>NC_089724.1:12397909-12714409 GCF_035083965.1 Branchiostoma lanceolatum
ACTTAAAGGAGTCCTAAACTCTAGAAGGGAGTGTTATTTTCCACTAGATTATGTATCAATGAATACATAATCAGCCGACTTTGTACAGAATTCAGACCCTACCCATGGATTCCCTATACGTATTCCCACTTCCTTCATGGTGAATATTTTAGTATAAATTAGGGGGACTAAGCACAATCAGAAGGCCAGTTGTTAATAAGATATAAAGGAACATATAACAAGACATTTCTTAGCCCCCCTGAGATTCTTTTGTCACGCCATGAATGTACATTGTATCAAGAAAGGTCATAAAAAGAATGGCAGAGGAAGTGGAAAAAATCTAGCTTCTGGCCATGGTTATGGATCAAAAGGAGAGGAAAAGCCTGGGGGAAGAAGGAGACAGCATAAGTGTAACAACGAAGAGAAAAATGATAAAAAAATCAGAGTCTCATGCTGGGGACGGCCTACCCGCAGGAAGTGAGCAGCAGTGAAGCAGGGTGGAGACGTCCTCCCTGTCATCCCCTCATCCTAAGGGCGTACCAGGGTACGAGGGGGATATAACCTCCTTGGAGGGACGAAACGTGAACGGGCCTCTGGCTGAAGATCACAGCTGACTCCTTAGTGCTGAAAAGTACGTCAAGTGGCACGAGCTACCTGGCAGGTGAGAATCAAATCACCCTGTACTTCCAGTGAAAAGAAAACAGAGGATCATCTGGGGAATTTAGTAGAATACTGAATGCTTTTTTACTTCGAAAAATTATCATCTATTGGTATCATCTATCTGGAATTTAGGACTCCTTTAATCTTTTGACATTGTACAGAGCTTGAAAGCGTTGCTTGTTGTATCTCGCCTATAGAACAAAAATGATTTCTTTCAAATTCGGCTGGCATATTTCTATATGCTCATGCTAATTTTGTACCTGAGATCATATTTCGTTAATGAAATTCTTAAAACATATTTCATGTAAGCGTCCAGAAAGTGATACAACATGAAAGGTTGTTTTGCAGACTCCCATGGAAAATTATGTCTATGCACTACAAGTACTGTACATTGAAATCTATAGTTCTGGACTGAAAAGATGAATCGTCGGTTGTTTGTAAATATATGCAGTCAAACGCACTTAAAAGGATATTGGACGAATGATATATCGAAAGACATTTTTTTACTATTGTTTTACTTTTTTGGGAAGGTTATCTGACGAATGAAAGGTTTTTAACTCGGCAGAAGACGACAAAAACACTTTCCGTCGGGTTCATTTTTGCAGTTCTTACGTTTGTCGCTAGGATGAAATAAATCAGTTTGTTTGGCCAATATCTTCAAGCAGAAAAACGGAACAACAAAACTACTGACAGCACAGATAGATCAGCATATCAACTTACTTTTGTGAAAGTTTCATGGAAAAATATTATTTCTTTCTTGTTTTATAAAGGAAAACGCACTTCGGCGAGTTGCGGTAGAAAATCAAGCTAGAAAGTCCGCCCGGAAGATAGCAGGTGGCACGCGGCCTAGCTTTGCGCGAGACTGGAACATCTAGCTAGGATTTAATATCTCACTTAGAATACAACGGATTTCTTTCAAATTTGGATGACGTATTCATGAAAGCTTACTTAGGCATTGTATGGATTCCAAAGCGATGAGTACAATTGGTTATGGAGTAATAAACAGTTGAAATTTTGACCATAGATCATATATTCCTGTCACAAATGCCAAATAAAACTTCGCATTTCTCCTGAAGAATTGAGTGCAAACACTCAGCAAGGTAGTGCTAATACCATCGAAATGTCCTTGACAGAGTTATATGGATAATATGTCTATTGCATGATGTAAATCCCTAACGCTACATCATTTTTCCAATATGCCGCACTTTTTAGAGTGGGAATTTTGACCGTGCCCCAAAATGATAGATTCATGGCCTATATCTTCAAGCAGAAAAGCGGAACAACAAAACTACTGACAGCACAGATAGATCAGCATATCAACTTACTTTTGTGAAAGTTTCATGGAAAAATATTATTTCTTTCTTGTTTTATAAAGGAAAACGCACTTCGGCGAATTGCGGTAGAAAATCAAGCTAGAAAGTCCGCCCGGAAGATAGCAGGTGGCACGCGGCCTAGCTTTGCGCGAGACTGGAACATCTAGGATTTAATATCTCACTTAGAATACAACGGATTTCTTTCAAATTTGGATGACGTATTCATGAAAGCTTACTTAGGCATTGTATGGATTCCCAACGGATGACCACAGTTGGTTATGTAGTAACTAGCAGTTAAATTTCCGATAAAAAATCATACATTTCTAGCAGAAATAACAAATAAAACACATTTCTCCTGTAGGATTTCATGTATCTCGCCTTGAACAAAATCTACGTTCAGGGCGGCCCCTACCTCCTGTTTATTTCATTAAAATGTACATTTCTGTGACCGGTATGTCTGGACAGACTCAATGACACCTTTATTGGGCGAATTCGTTAACGTCTTCGAAATTCACAAAAATCTAATTTTTCATTCAGGGGGGCCCCCCTAGAGTTTATTTCATTAAAATGTACATTTCTGTGACCGGTATGTCTGGACAGACTCAATGACACCTTTATTGGGCGAATTCGTTAACGTCTTCGAAATTCACAAAAATCTAATTTTTCATTCAGGGGGGCCCCCCTAGAGTTAATTCTATCAAACTGTACATTTCTGTGACCGGTATGTCTGGACAGACTCAATGACACCTTTATTGGGCGAATTCGTTAACGTCTTCGAAATTCACAAAAATCTAATTTTTCATTCAGGGGGGCCCCCCTAGAGTTTATTTCATTAAACTGTACATTTCTGTGACCGGTATGTCTGGACAGACTCAATGACACCTTTATTGGGCGAATTCGTTAACGTCTTCGAAATTCACAAAAATCTAATTTTTCATTCAGGGGGGCCCCCCTAGAGTTAATTTTATCAAAATGTACATTTCTGTGACCGGTATGTCTGGACAGACTCAATGACACCTTTATTGGGCGAATTCGTTAACGTCTTCGAAATTCACAAAAATCTAATTTTTCATTCAGGGGGGCCCCCCTAGAGTTTATTTCATTAAACTGTACATTTCTGTGACCGGTATGTCTGGACAGACTCAATGACACCTTTATTGGGCGAATTCGTTAACGTCTTCGAAATTCACAAAAATCTAATTTTCCATTCAGGGGGGCCCCCCTAGAGTTTATTTTATCAAAATGTACATTTCTGTGACCGGTATGTCTGGACAGACTCAATGACACCTTTATTGGGCGAATTCGTTAACGTCTTCGAAATTCACAAAAATCTAATTTTTCATTCAGGGGGGCCCCCCTAGAGTTTATTTCATTAAACTGTACATTTCTGTGACCGGTATGTCTGGACAGACTCAATGACACCTTTATTGGGCAAATTCGTTGACGTCTTCGAAATTCACAAAAATCTAATTTTTCATTCAGGGGGGCCCCCCTAGAGTTAATTCTATCAAACTGTACATTTCTGTGACCGGTATGTCTGGACAGACTCAATGACACCTTTATTGGGCAAATTCGTTAACGTCTTCGAAATTCACAAAAATCTAATTTTTCATTCAGGGGGGCCCCCCTAGAGTTTATTTTATTAAAATGTACATTTCTGTGACCGGCATGTCTGGACAGACTCAATGACGCCTTTTTGGGGCAGATTCGTTAACGTCTTCGAAACTCACAAAAATCTAATTTTCATTCAGGGCCCCCCTATAGAGTGTATTTCATTGAGATGTACATTTTTGAGATCGGCATGTCTGGACAGACTCAATGACATCTTTGTTGGGTAGCATAGTTGATATATAAAACTATGTACAATGCACACACAAGACATTAGAAAAGACGATGGAAACAACATAGCAAATGGGTGCAGCTTTAATGAGAAATGCATTGTGGTATATGTAACATAATATATCATGGAGATACATTCTTGGAAGAAGAGTACCTAAAGTATATGTATTTGATGTAGTACCAGCAGAATTGTACATGGTCTCCAGACTCCAGAGCCATGCAAACATTACTTGTGCCCTCACATGGTCTCTGTATCAAAGAGAGGGGGTATATTCTACCAGTGCTGCATGGAGCCCTACCTAGTGCCTCAGTAGCATGGTATATTTCCTGGTCATGTGTCCTATATGCTGTAGGAGGCACACCAACATTACATATTCTTCTGCACAGTAGTAAGAGAAAATAAAGATAAAGCCTGTGCTTACCCATTTACACAACTGGTGTGCTATATCTAAACCGGTATAGTACATGTACATTACCGATGCTCTTAGAGCCATACCAGCATTACCTGTTAGGTGTTGTTGAGTCCCAAGAGCCACACCAATATAATCTGGAAGTTGCCATACCTGTTCCCCAGATCTAAGAACCATGCAAATCTTACCTGGGATACATCAGCCAGGCTATAGACATGATAGAACCTAGAGTCAAACAAATAGTAAAAAGCTGTCCTTGACAGTAACTGTTAACTAGCCATTTAATAGAAAAATCATGTTAGATTCACACTCATAACTCAAATATCTATTCACATGACCTTAAATTCTACATGTAAAAACTAAAATGTTTTAAAAGTTTAAGACTACTGGTAGCATTTTTGGCTATATTGTCAGAACCAAGTAATAGAAGTACCCAACCTTCTGGGACATTTTTATATAAAATGTCACACTATATGTATATGTCTATTATCAAAGTGTATAGGACCATTTGAACTAGAATGTCATAAATGGGTAGGGTTGTAACGAAAATCAACAAATATTTGACCATCTGTTGTGCATGTTGTTACTTTCAAAACAAGTATCCAATATGGGTCCAGACCAGCTATTAAAGCTCAGTTTTACAGCTTATATACTTCTCTATTCACAGAGTGTATGTATACATGTGGGGAAGTGTTTGTCCATTGAAAGTTCTTGGAGGAGGTGACATTTTCTTTAAAAAGATGCCAGAATTAAACGTTGCCCATCGGGAGGCAATATACATTAGCTATATGTCACAGTAGAGAGTGCAATCCTGGACAATCGGCGACTGTCCTAGGACAGATTGGGATCGGAGTCTGTCCTAGAACCTACGATTATACTACCAGCAGTAAAGATAGCGATCACAATCTGTCCTGGGACAAACAGTGATTCTACTTGGAGAAATTCTGAAAACCATTAGATCAAAATGCTTTGGAAAATATAATTAATCATTGCACAACATTTCAATCAGTTTTAGCACACTACCTACAATCACAATTACTATTTTAGGTGAATAAGTTCATATTTCATAACGGATAAATTCCATGTATGTTTTCTGAAAGAAATTTCTCATCAAGTTATAACAAGGTTAATAATCGGTGAAAGATATCAATTGGATGGTGATCAAATAAAGCAAATTTTGAGGTCTCAAGATGTTACTCAGTGTCTCACCTTTTCAGTACATTTTACTAGTCATTTGCCAAATCTATTCTCCACACAAATATAGACTATTCCAAAATCATCCCATTGCAAAAATGGACTATTCCCAATCACAACATGTGCAAACTTCAAGGGGTATGTACAGGGGGGATAGACTCCGATGATCGCCCGATTCTGTGATTTTTGTGCTAAGATAGACCATCTCCATATTTTGCAAAGTTGGTATTAATATCCCCCCTACCTTCAGTGTAGTTGGTAATAAGTGATACATGTAGTATATGCAGTTTTTTTTAGCAAAGCTAAATAAAATCATGGTTGAAAGAATACTGCTGTTTCCTTTATCTTAGCACTTTTTGAGTTTGAATTAGAGTTTGTCCTAGGGCAGATTTACCGGTAGAATTGCTGATTGTCCTAGTACAGATCCCGATTGCAATCTGTCCTTGGTAGGATCACCGATTGTCCTGAATCGCAATGTCTACTCCTACAAATGTGGTTTTTGTAGAGTATCTCTACAGGGGCTGGCTGTAGATTCTGGCCAGCTGGATATGATATTGACCCCATACATAGAGATCTGCTTGGAGGTAATCTACAATATAGCATGGGGTGTCCTTTAACCTATGTACAGCCTAATACACAGATGTATGGGTGTCCTGGTTAAGAAGCAAGAATAGCACCCAGGCTAACAGCAGTATGCTGTCCACCAGTTTCTGTAGAATATATACTCCACTACTGTATATAGTGGTGCGATGACCTAATGGTAGAGTGTTCACCTTGCACACAGTAGGTGTTGAGTACAATCACCGGCCGTAACATACTGCTTTTTCAGCTTAGCACTCAGCAACTGGGTATGGAAGTTAAACACACAACATCACTAACAGCGGACTAGTCCCCGCTGCAGAGACTTGCACAAAGTTGTGTGGCCCAAGGACTGCGAATCGGAGAGGCGTGGGAGGACTGTAACTTTAACTAACTGTAAAGCTTGAATTCAATGGGGGAGGGGGGCAGTTATAGCCGACAATAGCTGCCTGTAAGTAACTACATACATACTACAATTGTTGCAGTTGGAATCACAGGCTGTAGCTAATTGCCCTTCTGAGAACAAGGTCAACATTTCAAGTTGACCAGCAATTGAGCCGCAAATATCATCTTGCAACATAATGATTATAATGTTAACTAGTGGTACATGTACTTCCGTAACCGACGGCACAATTGTCTTCATAGGGGCCTACAATCCACCTCACCTCCCAGCCTAGCTGTGGAGATTGTTTTCAGCCTGTAGCATTGTGCACACGACCTCTGTTATAGAGCAGCTACTCTGAAGACAATGGATATTCAACAGGGGCACTGGACAAAAATCCAGTGAAGTGTTCTGTATGCAGAAATATTACCGTTGGTTTTATGCTCGTGGTTTTTGCAGTGGCTGCTTCACTGCGAACATTTCTGTCTTCTGCTGACCTACCCCTTGTCTTAGTGGTACATGTATGTACTAGTATTATACATTGTAGATGTTTTTGAGGCACCAGTTAACAAGGCACAAATAGAACACAGACCCGATCTTCGAACATTGAATACAGATTTATTAAGAATATCAAGCCAAGTCAAAGGCTTAATTTACAGTAATATTCCTTGACAGCTTTTTCGTGTGCAATGATCACACAAGCACTGCCAAAAGCAACTGTCTATCTGTAGCATCCTTGTCTTGTTATGGTTTCCGACTGGCTGTCTTTAAAGGCGCCAATACTAGTGTTTTAGTGTTACTTTACAGTATCTGTATGCGACTGCATACATGTATACTGAGTAGCGCCATTGCGAAATCAAAACCGCCGCTAACACTCCATTTTCTACCTACCACAAAAATCAAATCACCGCAAACTTAAGTCCATTTACAGTAGTATTTCTGATCTGTCTGTGATTCTACATGTGGCGTCTAGTTGCAGCAGTTGTCCTTTTGATGTACTTCTCAGGCCTCTTGGTATATCCCTTTTCCATGAAGCTGCAAGATAGAACAAATATAACTTGTAAGTTAAAACTAGATAGCAGTAGATACATAAATCAAATTGCAAGGTACTGGTCTAGGACAACAGGCGTGAATACATGTACATGTACAAATACATTGTTAAATAAATGTACTGGAATAGCAAACAGACAAATGAATGAAGGAGACTCTGCACATAAACTTCCCATGATCAGAAATGATCCCCAAATTATGCTGTTGCAATGCACTTCGAATGAACCTCCAAAATCTTGAGTATCATGAGTAAAACATCAGGGCAGGCCCCCAGGGACACGAATGGGTCCAATATTTTCAAAATTGGAAAGAATTCAAGAATGCAGTCAGAAGCTCTAGCATGTAATTAATGCTCTAGCATGTAAACTGATCATGTACATATATAAGTTAGTACTAGTACTACGGGTTTACGGAAAAGGCAGTGCAGTCTACCACTCCATCTTTTCTGGCACTTAGAGTTAGATGTACTGTATACAAGTGTACCATGAGTAGTGCATTTACACATGGAATGCTTTAAAACTATTTGAGTGCACCCACATTAAAAATTAGTGCACAGCGATATGGGGAGCATAAAGTGTGTGTGCATCCAGTACTAAGTATTTCGAGCCCTGGTGTGTGTGTGTGTGTCAGTGTATGTGTGTGTGTTTGTACAATGTATATAGCTGACAGGCAGTACTAGTACAGCCTACTACCTACCTACCTACCTAGTCCCTTGACCTCCGGGTCGTTGGGGGGACAAGGTAGCAGTGAAGATGGAGATCTGTCTAGTATAGCCACAGGGAAGAATACAATTTATGAGCTATTCCAAGATCAGGGTATGCCAATAGCTTGCTGCGTCATTATAGCATTCTTACATCACATCTGTAACAACTAACATTCTGTTGATATTTACTATGGTGAATGTGAACAGGGCAACAGTTTATCTATAACTTAGTACAAGCATAAGGTGTTGTCTGTACCCCCGGCCCCCATGCATGGAGGCCCCATTGATGGCAATAGCTACATATCATATACATTTTCATTCAAAGCAAGGTTATAGGCAGCCTATACTGCAATTCGTTTCTTTTACTTTTACTGTAACTTTATGTTCACTATTTCAACGATTATCACTCAATGTACAGTGAACTTATCATCACCGTGAAAAAAACTTGTTGTAATCATTTATGATTCCTTCACACATCCTCTCTGTAAAACACTTGCCACGTGCACCACCGTGAAGTTAAAGTTAAAGTTAAAGTGAAAATGTCTATTTTCCTTACCCTGAAAGATTCTGCTACCATGAAGTTGATTGAATATAAAGTGAATTAATATTATAGTAACTTCCTTGTTCAAAGCAAATTCATCCACATTTGAATGTACAGTACATCATGAAAGTGCTGCCCCTTCCTTGAGATTCTTAAAAGAGAAGCTTTTTTAATCATTAATTATCACCATTCTCAAGTTCAGCAACATACATCAATAGGTGATTGATTGAATTTTATCACAAACCTGTCAAAAGTGTCATAAGGCTGAATAACTTTCTTGTTTCGTATCTGAGATGGTCTCCACCGGAGACCATAGTTGTTGCTTTTACTTCCAATTTCCTATTGAGGCCTTCCTAACGTAGCTATAGGCTGTAACTTGAAATTGCCAAAAGATTCCTTGCCAAATACTACTGCAACATTCGCAGAAAAAGGCAGGCTAGCCTGCCAGGCCAGGCTACCCTGCCAGACTACCGGTACCCTTTCTGGACCTTAACGCTCTGCATGGGAATTTTCCGAATAGTAGAATTTTCAAAAGGAAAACCTGGGTCAATAGCATCCCCAGCTGAGGGTGAATTGGACGAAAGGCAACAGCGTATGATATTGCTGTTTGGTGGGGGGGGGGGGGGATGTGGTGCTGAAGGAAAAGCCAATAGTGAATACTGAGTCAATTGAAACAAATTCGAATACAATACTCTACTCTACACTACTCTACTCTAATCAGTGAACACTTTCAAAAACAGACTTGGTAAACACATGCTCATCCCAGTAGTCTACAAATACAAAGCACTAGACTGCCCTCACAAGCCTGGAATCATGATCCAGTAAAGGGATGAGCGGCCTAAATTGGAATATGACCTTCCTACCTGGCCGAAAGGATCTACTCTACTGTACTCTACAATAGAATATACCGGTCAACAAATATCAAGATTGAAGGGGAGGACCTTTGTTTACCAAAACATCAAATTCAAAACATGCATATGGGTTTGTATATTTCTCTGTGGGTTAGCATGTGTGAATGTGTTTGCACAATGTAAACATAGTGTTATTTGTGCTGTTATTTGCTTTCATTGCTCTCTCATCCCATTTTTCTGCATTTATAAATATATAAAATTGATAAGCCCATTCACGGTTCCAACTACACATGTGCAGTGTCAAAGGTGAAGACCCCTGGCTTGTAAACAGTCCTCCTCTCCACATTGTCTAGATTTGCATAACAACGCCCAGAGGGTTTTGTTTACGTCTCAGGGGACTTCACCTTTGACATTGCACATGTGTAGTCGCAACCATGAATGGGCTTATTGACACATTTTTCCTCTAGGAAATTCCATTACAGGCCAAGCCCCTATGCATACCCCTGGGGGCCCAGAAAGGGTAACATACTAAGCCTGGTAGGGTAGCCAGCCTGGCCAGCCTTTTCCGCGAACCCATGTGTCGATTCGACTAGTCTTCTTTACGTACTCCAGTTAGAATATTACAAACCATACCTTTTGTGTTTTGATACATGTATGATCTGGATGAACGTGGCCAAATTATGAATGAGGCCAGTAACAACAGCAGTGGGCTAAAAAGACCCCCCTCCCTCTTCACACGCACCGGGCATGGTTCGAGCTAGTTAATAGTTGCAGATTATTTAACGAGGATCTGTGCCTATTCAATACAAAAATAATCGGTACATTGTATAAATGAACCAAAGTTGCTCACCTCACCAGGCCATGGAACAGGCAGAGTTTTGCTGCTGGACGACCAACGACGATATATGGATCCGGGCGTCCCCCGATGCGGACCTAAAAATTCACCGTTCTGTACTGCTCTCGTGCACTCACGCACCATGCAGATCTCACGAGCTTTCAGTCCTACAGTCCTGTATCTGTGGTGTCGTTCCATGCCCGGAGAGCCACCTCCCGTCCAGAGCCTACTGGTAACCAATGTCTCTCAAGAGCCAGGAGACGTCTCCTGGCCCAGTTATAACTGGCTAACGGTGGTCACCGTTAACCACTTATAACTGTAAACGGTACTTGTAACGGGTGGGCACGCTGGCAGCGTCGCTGCGTCCTAAACTGGATTTGTTTATAATGGGAATATCTCCTTGACTTCAAAATGGGAATATCATTCAAAACGTACAAGTATGGCCAAAAAGACAACAAAACACACAAAGCTTGAAAATATTGCTTTTTTGTCGATGAAATTCGTTGAGTGCTTTGTCAATTCGACCGGCCGCAGCGACGCCGCCAGCGTGCCGCGGGTCCAGTGAGAGGGGGGGACTTACCTTCCGTACACCAGGCCCAGTCGCCGTCAAACACTTGGTCCAGCGAGCACCAGGGGTCGCTGCTGTCTGCCATGGTGCAGGTGGTGTGGGTCACACCGTTGTACTCAAACGGAAAGTGGCATCCGGCTTTCGGAATAAACAGTGAGCAAAATTAAACAAACAGTTTTCTATCCAAACTGACATGTTTGATATATCCAAAAACATAATGTCCTTGATTTATCAAAATCAATAACCGCATTATGATCAAAGGTAATGGTAGATGTCGATGTCAGTCAGTAATATATCTCCTGTAATAGTGGACGTTGCAAATAAGAAACCTTCAAATTAATGTCGACGAGACTACTTCGGTCTTTTAAGTTAAATCCGTGAGCTGGCAACAAAGTCAGTTTTCTGTGTTTGTTGACGAAACGCAACACAAACCTGGTTTGTCAACTTCTGCGTCCACGCTAAGCACGGCTGAAACAAACAAACAAAAGATGATAAATCAACTCCGGTAAACAGATAAGGTGACTATTGCATGAAAATTAGAACTTTATAGACTTCGCTAATCTGCAGTACCGAGACTGACCTGCGCCGTCGCTGCAGTACACGTGGTCTGACCCGTACTGCGGTGAGATGGAACACCAGGGGCGGTCGTCGTCATACATGGTGCAGGTCGTGAACGTCATCCCGTGGTACGTGAACGGGAACGTACAGTAGCCTGACGAAACAACTTGTAAACTTAACATACGTGCTGGTGAGGTTGATGGGAAATTAATACGTGACAGTGGTCTGGTAGAACATTTTTCACTGCCTTACAGTGTATTTTCTGCAGCAATGAAACATTCTTTAACCTGGCGTTTTTGATGGGGTAAGGTAAAGACTGAAGTTGATGCATATGCATTCTTGACAGAAAAATGTACCTCGACAAAGACCGTCTGAAAATTCCTCTTCTGCTAAGGATGTAAGACAAAGTCAAAACAGCTTGAAATTTTTCTTAAGTCTCCCTGATTTTAACAGCCATTGATACTCACGTTCGTCGCAGTCGACGTAGTTTCCGATGTACACGGCGTCTGTTGAGCACCACGCAACATCCGAGTCAACAGAGGTGCAGCTGTTGAAGGTGCCGCCATGATAGGTGAACGGGAAGACGCAACTTTGCCCTGAGGAAATAAGCGCCAAACGCAGGTATCAATCGCATGAATCTCAGTACGACTCCTCTAAATTTGTGTGAAGTCTCGTGTTTACGGCTCCCCGTTTGAGACGGGAGCGTATGACTCATATGGTAAGGTTTAGAAGTTATCACGTCGGCCGCTGTACACTGCACTAGTGCGTCTCAGCGTCTGTAGGTCTAGAGTCTTTCACTGAGAGCTAGCGAAGGAATCATAAGTACTCCCCCAACTTCCCAAGTATGCAAAAATTATAAAAGCTGGGGGTCAACTTCAGGCCATGAACCTCCATGTACATTTCAAGATGTGACTTACGTCAAGACACGACTTTCGTGGTGGGCTTACGATTGCATTGCTAAGCATATTTTTCATTGTTTTTCCAACTGTTTCCAAATTTAACCCACCATCGCTTCCCTTGCGCATTTGCTACCCCGGAGACAACAAAACAATGATAAATGAAATATAAAAGGATTGTCGTGGCAGCTATGTCTCTCTCTTCGCAAAGTTGAAAAATGCAAATCACATATGTTACGAAACACGGCAGTCAACAGCAAACATTCAGTTAATGAAAACATTTCACAAAGATATATAAGACTATTAAGAGTCAGTTCTTAGAAAAGATGGAAACCTTTCGTGTCTTGTTGTGGGATTCCTTAACTGAAACACCCAAGTGTCCTAGTCCCAACCAGCATTTTTCCCCGTAGGACACCCTTAACCTAAGCTGCCTGCTGTACTAGTCAGACGACAAGCGAAATAAGTAACGTGGTACCACAGAATCCACCAATGTCACACACCTTGAGCCGCTGCCACAGTGGCAAACACGGCGAGAAGTGTCCGGAACACCATGGTGCTAACTTTGCAGGTCTCTTCCGTCCAGCCAGCCGCAGGAGCGAAGATGCAGCTCGAACCGCTGGGCACAATATATATAGCTAATCATGAGGTCAGCCTCAAGGACGTGACCCCATTTCTGACGCACGGGATATTACATGGATCGATTGATGAATCGAAGCATTAGACGACACCGATACAATTCGTTGGATCTCTTGATTTTATTCTAAAAAAAATGCAAGACCAACAGAGCAAACCAACGGGGAGGCAAGGTTTTAGGCATCAAAATCCTGGAGTCCGAGAAAAGCTGAAAAGCAATTGTACTTTCATACCCTGCTTCATTTATTTCAAAGTTTTGTTCAGACAACTCAGTCAGGAACATTTGATGATCTTTTTCAGTGCTGCTTTCCTCTCACTTCGCTCATAAGATACATATTTGTTAACCCACCTTCTTTCTTCCTATCGATTTTGGACAAGTGAACTACAAAACAATATTGTCGGTGATGAATCTATGTGCAAAAGTTGACAAATTACTCACAATACAGTTTATACATCTTCTTAAGCCCCCGTCACAAATAAGAAATTCAGCTCGGCCGACGTGCTGGCGAGCTTCAAATGTGAATTTTCGGCCGAAGTTCGGCCGACGTCCTGTCGATTACGCGGGCTTCTGGTGATTTTTAGAAATAAAAATTGATCCAAATATTGGCCTTTTACCAGGTTAGTCGATTCTGACTTCGTCCATGTCTAAGAGATGGTACCATGTCATGGGGGATTTTCAGTTTTTAGGGTTCGACGGACGTCGCCCGAGATTTTCATTGGGAAATACGGTCGACGCTCGGGCGATTTTGAAATTCGGCGAGCTTCGGGCGATCTACAAAGTCGGCCGACGATCGCATGAATTGTGACGCCGGCTCTACGACGGCGAGGAACTAGCTCTCATTTCATACATTCACCACATCTTCTACCCACCCAGGGCATTCGGTATGTCAAAAGGGCCAAACTAAAATTTGTTACTTCCCCCCTACTTAACGTTAGTACCTACGGTTAACGTTACCTATGTGGCCCGCGACAACTTGAAATACAACGAACTATTTATATCACTCTTGCTTCAGCGAAACCTGTAGATTTGGTATTAGATACTGTGTAGTGTAGAGTAATTCATAGTGCTAGTGATACAATGCAAGAGAGATATTGAAGTGTTACGTATGTCTTTAATCAGTCCAAGGGCGTGGAAGAAATGCAGATGTTATTATGGCTGCAGTGCAGAGGGTAGTTCATGTGTTCATAACCGACTGAGCATATTTGTCTACCGTTCTTGTATCTCGTGAACTGTCATATTTGGTGCTATATTTATATGTACCTTCCGTTGCTTTTTCTGATAAGAACTAGTAACTGTTCCGTTACTTTTGTACATATTGTAAAGCCTCCGTAAGATCATAGAATGTACGTAATAAGTCACAAACTTAGGGCAGCTAATACAGAACGTGTATACATTGTCAAATTTAGCAGGAAAGTTCATCTGAGTTGGTAAATTATATAATGAGAAATAAACCTATCTTCAACTCAATGAATTTTACACACCGGAATTTTCTGACCCAAGCGCTGTGGTCACCCTCGTTAAACCAGGACCCCATATCGCTACATCGGTCGCGAAAGGCCTTCTGATAGCTGAGGAAGACCAAGTCAACCTCCTTGGGAAGACCGAGTGATTCAGCCGACAATTCCGGCGAATAAAATTCCTTGAGTCGGAGATCTGTCTATTTCTCATTACAATGTAAAATCTGTTTTAGTTTCGCGGTCGTAAAGACGAAATGGATTTCCATACTCAAAAGGAGTCCTTTTGAACAGACCAGTTTCTGAAGATCGAATTCAGCGTTCACGTATGTTACACTTACACGTACACTGTTACTATGTTATCTAGATATCTATGGCTGTAAAAGTTTGCAGCCTCATGATTTTGAACCATCTAACCGGTGAGGTGGTGTTACCGGTGAACCGAGAACGCAGTCTCACACCGTACGTATTGAGAAATCTATGACGTAATACATGGTTGGTGTATCAGGCTTTAGTTCAAAGGTCACGACCTGCGGCAACCATCATGGCGGCGTACATGGAAAAGATGGAGGGCGTGATACAAGTCGTTCGCGAAGCCATAAGGCAACTTTTTGTGCCTTACAACCTCTCTAATATCCTACTAGGCGTGTCGTTTCTGGTGATTAAGACTGTTCCACCTATATGCACCTGGCTGTTCCCTGCCCGTGACGATCTGGGGCCGTGCGAGCTGGACTGGCGAGAGCAGGAGATCCTGATGTTTTTGCTGCTCGCTATCTTTGCCAAGACCCGCCGTGCTACTAGCATGCACCAGTACGCAAGCACAACCTATCTGTTCTCCAAGGCGGCTAACTTTATCTTATTTATGCGTGTAGACCCGCGGTTTGGCGCGATCTTCGCCATTCTGTGTCTGGTAATTTTCCTGATTTTCCCCAAACCCGCCTATACTGGGGAGGATACCATCAAGTTTTACTCCCCTGATAGCCTGGAGGAAGCACTTGCCTTGGCCAAGGGGAAGCGTCACGCCACCTACCTGCTGATGGAGTACTACACCGCGTGGTCCCCGGACTGCCAGAGTCTTGCACCTGTCTTTGCAGACATCTCGAACAGGTGAGTACGTGTTTACTGCATACCTTCACTACTTGAAATTTGAATCTACTCTCTCCAGCACAACGGCCAAGGAGAGAGCCTACATGGCTCTTGTAAGACCTGTCCTTGAGTATGGCTGTTGTGTTTGGGATCCCCACACCAGGGAACAGGTGAGGAGTGTTGAGATGGTTCAGCGAAGAGCAGCCCGCTACGTGTGTAATGATTATAGACGCACCAGTTCAGTCACTGCTATGCTGCAAAACTTGGGCTGGGAAACACTAGAACTGCGCAGAAAGATTGTCCGCCAAGTCACCCTGTATAAGATCATCCATAGTACTGTTTATGTTCCACACACGACCATAATTGTCCCGGTGGCTCGATGCTCCCACCGCACCAATCACTCCCAAACATTGCAGGCCATCGCATGAAGGAATAATTACTATAGGCTCTCGTTCTTCCCTCGGACCATCAACGAGTGGAACGAACTTGAACCTGGTGTGGCAGAGGCTCAAAACCGAACTGGGGAAGACCCTGCTGCATGATTAAGCCACCCCAACACGTATATAATGTAAATATATGTATTACTAACTCACTAAATTCACTTGTGCTGTCCTCTGCACACACAAATTCAGTTGTTTATGTTCCTTAGCGTCTTTCCTTTATTTTCCCTTTGTTTTATTTGTACCGGGCACTTGTGTTGTATCTAACCCATGCGCAACTGCTGATAGTCTCAGATATCAGGCTAAGCAGTAAAGAAGAAGAAGAATCAAATTTGAAAAGGATACTCAGGTTTCACACTGATGCAGATGAATTTGTGTTAGTGGTGGATTCAAGCTTGCGGTTGAAACTGCTATGCAGGGTTTTGCTGCAAAAGTGAAAAAGTTTGCAGTGATTTTACATTCGCAGTGAAGCGGTGACAGCGAAAATGCGAGAATTAAATCACCTCGAACATTTCCCCTTTTAGTACATGTATTTACAGTATTCTTCTAACATAGGGAGTAGTGAATTTTTGGTCATACTTGAATGTACATCTGCTCCTTAGCTCTTCCTTTCAATCTTACAAGTTACCTGCTTCTTTTCCAGGTTCAACACTAAGAGTCTGCAGTTTGGGAAGATGGACCTGGGCAGGTATCCAGCCCTGGGCAACAAGTACAAGATCGACACTGGAGGCATGAGCAAGGAGCTGCCCACCCTGATCCTGTATGAGCACGGTCGGGAGAAGATGCGGCGACCCGGCCACGACGTGAAAGGCAAAGTGGTGAAGTATTCCTTCTCTGACAATGACATTGTGCGTGATTTCGACCTTCGAGACATCTACGATCGTTCCAGGGGAAAGGTCAAGGAAGCAAAGGTGGAGAAGACTACAGATGGGGTAGAAGAAGTCACAGACACAACCAAGGACAAAACAGAGTGAAGAATGTCAAGAAAGGATTAGAAAATGACTGGAAAGAATTGCAAATGCATTGCTTAGGTATATATGGCTGGCATGATTGTCTCCAAACTTAGATTTAGGAACAGTGAGGTCTTGTTTGTTACCTGTCCTGAATGGAGCTGCGAGAGTTAAATGTTGAACACTGTTTAATGCTCCTGATCAAGATAACTGAGCCATTTCCACTACAATACAGGTCTAAAGGTAACCTTAAATGTAACTAGTAGCAAAGTCATAGTGTGTACTTTTGTACTATTTAGTTATTTGTTACAGTGATCTATTTGTTCACATGCAGAGCAGTTTTGATAACTTTTGTTAATTTTTTGTAACCTTTATTGTATGAACCTGAAGTGTATTATTGGGAGGTGTGGAGCTATCCATAGCATGCTATAGTGAATATATTGAATGTTATCAGCCAGGCGTAGCTAAACTGTGTGTATTAAATTGTTTGACATCACGCTTCTGGTGATATTCCTACTTTATATCAATGCCCCTTTCATGTACATGTTTGAGCATTAGAAGTCATTCACTTCAGTTGCTGTTGACTATTGAAAAGTGACTGATACTTCCTTGAACTAAGCAGTGCTGTTAGTTATAACCATGGGTGATTAGTCCCTTGATCGAAAATGCAGAAGAAACAGTAAGTATTACAATGTAAGTCAAATCAATAAAGAGAATATGACAAGCAAACAAAGGAAAAAAAACTATTAGAGACATTATTTTGTTTCAAATTATTTGCATTCCCTTTTTGATTTAAAGTTTTCAATCTGCTCCCAGCGTGGGACGAGTACAGATGTTGTTATTATGAGGCACAGGGTGTTTGAGCCTGTTGTTTGTATGGTATATACATTTCTAAATTCGGCTCTCTTATCTGACCTTCTGTTACCATTTGTCTACTTCTTGTGTATACAACAGTGACATTAAGATAACAAAGGTTGTAGATAAGGTAAGGAATGATGCAAGAAAATGGTAGGTGCAAAACATACCACATGATGTTGGCATACTGCCTAGTACAAACTTGTTTAGATCTTAATGAAAATGGCTGTGGTATTCCCTTCTCTGTTAGGATGCACTTCTTGTAGGAACAGCAGGCAAGTGCTGCTGCAAGAAGATTGTGGTCGGTTTGTGTGTGTGTGTGTGTGTGGGGGGGGATTTGGTAGCGGATATCTCCTGTGAGAAATTTTTGTTTTGTTTCTACTTTGTTCTCATTCTATCAGGACAGGTATGGAATCCAGCTCGGACCCTGGTCCTGCAACAATACAGTATACTTTCAGGTTTTTAGTACCCCTCTGTGTTACAGCTATCGTTCGTGCTTGGAAGGACGGAAGGGTGGCGCGTGGTGCTTGATGATTGACACGCAATGTTACCTGCTTACGGTACAGAAATGCACACCTGTTTAAGGTAGAAAAACATCTAGTATTCAGTTTATTGAAAATCAACTAGCATGACATAACACATGTACATGAAATACACATAATCTAAGACACAGGCACCGCCGTTTTCATCCTGAATTAGCACGACAGGGGGGAAAGGTGTGTCAGTGGAAGGGTTATCACACAGTGCACTTCTAACTCAAAACATGACAGAGAATGCGTGCTTTATATGTGTATCATGATTCATATTTCGTCGAGGTTGGAGTACACGGAGGTTCAGACGTTGAATGCAGTGTTCGTTTGTTCAGAGAAGACTGGTGTCTTAAGGAAGGACCCCGCTGCCTTCGCCACTGCCAGCCACGTCTGAAAAACACGGTTTATATACAGAAATGTTGCATTTGGCGGCTTTGCTACGTTACAAACGCATTCGCACGGTAAAGGCGCCGTACCCACCATATCGCATATACTAGTACTTCGTGACATTTTCAACGAAACTGTGACATGCTGGTTCCGTCACAAACTGGCGACACATCCAAGCTTCTTCCAAAGATATGCCCTCAAGTTATTGTCGTAAGCCTGTTATGCGATGTATACGACAGGTTGTTCAGGGTAATCTCCAAGCATATCTAACGGTTGCAAATACCGTATCCAACTGGCAAAAGGAGTTTTTATTGCAAGCGGTTGCAATAAAGACTCCTTTTGCCGGTTGGATACGGTCTTTGCAACCGTTAGATCTGCTTGGAGGTTAGTTCAGGGGTAAAGGACAGGGACCGAAAAGATACGGAGACGGATTCATAGGGTGTTTTTTTTACGTCTTGGCGTGCATGTGAGATATACGAATACAAATATGTTGCTAAGCTGGCAACGTGGTTTGTGAAAAGATGGTTATGAAAGCAATGGCGTTTTGAGCGTGAAGGAATAAAACAAAAGTTCAACAGATACTTTCGTCATGTTCGTGATCCTGCGCAATCGGTACGAATTGACCTCGGATGTTGGATTATACTAGACAGATTGTAATGAATAACAAACGTCTCGTCCCTTACCAGGGTCATGCCAGCTGAAGCGGAAGCCGCGGTCCACCGTGTCCGCGTCCGTCTTGAACCTGACGGTGACATCCTGGAAGTACGTCTCAGTAGGAGGAGCGGTGTCACCACAGAAACGCCCTATCATACGGGACAACCACGAGTTGGTCAAAATTCACAGAAAGAGTCTAGAAAATATATAGAACGGACCGGAAAGGCTCGTAGGTAGGGTATGTGTTCAAATATCGAAAGCTGCTCGGGAAGGATATTTATGTTTATACCGTCGATGTCATGTTAACTCCGTGCACCTGTTCGCCATCGCCATACCTAAGTAATGGCCATTCATCTGTGCTTGTTTGCTCTTGTACTGATTGACTGATCGGTTGGTTAGGTCACTCACTTTGTTACAGACATTGGGTTCCTGCCAATTAACCTGTTTACACTGCTAGCGCTAGTATATTACAAAAGACTGTTTCATGCAGTCATAAACGTACCAACACGTTCGTTGCCCTTGAAAATTTCGACGTAGTCGTACGAACACCCTTGGTATAAGCTCGGCTTCTCAAGGGCAAAGTCGTGGAATTCCAAGACCGTTCCATGGCTCTTCCCAGACAGCGTCCAAGCGCAGTCGACGTTGTTCTCATAGGCGATAGGGAAGCTGCGTTGGGCATATGACAAGAATGACTGCGTAACATACCCTTCCACTTCAACAAGTACAGGCTTTGGATGATAGAAATAGCACACACACACAAACAAACACACACACACACACACACACACACACACACACACACATACATACACAAGCAAGCAAGCAAGCAAGCAAGCACACACGCATGCACACACACGCACACTAACACACACAGCTTACCCAGGAGACATTATTTCTCCATCATGTCCGTGCAGCGCATCTCCGCAGTAGTCCTCATGCCCGGGCCCGAACTCGTGGTGGTTGCTTCCCTCCACCTTGTACTTGATCTTGAAGCCGGTGCTGGTAATGCTGGAGTCCGAGACCAGGTGTATCGTAACGTCATCGTGGAACACGCCTTCCCCGGGATGTGAGGTACCGCACCAACGTCCTGAAGACATGTACAGAATTGATAAACATCTGTTACAGCGGCATTTGCATTTTGATTGAAATGAGTACACTAACAGTTATATATGCAATATACAGGATGTCCATGTGGCTTAACTGGTAGCAGCCTCACAGTCACGGTTCAGATCCTACTTCCAATTAGTTGGTAACTGGGAGACCCTGGTTCAATCGTGGGTCGGGGACATCTACGTTAGGGCTGCAGTCGCTGCACCCGTCTTTCGGAAGGGATGTACATGTAAAATGGGGGTCACGTGTTCGAGGAGGTACATCGAGCTCCTCGAGTACGTTAAAGGGAAAGGGTCAGCAGCCGAACGAACAAACGAACGAATATGCAATATAACGTTACATTGGTCAATACAGCGAAAGTTGACGAAAACTTTTTTGTACTGAAAACACCGCCGTCTTGATCGTTAAGCGCCCTACCACCCTGTGGGCGTACGTATGTGGTACGAATTGGACTGACTCACCAAGAGAATTGGTCCCAGAAAATATCTCCATGTAATCATTTTCACAGGTTCCAAAGATAGGGTCTCCAGGTTGTAGACTGAAGTCCTGGAAAGATATGGTGATGACACCGCCATGGGCCTGGACGGTCCAGAAGCAGTCCAAGTTGTTATCGTACGGTGTCGGGTAGTCGGGAGTGTTGAAATGGCCGCTGTCGTGGCTGAGGACTCCGCCACAGTCTGAAGTAGCAGAAAACAGTCATCTTCAGAGTGTGTTTCCGTCGGCCCAACAGGTGAAGTACGCACACACACACACACACACACACACATGTATCACAGACTTACCCCCTCAGAAGCATAGAAGCTCTCTAACAGAACACAGTGATTATAGTGACTACAGTAGAAACAGAAACACACACATACACAGATACACACACACATGTAGATGTTGAGTAGATAATGGCACTAGCTAGGAGAGCAAGGAATGAGGTCTTGACTCAGTGCTTGCCTGTGAGAAGTGATCTGGACAGACGGGTGTCTGTCTGGTGTATTGATACCAATCGGTTACAGATGTCAGACTGGTGTCTCTCCGGACCCCCAGCGGATAGATCTTCCTATGGTTATTACTAAAACATCTTGCTACATAACACTGGTATCCCCTCAAACAGGATTCGTCTCGAATCCTTTAAAATATCTTATTACATGTACTAATAATAGGCACCAAGTATGATCTGAGTATAACGGTTGAACACAGAGAGGTCCGATACAGTAATATAAACAGAGATGGTAGGATAAACATTGCAAGACCATAAACGGGCACGGGTGTGACAAGCAATTGACTTCTTCCGGATGATTACAAAGCCTCACAGACGGACTGCTGCTGCGATGATAGAGACAGAGGCGTCTGGGTACTTATTTCAAAGCACGAACATAAAACAACAAACATAAACAAGCAAACTTTGAACAGTACGAGCAAGTTCTACGTTACCGCAGCATGGTCAACGCAGTATCCGACATTACCCAGCTTCAGGGTGGTCGGCAAATATCAACTCATAATGTCACATCTAGCATAGACTGTCCCGTAGGCAAATCAGTTCTATCTAGGGAAGGCATCATGCAGTCTCAATACAAAACAATACAATATAGCGTCCACAAGGTGGATCCGTTTCCCGTAGGCTTACGAATAGTCCACCTGGCGGGTCCGTCACCCGTAGGCTCACGAACATACAAGAATACAAGACATCGTGCAATAATGGTACCTAGCTACAAGTAAACCACAAAAGTTCGAGATGTTGCACAAAGTTCAGTGGTCCGGCAGGATACGCGGAGAAGTACTTTTTCACAGTTCGGCTAGTTTTCACGGTAGAAGGTCACGCTGGTTATCACGGATGGGCAGCGACGGGTTCCGTCGTAGGGGTAGTCGGACTGGGTCGCGATCAAGTCGGCATGGTGGGTCAGGAAGACGGCAGCGTAGTCGGCAGGACAGCGCTCACGGGGTCTTGCGCACGTGGTCGGCGGCGGGTGGCATCAGGACATCGGCGGCGTGCTCTGGTCTGAGCGACGGCGAGCAAGGAGTCCGGACGCCTGGGCACGTGGCAGACGTGGTCGGCTGGCAGGCTGGCTTGGTTAGATGGAGACACGTCGGGCGAGCTGGGTCGGTGTGGTACGGCGGCAGGCTGGTTAAGCGGACGGCGTGATAGCGTGGTAGGCCGAGGCTGGCTGTCGACGTGGCACGATGGCAGGCATAGCATCGCAGCACGGACGGATGCTTGGGTAGCCGCTGATCTCGCTACCGGGCGACTCGGGCGGCATGGTAGCTGGCCAAGGCTTGCGTCGAGGCGGGTCCGGCCGTTCGAAAACGGCAACCACCGCTATGCCACCAGTGTTGAGTAGATAAAGGCACTAGCTAGGAGAGCAAGGAATGAGGTCTTGACTCAGTGCTTGCCTGTGAGAAGTGATCTGGACAGACGGGTATCTGTCTGGTTTATTGATACCAATCGGTTACAGATGTCAGACTGGTGTCTCTCCGGACCCCCAGCGGATAGATCTTCCTATGGTTATTACTAAAACATCTTGCTACATAACATAGATATCACACACATGACACAAACAAATGTAAAGCTTAAAAAGTTGGTTAAAGCAAGGAGGTCCTTGGTAAAAGTAAGTAGAAGAAAAGAAAGCTGCCACATATAAACAGAAAAATACATTCGCACAGCTAGATAAAAACGTCTTCGATTTACTGAAAAAAATAAGCGTTAACTTACGTTTACCACATTGTGCCGAGTTCCCCACATAGACTGGGTCCAGGGAGCACCAGCCGCCGTCCCCGTTATGGTCCGCGCCCACACACGTGTCCCAGTCATGGTTGTCGTAGTTGAACGGATAGATACACTCCTCTGCCACCAAGGATGGAAACCGAAGGTTCAGTCATATCAAATATTCTTCAATCAATTCACAAGAGGAGAGGGATCTTCAAAGAACTCTTCGTTCGTATCAATGAACAAAATCTTAATTCAATCTACAGCACTGGATTACAATATGAAAATATCAGACTTTCAGATTCGCAATATTTCATCAGTGATGGAAAATAATGAATGAAATCTTGTATAGTTTTGTATTGTATTGTATAGTTGTCTATTAAAGCTTCATCAACATGACGAATGTAGAGAGACTTATCAATGGCGACTTGCACCCTAGCAAAAGAATAGACAGAAGAAAGCTAACCCTCGCCACATTCCTTCCAGTTGCCCACGTACACGGCGTCCAGTGAACACCACAGGGCGCCCAAGTCATTCCGTATGCAGCCGGTGTACGTCACGTTCTCATATTCAAACGGGAAATGGCACGCTTCTATATGTGAAAAATACACGAACAAGACATACATGACTGATATGAATTGTGAACAAACCAGTCGAAGGAAGATGCAATGCATGTTGTTCTAGGAAGAACCGAGTGACAACTTTTAGTCAAGTGCTGTTAAACAATGTCTGTACGCTTTTATGGTGAGACCCTGGGTCTCACTATCACCCATATGTCGATTGCAAAGTTTTTTAAACTGAGAAATAAAGTGAAGACGACGTACGTACCTGGCTTGTCGCCGTCGGTAACCACTGAGAAAGGACATGAAAACACGGTTTCAAACATCAATTGTTATGATAGAGGTGAATTGGGACATTATACACTATGCTTTCTGATAGACGACGACCCCTAGGCCCCACACCACCCCACCCCCAACACACACACACATTTTCCTGAATGTTTACAGTTTACTCCTGTTCGGTTCAGCTTTACTCAAATGGGAAGATATCGATGTCACATATTGAATCAATGTTTTCAGGGGCCGTTTTCACCTACTTACACTTTTTCAAGGGATCGGAATGCTTCGGCTAACACTCGTCCATAAAATTCGAAGAGAGAGAGGGATGAGAGAGGGAGAGAGAGAGCCTGAGAGATAAAGATAGATAGAGAGATAGAGAGAGATAAAGAGAGAGGGGGACTGGGATAGATATATAGATAAATAGCGCGCGCGCCAGAGAGAGAGAGAGAGAGAGAGAGAGGGGGGGGCAGCTCATTTACCTTGAGCAGAAGCCGCTACTGTGAGCACAGCGAAGATGAACAGCATCATATCTGGTACCGCCTGTAAAAGGTTCTGAATGTTGGATGCTGTGTGACTCTTTTTATATACAATGTGTAGGGGTATACTACTGCTGCTCGTGCCATCATGTTAGATGTACACAGGAAGGGCCTTGGATTGATTTGAGGGGTGCTAATTTTGAACATAAACAAAATACGAAAGAAATGTCAAGACCTTAAACGGATCTTACTGATAAAGATAACTTTTTACTGACGAAGTGTCGTCCTATTTTCCTAAATTTGTATGTTCCTTTGGGCATCAGTTGTCGGAGACATTTTAAGAAATATGTTGACCCCTCCCATCGTCATTTCCACATTTCAAGGATAACGAGTAGTCAGTTACTTTATGTCTTTGTTTTAACAGACTTTAATTGGTGTCGGAAGTTTCCAAGTGCCAGTTCGTCTACCTTTCATCGATTTTATGTGGGAGGCTGACAGGTGTACAAGACGACGTAACTAGCATATCCCGTTTGCCGGGTTCACACTCCCTGTAGGAAAACAAAATTATTATTTTTGTCTCGATACAAGTATGGCCTTCAACCTCCGGTTCGTCGTGACAGAAATAGACACAGTGGAGGTGTTGTCGTATGTTTTACAACGATTGTATCTCAATTGGATTATTTATAATTGACGTGCCGTCCTTGACATGTACTTAAATGTCACTGACGAACTTCGGAGAGGTGCTTATTATCGACCATTTGATTCGAAAACACACACACACAGATAAAGGCAGGCCCAACAATCAACTAAGGTCGGTTTAAGAAGTTAAACCTCTTTAAACCAACTTGGGAGGCTATTGGATCTCTTAATGAAGTATCTGCCTGGAGCTTACAGGCATGTCATGATATACGCATGTAGTTGGTAAGAATTAGCTTTCGAAAAGAATCCCTTAAATACTCAATAATCTCTTCCATTCATTAAGCCGGCGTCACACAACACCGGACGAGTCTGCGAGCTCTAAAGGGACATTTTTGGTAGCAATACGGCCGGAGTCCTCTAGATCACTGCGCGATATTTAGCATTCGGCTGACGTTCGCAGGTCACCGAGACCCGTCCATTATGACAGGGTAAATTTTCAGGGGAAACATTCGCTCGATTCTCTGGCGATTTTGAAATTCAATGAACTTCTGGCGATCAACGAATTCGACAGAAGGTCGTTGACAGCGGGACGCCAGCTTTAACTTAAATACCTTTGACATTTCTTAAATGTGACGTATTCTGTCAGCAATACGTGTACGGTTGCTCTTAAGTCTGCCCGTGAACAGAAGCCAATCTTGCGCCATATCAATTTTCTCTACTGCGTGGTCTTGACAAGTTTGATAAGTTCCTGATGTGGTTTTCGTGGAAAGTGCTGACGCTACGTGTTCAGACTGGCTTACGTGCTTACGATCATGGCTATATAGTCACTGACTACCTTGTTGGAAATCGGGACTATAGCTGAATGCCAATAACAGCACACTTTGGTACTATGGTTGGAATCATGTCGATGTGTCGTTCGTCTTGCAAATCTCTTGCGCTTTTCGCATTACACCTAATCTTACGTTTAACTCTTGCTGAAGATGCGGGCACCTCATCGACAACTTGTAACGGCTCCCCCGGCCCAGCACCAGACACCCAAGGCTGCAGCGTCACCGGGAACTTTGTCTTTCACAGTGGGAACTGTGCGGACAAGAGCGAGCTGAAGGAGATCAAGACAAGGCTTCAGGAACTTTCGGGTAAGATTTTGGTACACTTCTAAGGTACTAGTAATATTGTTGTACTACTATTATTGGACATTTTAAGCTTTGGTTAACGGAAGGGACAGGGGCAACGAGGCCAACCATAAGAGGACGGGGGCAGGGAGGAGGCTTTCAGTGACAATAATGGCGACACAGGGTAGTTACTGCTCAAAGCAATCGAGATGACATAGTTTTTCTATTACATTGCATCTTCTCGGCATATTAGTCTGAATAGGGACACGTTTGAAGGTTGATTCGCGACTTTTATCTATAGATGAAGGTATCATATAAAGGGCAATGATATCACGGCCAATCTTACTCCAGCGGATACTTAGCATTTCCCCCTCGCAGCAGAATGTGGTCTATGTTATACCTGCTCCGACTTGCCATGGGGCCATGGAATATTGTTTTGGTCGCTTATAACCGACAGGGTTCTGGCAAGCCTCTCTCGCCGCACAGCTGATCCCAATTTGAGAAACATATCATGTTTGCAATGAACTATTACTGAAGGTCAATGTTTATCTTATTCTCGTTGGCACAAACAGAGTTCAGGGTCCCGGATGTGGAAGGGAAAACTTGCATCTCTGAACAGGCCGGCGCGCTGAGGTACAACAGAGCCACCACACAGCTCCAGGTTTGCGACGGAAAGGTGCCCTCTCATTCCTCCCCAAACTCTGTACTTCTGTTAACGTTATGGCTTTAACAGCTTGGTCAAATTGCATAGACAAAGCTAAGCTGTCCTTGCTACTTAAGCTAGTTACAATGGGCAGAAATGATTTACTAATGTGCTGTCATTCTTTATTTAACGTTACATACGCTACAAAACCAACAGCTCCATTCATCCTTCGTTCATCACATCTTATACACGATGAATGATACTCAGATTCAGACTTTATTTTCCAATGACATAGCAGGTAGATCAATAAAATCAATATTGCCGGAGGATTACGTCATTGATTACAGCATTGTTGACGACTTCACTCGGCTTCATACGTGTTTGCTTATGCAAATAGTTTCACAAACGATTTAATGGTATCATTTGCACACTTCATTGAAGAAGAATAATTTCTTCACATTGAAATTATGTTTTCTAACTAAATTATACATGTAAATAAAGGCGGTTTTATTGCTGCTTTCCTCCCCACGGTGCAAAAGCAATGTATGGAAGATTCTGATTATAGTGTGCTCAAGTCAAGCTAAAGTCCAACGATCGGTTAAAGACGTTCCCATTGATGTTATTTGTAGAGCTGGCAAAATGCTGCAGGAGAGGCCGTCTCAAGGAGAGGGGGATCTGAGGGAAACCCTGCGATGTCCTGCCGTGAGATCTTCACGTCTGGGTTCTATAGAAGTGGGCTCTACTGGATACGGCTCTCTGCACGGGACGAGGGGGCAGTACAGGTATCATGGCAGATGTACAGATGACATGAAACTCTTGCTTTATGCTCTTAATAATATCAGAATATGTATATCCTTATACTTCCAGGTGTTTCCTCAGCATAGCACTCCAGCAGAACCACATAAAACATTATTCGTGGCTCTTTTACAGGTTTGGTGCGAAATGGGTTTCAAAGATGGCGGCTGGCTCAGGGTCTTTAACATGATGGCCAAGGGAGCCACTAAAGACGAAGCTGCTGCCATGTACAACATCATCAAAGGGTAAGAAAAAAATGCTGATTTTGACCCCGACACTAAACAGGTCTGCCGAGTCCCTCAACCTCACAATATGGATACTGCTGATTAGATTTCAAATTTTATTCTTAGGTGTGTATTATGTACACATCCAGTAAAAGCACCCAGGAAGGGCAAGAAATATCTGTAGTACTCATTTCATCGTGTAGACTTGACGAAATCAACAGCAAATATCATAACAGCCGAGCCCTGCAGTTCAACCCAAGCCACAATACCCCACACACTACCGAAAATGTAACTTTCTCGGCGAAGAAATTTTAATTTTAAAAAAGCTGCCATCTTATTTTCAGGAACGGACCGATCCAGGCAGTTCTCCCTAACACCACCAGCGGCGCTATTTACACCCAGGGTCTGGACCTGGGGATGTACCATGAGGTAAGGACCAATCAAAGTTACCTGAGTAAACAGGCTTTTAACATCTGCTAACTTACTTTTTACTTTTCCCCAAAAAGACAATGGTGGGGATATTATCACTTCACAGCATCTCATCATCCGTCAACAAACAAACAAACAAACAAACAAACAAACAAACAAACAAACAAGCAAACACAACATAAATGCTGTACCCTGCAGGTTGTGTACGGTTGGGCGAAGTCGTCTGATGACGTGGTGTCGCACTACGGCTACTACCGTGACGACCTGGGCCTGAAGGGACATTGTTACATCGACGGCTACTGTGGGGACAACACGGTGGTGGCTACCATGACCAGTAGCGTCACAAGAGAGAAGAAAGAGATCAAGGTGATGATAGCATCGTGTTTGGGGAGAGTTTGCTCCGTATGTTAAGTGGAGGAGGTGGTGTACGTTTACCATCTCTGGAAAGTCTGGCTTATTTGAACTGTTCAAGAAGTGGGTTTTCTCAACTTGTACTCTGTTGGTCTGATCACAGAACATGATAAAGCTATTTTTCTTGATTCAACGTCTACTGAAAATCTATGTCATGAACGTCCATGTTTGTTTATGGGAAAATGTTACTTTCTTCCCTTTTACAGTACAAGAGCCTGTCAAATTCAAAACCATCATAAAAGTGTCATAGAACACAATTAAAGTGATACTACTATGTAGCGAGGAAAATGTTTTACTGGAGAAGGCTTCTTTCAGATATCAGGTGTCTCTAAAGTTTTAGGTACATTCTTGTGCAGCATTCACTGCCTACATGCACCACAGCACCAAAATGTACTTTATCTATTGTTTCTTTAGACTGGAAGTGACCCCACGTACCCTCACGTGGGGCTGGGCTGGTCGACCCAGCAGATCACGTGGGGTTACGACCTGAACACATCTCCTCACGGCCACTGGGCGAACTGGTACACCAGCTCCTGCTGTTTGACCGGAAATACCGCCGACATCCGGGATGCTGGGAGCAACTGGCGCTACTCCATCCTCATCCGCTAGAGAAAGGAAATGTGAGGACGTCATCATCAGGACATCATCACCATCGTGATGTAGGCCAGGACAACATAAAACAGTTCACCAATGTTATACCAAAGGCAACGATATTGTTTATCATGACTAAGTAGCAATGTGTCCCATCATTTTCTAGCTATATAACACTATATGCGACGGACTAGTGTAACAGAACAGAGCTTCACGTCTCGGTATTTTCAGCTTCAAGCAGTTGCAGTGCGCTAGTGATCTGGTAGACGGCGTAGCAAACTATACCTGTTCGTGCGACTGCTTGTTGTGACATAAACCTATCGTATGTACAGAATGTTGTCATTATCATCAAAGCGTATTTTCTTATATCAAAGACAGAAACATGAAAAACATCTGTCGTCAGTATCAGCATTTCAGATTCTTCCCTTTCATTTCAAATTTCAAACTCTTTGAAAGATCGAACAGATATTTTGCTTATTCTACGAAGAGACATAATTCCAGCAATTTGTACTTAAAAGTCATATGATTTATGTCAGCAAGTTTGATTATAATTCTTGGGGGCATTTTTGTTGCCTTTGACTTACCTCTTGAATTGGAACGTTTGCATAAGTGTTCTTCATGGTTCAACTTAGCCAGTGTCTCTTATTTCTGAGTTGAAATAACCGTTCATTATACGTAATCATAAGCCAGTCCAAAGAGTTGTTCCTGGACTTTTTAAATGGTATGGATTCGGCCAGCTGTTATCCTTCCAGAGGCGTGGTAGTACATACGTGTTTCTCGGCAGAGGTCATAAGCGGTCAAAAACATGTACAAGAAAAAGACTGGTAAACGCTGGGGATATAAACTCATGCAGTCACGTTTGGGATCATATTCTAAGTCACACAGTGCAGCAGCGACACCTAACTGCAGTGTGAAATAAAACCAGTCAAGATCGCCATGATATGAAGAAAGGTGACAGGCAGTCACCGAAATGTAGGCTTCGGTTAAAACACTTCATTCTGTGTATAGAACGTTGTTATCCGCTGGTTAGCGTCCATAAATCACATCAGGCAATGGCACCTCGTACTGATCGAAGTGAAAGCCCCCGGAAATCCAGGGTAACATCAAAGTAACCACAGATAAATGAATCAAGCACTTTGACGTCATCAAGGTAAATGAACAAATATCCATGTTTTATGTGCAACTTCAAAAATACATATGACGCGGACTGTTTCCTTTCATTTAAAGCAAGAGGAAGTGTCAGTAAGCATGTAGCCCTCACAATTACATCTCAGGAGAAGAATTTTACCAAAGGTCTCCTCAGTTACAGGGATGATAGACATGGTATGCAGAATTTCCGAACGGTCTGCGTCATTTGGAACAGAGGTTATGACTAGTGGGCTGATAACACTAGACGGCGATCGCTGAGTGATCATTTAGTGACCAAAATTGTATTTGTGTGACCCTTAATTCATAATTGTATTTAAATTAAAATTTAAATTATAATTGTAACATGATACACGATATAAAAGTGTGGTTAAAAGTACAAAAGAAAATTACAAAGCGTGAAACGATCCGTTCACTCTCTATCTAGATCTGTGAAATCCGTTGTTTGGTCAAATGTTTGGTCGCCCAACGATCGCTCAGGGGTCGCAGCCTCTGGTGGAAAGGGGGTGTAACATATATACGTCCATAAACGAAGGCAATCATAACGTTTTCCCGTGGCTATTCCACGAAATATATTCGTTTTGAAAGGTGTGCTCCAGGCAAGGCCTCGGAATTTTATCTCATGTTAGTCGAGTCCTTGGTAGCGTCTCCTGATTGCACCTACTACTTCATTAAGCAGATTTAGATCGAAGCGGGCCGCTTGAGAGGCTGGGGCTTGAAGTGTATTGAGTGGGTAGTTATCGGACTTTGTGCAATTAAGCTACCTGCTCGACCTAAAATAAAACAAAAGCCAATATGGTGCTAAGAACAGACTACATAATTATACATCGTGGTACAGCCATGTTGCTGGTAAAGTTAGAGTCATCTCGGGGAACGGGCCCTCGTGATTATAGGCAACATTTCCATGGCCATGCCTTCAGAGAGTTAGCAATTACCTTGTAGGTGAGAAGTGAGAATATGAGGTGCAATCAAATTCTTGGTCCGAATCCTCGTTATTTGTATTGTTTGTATTAAGAGTAAAAGTCCAATATTCAAGGTAAAGGTTTGGTAACATATGTGTACCCTGCCGTTTTGGCAACCCTGTGCGAATGTATCAGAAGCCTAGGTTACACATAGCCGAACATGGCTCCCGAACGCTAGCCGACTCAGGTCGGCGGTAGTTCGGGAGCATTCTGACCAGTTTTTGGGCCACGCCTATCTTTGGCGCCGAACATGCGCCGAAGATGCGCCGATCATCTCCTAACCAGTACATGACTTACTCCCGAATGGGCCCCGAATGCTTTCTAGCTTACTCCCAACCATCCCGACCTCTAGCCGCAGACTGCCGAATCTCTCCTGACTAAACCCCGACCGATTGCAGACCCTCTCACGAATTTAAATGGACATATTCAGCGACTTTCAAAAGAGGGGTCATTTTCGGTTTTAATCAAAATAATCCATTCTATTATGTTGTTAACATCACCGAGAGATCGAATTCGGATCATTGCTAGCTTTAATACTGCTTTTAGTGTTCTTCTTCGTTTTTGGTCGTGTGAAGGTCGGGGGTGATTCGCCCACGTTCCGATAGTAGTCACTTGGTTGAGAATTAGTTAGCAGAGTTTTGTCTACGGCCTTGGGGTGAGTTATGGGTAGGTTGGAAACTAGTTGGGAGTAAGTCAGTAGTGTTTCTGGCGTGGTTAAGGTTCTAATTTTACTACTGACTCAATCCCGAATACCAGCCGAGCACTAGCCGACCGCGCCGAACACCAGCCGAACACCAGCCGACCCATTTCAGACCCTCCGTCCAGAGCCGAATGTTTTGAAATTTTCAAAACATTCGGCTGGCGCAGCCGAACACCAGCCGACTCAGCCGAACGCCAGCCGACTCGGCCGAACGCCAACCGAGCTAGCTCCCGAATCACTCCCGAATCACTCCAACCATGGTCGGGGGAGAGTCGGGAGGCCATGTTCGGCTATGTGTAACCTAGGCTAGAGGCTGCCAGCCATTCATTTACCAACAGCCTTGTCCGATAAGCCCATTCGCGGTTCCAACTACGCATGTGTCAAAGGTAAAGGTCCCTGAGACGTAAACAAATCCCGTCTGGGCGTTGTAATGCAAATCTACTCTCCAAGCAGAGCTAGGGTTTCGGCTGGTTTCTAACGTGTTTTTAGGCGTTTTTGTCATGCCTTCTACTTTGTCATCGTTTTTGTTGTGCTGCGACACAACAAAAACGATGACAAAGTAGAAGGCATGACAAAAACGCCTAAAAACACGTTAAAAACCAGCCGAAACCCTAATCTTGGGTTTGCAGCACAACAAAAACGATGACAAAGTAGAAGGCATGACAAAAACGCCTAAAAACACGTTAAAAACCAGCCGAAACCCTAGCTCTGCTTGGAGAGTAATGCAAATCTAGACAATGTGAAGACGAGAACTTTTTACAAGCCAGGGGCCTTCACCTTTATTGACACTGCACATGCGTAATCGGAACCGCGAATTGGCTTATACGTATGACATATGCAACATATGCATATGAGATAAACACCAAGGCAGAAATACTTAGTCACGATTACTGGCAGTTCCTTGCATCCGATAATACTACAAATTGCCTGTGTGTTTTGTAAATTCTAAATATTTTCAAATATAACGTTAACATTGCTAATGTGTGGATCGATTCTCCCATCTACAAAAATACAAACCATCTGCGAAGGTCGACATGAACTCCACGTATATATTCATAAATGATGGACATGAGACAAGCCGCGATCCGAGCTCCACCTGTTTACACACCTGTTGACTTTACCTGTCAAACAGGACTTTGTCCTCGCACAGCATGTCGGGATTTGTTGTTTCTCCTGCACATTCCCAACATGGCCGCCTGAGCTGCAGAGGTTGACCATTCGGCACTTCACCCCCATTCTGGCCCCACAACGCGCCACAGAACCCACACATTCACCAATTAACGACGCCAAGAGAAACGTCTTGATATTCTGAGGAGAAGAGACGTGATTTGCAGGTGAGATAATTTTGTTTTCCCTGTTGGATTCCGCCGGAGATTCGGGGTGTTTTCGGAAATGACGGTGCCAGGCACCTAATTATATAAATCCACAAATGTAAACAAATATTCCACAATCAACTTGCGAATAACATTACCATCAACGGAGACATGTGTTGGTAAATGCAATACCTTCATCTTAATGTCGGTATGCTCGGTATGCTGTCACATATATTTATTCTTCTGCAGTGGAGGAATTTGCACGATTAGTTTTAACACGACCCATGTCATGGTCAATGGTGTGTCATGGCTGGCGTCTCAGAATGTGGGTCAGCACCAAGGCCACAAACTAAATAATTCACCCAAATGTATTTGCATCACTGCTCTGAAGACAGTAGACAACGTTTGAAATCATCAATAATTACATGTTAGAGTCCAAGACGTCAGGAAACGTCACACAGCGGCTACGTGCTGCACATGTTAGTGTAACGTTATTTGATGTACTTTTTCAGAATATAACGTTAAATTCAGAACGAAAACATGTTGTATCGAAAGGAGGAAGATGGGTCTAGGAGTACAAGTTCAGAATATAGTTATTCTTTTCAAATCAATATCTTGGATTCTGAATTCTAATTGTGATTGACAGCTTAATTTTGTTGTCCTTTACCAGGGCCATGCCCTTATCCTCAACCAGTGTCACCGGAAACTGACGTACCTGACGTCAGGAAACTGACGTACCTGATGTCAGGGTCAGAATTTTTATAATTAGATCAATTTACCATCATTACTTAAGATGCTCAAAATTAATCTACTTTATTTGCTCATGTATTTAATTTGTCATGGAGTCCATACACCCTTGTCAGAGATTATAAGAAGCTACAGGTTTATTGTTTTCGAGCGTCTAGAATATGAAACATTTACAATAATCAATATGTCTATGTGAAAATAGCTAACGTTGCATATCTCAGAAAGATATTCTTATTCCTCAGGGCCAAAATGCTGTATTTTCCCTATACTGTGAAAGTTTGCATCTCGATTAAACACTAAATGTAAGTTTGCACCCCCGATTCAGCTCAGGTTGTGGACCAGAGTCTGAAATATTTACATCTTGAAGATGTTTTGCACATGACGAATTCTTGTGCTGTTAGCTATGTGGTTGAGTAGAACTTTCCATGTTTTGGTCATCGTTGATATGGTTTCTCCACCCGCTCCGAAGAGTAACATAAGGTAAGGGTAGCAAAATCTACAGCATCACATGCAGCAAGGAATAAAGGTTTGTGATATTAGTATAGATTAGAAGAAAAAAATTTATAGATGTAGGATCACAATCTTAAATCTGCATATTAATTATATAGTGTTTTGACCGTCAGTTGTTTCTGCATGCTTCTCATGCCTTCAGATGTAGATCTTTTGGTGCACAGGTGTACATAGGAATATATGACTGACATGCCCTCTTCAAAGTCATTTTTCAGAGGCTAGCATAGCTGTAATTAAAAGTCAGACCATTTGCTGTGGTACAATATGTATTTTGAAGTTGATATTGCTAGGTAGTCAATCATATCTAGTACGATTTATGCAAGAAATATGTTACCTTACTGAAGTGCAGTATCATCTTGTGTGCAAATTTTTATTACATGTAAACATTTCATGAATCAATTCTTATTGTATCATACAGTATATTCTATACATTTGTATTGTATATGACAATAGATTGTACTTTTTGCAAAATGTAACATTAATTTCAGAACAAAAGCAGGTTGTATATTGATAGGAGGGGGAAGGGTCTAAGAGTCCAGAATATAGCTATCATTTTCAAACCAATGTCTTGGATTCTTATGTAAAGAGTTCTAATTGTATTATATATAATAAGTTATGTTATAAATGAATAAATACATTTTATATACATTTGTATTTATCATATTTGCCAGGGTACCTGGCCAGTTGGAGATTCAATGCTGATTTTTTCCCAGAAAGAATCTTGAATAAAGTTTGCGCCCCAACTTTGAAGCTGGGATGCCTCACCTGCTTAGAAACAAAACACAGCTTTAACCAAGAGAATTTAGTTCTTTTCCTGCAATACCAGCATGTAACATTGATAAGTCAATGGTGAAACAACAATGCTCCTCAACTACATGATGGACATTCTTGTAGAAGGCCTGTCAGAACACAATCATATAACATTATCTAGACAGAGGAGAGGAGCAGAGGAGAGGTTTCCAGAGGATTAGGTATGGAATAATGGCTGACCATTAAGAAATCTCACTGTCATTTATTGTACTGTATGTGGGTCTCCTCATTTGTTGATCTAAATCACATCCAGATGTGCAGATGTTTGGCAAATTCCTATAGCTACTTCCTCTAATCTATTTTGTGTTGTTGCAGTCTTGCCAGATTCTACATGTACCTGACACCAACATACATGATGTCATCGGACATGCTCCTGCACTTCCGTGTGTCTCTGCCTATGATCAGCGTAGGCCTCTTCATCTTTGTGTTGAGCCTCATATTCTGCTGTTACCTTGTCAGGTAAGTGTGCAAAAACAATGTAGTTTTACATGTATGTATACATGTATGTTATCCAGGGCATTTGTTTTGTCAGTATTCTTGAAGGTTAGATGTATGTATTTTCGGATCAATATATTGACTTGAAGCTTGGGATTCATAAATGGGAGACCACCACAAATATAATTCCAGTGAAAAGAAATTGAGGTTCATGGATCTTCGACTTCCCAGAGCCGATAATCCTGGATTATTATATTATTCAACTAAAGGTGAAGAAAAAAAAAGAATTCTTTGAAACTTTCAGTAAGAGACATGAAGACACACTGGTTACAATGTATTGGGAATTATAAACATGTAATTCAGCCAGTTTCAAGTAGCACTTGATTTTGACAGGTTGCAGGACATCATTTGCATATAGTTAGTGTGCAAATTTTATGATTCCTTTGTCTTGAATGTTCCAATGACATGTAATTCCTTTGGTACCAATGAATATTGTGACATTCAAATCATGTAACACAAGACATAACATTTGCATAACTGATGAGCATATTATCATTGCTTTTAGTTGAATGATGAGGATTCTTTTATTTGTACCTGTTCCATATATAACCCTTCTATGCATTACCTGGACAGTCTAATTTCAAGCAAATAAATTTTCCAAGACTCATACAATGTATGTCAGCAGTTGTGGAACTCCAGATGTGACGGGTTTTTCATAATCTTAATTATCAATATGTATGAAGGATAGATGTGCATGAAGTACATGTTCATGAATATTCATGGTATAGTCTTCAACCTAGTCGAACCAGAAAAATATCAGCAGGACACAGTGTTGATGATTGTACAAAATGAATTGGAATTCTTTCTGTTTCATTTCCTTATGGCATTCTTTTACTTACTGTCCATCATTCTTGTGTGTCCATTTCTTTCTGTGTCTCTTTGTGCAGATGTATTCTTTCTGAACTACCAAACCTAGAAAATGTGTAAGTTCATTACATTCCTCTATAGTGATACAATGTACATTGTATATATGATTAAGCATATGCTTTGATTTATTATATGTTTGTGTGTAAAAAGATAGGTTGGCGTGCCTTTGATGACTTCTATCTTGTGTGTCTGAACAGTGGTGTTTTTACAAGATACATGTACATGTAGAGTATTGGTATGTGCACCAAAACATCTCTGAGTTGTCATTTGTGCCTTGTGGTAAGAAAATAGCTCAACATAGTCCAATGATATGTTGCAAACAAAAACAACATTGTAATGCAGATTTCTTCTCAAGACAAGATACCTTCCGTACAGTTTTTATCAGATTAGAGAATATCATCTAGTAAACAGTAATTGCCATGATGCCATATATGCCTCATGATACTGTATATATAATTATGATAATATTTGGTACGGTAACCAGAAGCTTTTCCATCAGAAATGCAAAATGCAGAATGTTGCTTCATAGTGCTTTCCAACATATAAAGGTATCAAATAAGAAGACTCTTTGTACACAACCAATTGCAAGTGTTCTGCTCTACTGATATTTCGGTGACTGGTTCACAATTGCACTGCAGCATAGGTGTCATGCTTACAGATGTGGTCCCAAAAGTCTTACAGGACCACGTCTGTAAGCAGTGACACCTAAGTACTGCAGTGCAATGTGTGCAAAGAGTCCTTTTATTCAGTGACTTACCAACCTGATGAAACGATTCATGAATACAAATGTATCATTTTGAAGCTCAAGGATTTCTTTTGAATGTAAACCAGAATTTTTATGTGTAATATAATAAGGAATGACACTTTTTATGATTTCTATAGGATTGCACAGTCTGTGTAATCTTCATGAAAATTTTGCTGGGGAATAAAAAGCTGTGAAGTTGCTTTGTTAAGTTTAAGTTTAAGTTTTGTTTGAGAGGTAATTACTAGAGTTTGCTTTTGCAAATAGTGGAATTGTCAAATTTCCAATGTAATTGCCAGGATAACAAGGTTGCCTTTAATTATTGGATTATCCTCTTGTAAAATGGTTGAGGTGATGTTAAGGTGTTGACCTCCCTTGGCTAAAAACTCGCCTTTTAATAAAGTTTTATCCCTTTTAAGACTGTGGCGCCATCGTGTGAAAGTGATGGGAAACCCGAAGTAGGAGCAAAATTGGGAAGGTTAAGAGGAATGATGAAATACAACGGAGGCTGCGTTTCGTGCCTCTTCTAGTCTTCATTTAGTTGGTGTGCTGGCAAGGAAGCCAGGTGTGATATTTTTTGAGGGAGAATGTATAGCAAAGGAAGCTCAGCATTGCCAAGTGCATACCAAGGTTGAAATTTAAGCCTTCTCATTAGTTATGCTGTTTGCCTGGCTTGAAGGGGGCCTAGCTCATCTATTATTTTTACCAGTGACATTCCGATCAATAGCCCATGTCAAACTAGAGGTAAAACCAATCTACTTTCCATATAAATCACCTTGCAGGTAAGACTTCGGTTCCACTCCAGGAAGACTCACTGTGCACTGTGCACACTGGACTTGTACATGTGTGCTGTCCTTGAGATATCTTGTCCAGGTTTATAACAATTGCTGAAACTTGATTTTGTTGATGAATGAATGACATGTGACGTATTTCAGCTGATGGGTAACAATGCTTGAACCTGATTACATGTAAAGGGTTTAAAATTATTATTACGAATGTATTTTATTCATTGTTTACGAATGTATATTTGTTAGCTTTATGTCAAGTATTTTTCTTTTGCATCCTGATTTGTTATGATTTTGTAAAAGGCTGCCTTGGTAATCAGTTATTGTAATTGAAAGTATTAGCCTTGAGATTTATAAATAACTGAATAGACAACAACTGATGCAGAAAGCTTTGCTGCTGATGGGGAAATTGCTGTGAAGTCTTCAGAAAGCTGTCGCAAAATGCGAATATGTCATGCATGGTTGTGAATATCTTAAGAAATGAGCACAATTACACATGTTATGAAAAAACTCTTATTGCTGAACACGTGCTGTGTGTTGGCTTTGTGGCCTGTAGCAGAATATTTGGTAAGGCCTAGGAAAAAACATGTTGTGTTTCTGGTTAATACCTGATTGACCCTAGCAATTTAGACCTGCAAAAACGTAGCTTTTTTTAGTCTGTATGATTACAATATGATGTTGAAAATACCAGTGCCAGATTCATTTCAGTTTTACATTGCTAAACTGTATCTTTTTAATCACTTCATCTGAAATCTAGAAAAAAATACAGTCAAACCTGTACAACTTAATACAATATAAGGATCACCTGGCCAATGTGACCACTTTTTGTTGGTCCCTTAAAATTTTTTTCCCATGATTGTTTGACAAGCATTAAGAATTGTGTCCATAGTGAATACCTGTCCACATAGGCCAGATTTTATCAGTCTTCCGAGTGGTCTTCTTGGGCAGTTTTGACTTTAAGAGAATCCCTACCCTACCTACCGACCCTAATTTTCTCTGGACCAAAACCAGAAGCACAGCATTTTTGTTTGTTTGGCCCAAGTACTAATTCAAAGGAGCCACCAAACTCGATGAGAAGAGTAGGGGTGACCCGGTTAATGCTTGGCCAAATTGAGGGCATTATCGGCTCAAGTCATCTTTACCTTCACATGATGACCAACAACCTATGATGTAAACAAATTATCCCTTTTCATATAACTTTGGTTTGGTATCTGGATTCTGCATCTTATACATTTTATTGGAAACCAGCATGCATCCCCCAAAATAATTGATTTACAATAAACTACTCCTAGCATCATCACCCAGCCTGATTCCCGTAATAGGCACAAACCACGAACAAACACGCAGTCTGACCAATTTTGACTAATGGCCAATTAGTAGACATCCCAGCTGATGATGTGGTTCATCATCACCAGATGTCACAATCAATTCAGGGATAACATGATGACCTGGGCAACTGTAACAGATTTTTTTCCAATAACACTGATATAAATGTACAGATTTTCCCCCCAATAATACCTGTACACATCTACATGTACAATTGTATTTAGTCTGTTCAAGGAGGTTGAAATGATATCTTTATAAAGAGGTCTTGGGCTGTTCTTGGAATTGAATTGGGGAGCAGCACCATAGTCAGATGTTCATTCAACAAAATAGATAAAAACATCTGACCCCAAGGCAAAGATTTAGGAGTATTATTAGGAGTATTACTAGTGCAAGACCATTGTAGCCACATAATAAGGAGGGCCTGCATGCCCCTTTTACGTAGAGCGTAATCAGCCGTTTTAATTTTACGTAGTGTTGCCAACCACTCCATAATTTAGCGTAGAGCGTAGGGAGGCTTTTCTGAATTCAGCATAGAGCGTAGGTACTAGGTAGGCTTTCTGAATTTAGCGTATTACGTGGCCGGCCCTCCGAATTTAGCGTAGAGCATTGTCGGGACCCCCTGGCAGGCCCTCAATAAGTACATGTACATATCAGACAGTCATTCAATAAACTATTTTTGCATGAACATTCTGAAACTGCTGGGGCTTTCTCAGAGCTTGATGTATTTTTCTCTCTTACACTCCATGGTTTCTGTCTGGTGCCACTTTCTTTCACAAAAGGTTATATCAACCCTCAGTTTGCCTGAAAATACAGCATCCAAACTGAGAGAACCAGAAAGGAATCATATTCAATTACCATAAAACTGCAGACGGCTGCCTCCACATTGCTTATTACCTTGGCCTTCAGGAGTACTGAATTATATCTTCATGTCATAACATAACTTAAGACTGTTAGGCAGGTTCATGCCCATTGAAATAATAAGGGCTGCATGGCAATAACACCTATCCATCAGACTGCATAAATCCTGTACTCTTGCCTGTGAATCCCATGTTGCAGAATGAACCTGAGCGTCTGTGTGTGATGTGAATAGAATGCTCCAAGCAGATCAGGAGACTTGGCACAATTAACACACAACCCCCGGCATATTGAAAATCAATCAGAACCCAACACATATCTCCAGAGCTGATCTTAAATGGGAATTTCTTAGTGGCTTACCATTAGAACTTTTTGTGGTCAGTGTTGCATGGCCTCATGATGCCCCTGCACTAATCATAATAAAACAACCTTTTCACTGTAAATTATGTATTCCATTCATAACATTAGCATGGATGTGCCATGAGGTCTGGGTGAAATGCTACTGTGCATATACGATCCACATGATTTTTATTTCACATTAATATATGTGTGAACATGAGGTGGTGGCATGGTCTATATTGGCTTTGTCATATAAATTTGGAGATAGACAATCCGTAACTCTCCGCAGATTATCAGACTGTCGGCCCGCTGTTATGCCGCTTTAATTGTTGCCCATCTCAGAAGCAGATAAGCAATTTGCTGGCGTTCCCAGGAGGCCTTAAGTATAACAGGAAGCTCTGCCAGCCATGGAGGAGGCTGTGGATGGTGATATTGCAATGGTTGGACTTGCCGTTTTCTCCTGTTATATGTGTCTAGTGCTGGTAGCACTGTGTATGTGCTGTTACCTCTGTCATAGCAGGTAGGTTGGAGATCTTATACCTGATCCACTGGGGAGAGGAGGGGGTTGCTTTAATTGATTTTTCAATGAGCTAGCCTACGTAATGCTGGTGTGCGGTATACTATACATGATATAGATAATGTTATATGGAGGTGGTGTAGAATGGTGATTTTAATGTAATTTGTAATTGCAGTATCAGAAACCATGGATTGTGTTATGTAAATTAGTATTTGACAAAAAGCAAAGGTGTGATCTGTGTTCCATTGGCAAATGGCGCATGGAGGGATTCCATGAATAGTGTATGATGACCTTCATGATACAGCCTGGTAGATAAACCACAGTGTAGTGACGTTGCAGAGTCAACCATTTTCTGTCACTGGTGACGTAATCAACCAAAAATGTGGATACTGTTGCTGCATTTCAGGCAGCAGAATTATTGAATATTGTTATTTCAAAGCGCTCTTCCCGGCAGCACGGCTCATGTTATGGGCCATACGCACGCACACGCACCTCCATCTTTTTTCTCTCTACATCAAAGATGAAAAGAAACATGCACTGCTGTTCATCACAACCAAGAAAAGAAAGAAATTGTTTTCAGAAGGAAATGTCAAATGTGTGATGCCATGAATTCATATATCTTGACAGGAAGCCGTGACTGATATGAAATTTTGCCCTATGGCCATATTTGCCATATACATATGTTAGAGCAACACTGTTGTAAATTCTACGTCAGATATTTTAATTGGTAGGCTATCTTCCATCTTGTAGCAAAGCTCCTCAGACCTCTTTGTTTCATTAAGAATATAGAGGTTAGAGAATAGAGCAGAATAAACTTGGATGGAAAATGACTTGTACGTGTATGAGTGTGTATTGATAAAACATTACCCCTGCAATATGGTGTTTGTCAACAATTACAACATGTACTACAATGTTTTGCCATCATTATACTAGTAATCATTCTTCTCTTCCAGTGGTCATTCTGTATATGAATTGTCTTTTTTACTTTACCCCAGGGGAGTGAAGTATTGTTTTTGGCGTGTCTCACAGTCTGTGTGTATGTGTGCGTGTGTATATCATGTTCTGCCATCTGCAATACAATACCCAATGCATCCTTACCATACATCCTCAGTGCTGCTATTTTGTATCACGGGGTTTGAAGGGTCACAAAGCAGAATGAGTTCTGTCTACCAATTGTTGTTCTGATAGTCACTCTGATCTGTCCTTGGGACCGTTTATACAAAATGATGAATAATTTTTTTCTGTGACATACCAGACAATTTAGGATCAACTTTTTAATCATTGAAAAGCCATTGTAAAGCACAGGTCATGGTGAACATTTCTACAATGTACAACAACTCCATAGCCATTATGTTCTGCCATCTAATGACAATCTGGTGCACAGTTGACCTGCAGTAGGGGCAAACATGTTTACACTAAATTACAGCATTAACCTATTACATGCCCTATGGTGCTGTTGTCCAAAAGAAAAATTTGAATGTTGTGAGTTGTTTTAGCTTCCTAAGAGATGGCATGGCATGTGGATTTACATGTATGAGCCCAGGGTTTTAGGTTAGTATTATGAAGTCATAAACCTCTATACCATACCACCAACTTTCCCCTCACTTTCTAACAATAGGCTCATTGTTTCCACTTGTTGAAAGTATAAGACTATGAATTATTGATAAATGTATTTTTTAATGGGTATTGCATTTTGCTGTTAACATTTCTACCAGGGTCAGTTTATAAACATGGTATAGAACTTACATGTAATAGACACTGTTTACCTTCTTATCCATCTTTCATAATTTCATAGTCTGCTTGATATGTAAACTTCATATTTTATAAGTTTCATACCGATCTAAACATGAAATGGAAACAATGTGGATCTGAAAACACTGACTAGCTAAACTTGCTTGACATGACATTGTATTAATTGGAAACTTTGATGTCAACCGTTACATGTTGATGTACAAATGTAGGTTGTTTGCTGTACTAATATTACATGACTTGATTACGATCGCTTCAGGACTTGTGACAGTTCGTTGCACAATGTAAGTGGCTCAGGCACAAGGGGAGAGTGACGTGTGCACAAACAAACAGGTCTAACAACTAGGTTGGGAACATGTCAAAACTTCTGCGTTTATCTTGTTAGCAGAATTGTTATTGTCTTCGGTAAACAAGTTTAAGTAATGTGATGCTAAAGTCTTGTCATTCTGTTGGATTTCAAAGTACTTTTGAGTGTAAGAAATGGGCATCTGAAACATTGGAGAGGGCATTGGTAGCATCCAGGAGTTCTTTTGTGGGTTGTTCAAAACTTCAGGCATTATCCCTTGTTTATTGTTTCGTGCAAGAATTCTTGTTAGAATGTTAGCTGCATCATAAGCTGGTGTCCACCACGTAGTCCTTTGACGTCACTTGTGCAACTGCTACTCAAAATGGTGGAACTTGTAGCATAATACCATTGTTTTTTAGCTGCTTCAAGATGTAATTTGGGAGCTTGACCATGCTATTTCTGGACGAGAACACCCCAATGTGATCTTTTGGGCAACTTGTACAATCGCAGTATGACTGATCATGATGTTCCCTACGACATTGGATATAGTGTCATACTACCACTGGCTCCCAGTATTGCCATTGTTAGTGTCTTCCTCTGTTGGTGCTGTACTTGTTGTTACTGTCACATCAAGCGAGAGGCAAGGTGGGCAATTATGTGATCTTGTTTAATTAAGATTTGGTGGTTAAAGGTGTGTGTAGCTTGATGACTTTCAGTGGGATGGCGCGCTTTGCCCATTGTGATGACATAAAGGTGGCCCGGCACTTTTGCTGAAACACATTGGTAGTAAAACGTCACCACGTTTGACACCTTAAACCACAGATGGTCTTTTCTGACATGTTAGGGCTATCTTTTGCTTGAGGCATATTTCCAGCCCTCCTAATGAACAATTTAACTGCCGTTACAGCAGTAAATGAACAAATTAACATCCTTTGCACAACTAAAGCTACTGCAACTGTCCTATCTTCTTCCTCAGTAGTACAAACTGAAGAAAGTTGGCTACAATTAGTACAAATGACAATGCTATCTATTTTCAAAGCACTTGTTTTGATTCCCTCAGGGAATTTGGATCTTTGTCTGCATTTCTGTGTGCAAACAAGCATGTAACTATTTCTTTCTCAAAACAAGCTGAAATGCAGGACTTATGCTGGCAGTAAGCTATTTTCCATTTTGTAATCACTGTGTTAATAATTTACCGTAAACATTGTATAGCCCCATGTTTTAGTCTGTAAGTGGAATGTGATTCTTAGGTGTGTGACTATAGCGCTGCCGTAAACTTAAAACCACCGCGGACATTCCATTTTCGCCTTATCGTGAAATAAAAACCACACGAACTGAAATGCATTTTCAGTATGTGGATCGTGAGAGGCAGACATTGCTATTTTATACTATAGTCAATGACGGAAATTTGTACACGATGACGGAAACAAATAATTCTTTGTAGGCTCTTTCCGTCAATTCAACTTGCTGGAAGTTGTGCTGTCTAAAATCACATCGTTATCGATCCATCTATGTAATACTTTACAATATTTGACATTAAAACACCCCGTTTTGAGAACCATTATTTCTTGGTCATGTTGTGAGTAGATCCTCTTCAAGCCAACCACTTGTCCAAGATGACCTTTTTTGTCCGGTCCCCTGAGTGGTCGTCTTGAGCAGGTTTGACTGTATATTGATGATATTTTTTTGGCTCTCAATAGAAAGGGTATTGATATGGTATCACTTAATATAGTTTCTTAACTTCCTTTTCTTGGACCTTTCTGCATACATTATAATATCATACTCATCTCTTTCACATACCTGTCAATAAATACCTCACCAGGAACATCAACACAACAATAGGGCAGTCCCCTTACATAATACACGACTTTCACCTGCAGGACAGATACATACAGAGCCAGCATTTTCCCAGGCAGAGTAATTGATCGGAATAATCTACCCACACGTCACATCGCCAACAGTGGACAGCCTGAATTTGGGGTTGGCTTCCTGGGTTGGCTCAGTTCAAGGGCCTCCCCAACCCCAATTGTGAATCAGGTGATATATTAGTTATAGTGCAGCCTTGTGAACATTTCACAGTACTGAATTTTGTTTTGTTTTGAGCACCTTTTTCATTATGTGCTACCAACCCCACAGGCAGCACTTAAAGCTGTGTACCCAGGGCATGTTGTCCCAACTGGGGGCTTTGCCCTGAGTACAAAATAGATGTGCATATACATGTACATGTAAATACAGTTGTACTATTTCTTACTGTATAATGTTACATGTAGGTCTGGACCTGAACCTGATAATGTTTAACGCATTATGGGTATATCATGATCATGTAAACACCCAGGTAAACAGCAGTCCAGTTCAGTTCCAGCCTAGTCTGTATGTCAGTTACTAGTATTCTCCAAGCAGAGGTTTTGGTCGGGGGGGGGGGGGTAGTAGTGGCCGGGTTTTTTTAACATTGCCTCCCGGAACCTCTGCTACAGAACGCATAAGGGCGGGGCTGTTCTTTCAGAATCGGTGTTGCTGCCCCTCCCTGTGTACCATTAATTTATCATTAGGCAAAGAGTTTTTGCTGCCGGGGGATTAGCGCGGCCTCCGGTAACTTGGGGGAGTGTGCAGCCAGCCGGCCGGCACCCCGCGGTCTCCCCCACAATCACTTTGAATGGCTCCCGCCAGATTGAAATCATCATAACATAAAGTAAACTTTCCCCACATTATGATAAATGCCTTTTTAAGAAATCAAAGATATAAATAAGATAGAGTAGTTCTATACGAGCACTTTCTTTTCCCAAACGTATGTACAGTGGTTTACTGCGTTCCTGGTCCGGCAGACCGGAAACACCCGTGGCGCGAGGACAGAAACACTAGACTCCCTTGGCAGACTTAGCACCTACTTTCAAAATGGCCTTTATGTGACAAAGTGATTAGATTTAAAAGCCTTGATCGGTTCCGACATCTCGCAGAGGTTACGGGAGGCAATGTTAAAAAAACCCGGCCACTACTACCCCCCCCCCGACCAAAACCTCTGCTTGGAGAATAAGTTACTAGGTCAACTCCTGTCTAAACTAACCTGCATCTAGGGCATGTGTCCCAAGGGAACATTATCAAACTGTGGCAAAAATAGAACCCAGAAGGGAGGGAAATCTGGTTTGATTTAGTCTTTGTTTATGTTGGATTAACCAGTTAGTAGTGTTTGTTCTGGTAATCAGGTCCACTGAGGTTTAGGTGGTTAATAGATTCCAGGTTAGTACTGGTACAGGGTGCTGGACAGGTGCCCACCCACTGACAGACATCATTGACATTACAACCCTGCTACATTAATATATAGTCTTTCTATATTGACCACAGATTGAGATCATCTTTGCAGCATCAAAATGTGACTGTTTATAAGATTGTTGTTTTTCTTACAATGTCCTTAAACTGTCTTTTGTGTTACAGGTTGAGAAGAGAAGCAAGGCTGGAAAGGGGATACAAAAAGGTATGTGCTGGTTTTACTGTGATATTACTAGGGTGTTGTGTCTCAAAAGTCAAAGTTTATATTACAAGATTAATGAAGCTTCCATGTGAAATAATCAAAATAGACTGGTAGAATCAGTAGAATGTAGAATGCTGTACATTATAGTACTTCACCCACCATGCACACATATCGATGCATGTTTTATTTATTGGCTGTTAAAAGTTGATTAAAAGTTGTGTACCATGATTTCACATGGTACATGAAATTCATTCCATTCTTAGGCCACGCCAATTTAATTTGTTGCTTCTCGGAATAGCCTCGAAAAAAAAAATTGGGTCACTATTCCCATTCACAAATTATAACTCCCAATTTTACTATCTGTTCAGTTGTAAAACTCAATAGCCGCCAAAAAAAGATTATTAAGGCCTGCGCATACCTAAAAAGTGTGGTCACATTGATCATAAGTTTTTCATTTATGAAATCTATTTCTCAATATCATGGCAAAAGGTAATTTTGTTACTGAAATTTATAGTACTAGATCAAAGAAAGGGGTGCATTTGCATAAAATGAGCCATACAATTGCAAAGCTGAAACTTGAATAATCCTCTACATATTATTTTGTCACAATATTTTTTTTTTCGCCCTGTCGCTTCAATTTTTTTCAGAAAAAATCCGAGAAGCAACAAATTAAATTGGTGTGGCCTTATGACGTCAATATGTGTACTTGATGAGCAGGTGGCATGATTGGAATCTTTTTGTCTGAAAAGTGATCAGAATGAACCAAAACAATCATGGTTGGTTTTCATTATGTAGCAATGAGCACTTTTATCAGTGCCATATATGGAAGATTTTTACAGGTACCTTGCTTGAAATTTGCGTTTGTCTGAGCCATTTGGGAAAGTCAAAATTTACTGTGTAGCCTGAAGCAACTGATGAAACTTAACTTGTTGCTGTAGCACAGAAACCACGCAACAAGAGATAGATTGCTGTGAAATGCATCTCACTTAGGGAAAAGCAATTACTTGCTCTATTATAGACTCTATTATAGACCTATACACGTCATAGCTTCATAAGGGTAGGGTGGCAATGACGTGAGCAAATTACTTGTCCCATACTGAGGCATTAGCATTTGATATGCATACTAGTACATGTGTATTACAATGTCGTTCACCCAGAGAACATGTACAACATAAACAATGTTATGTCATTTATTATACCTTGCAAGTTTCATTGTAGACTTCATTGTAGAAAATTGTGAAGTATGAAGTAAGATTTTCTTCAGCTGTTGGTATATGTACTTTGATGCCCTTCATGCAATGATATTGCAGAATTATTACAGTAGAAAATTGTTTTGTTTTGATTTCATGCACACTTATCTGATAATACTAGTCACCTCATCTTATCTTCAAGACAGTGTACTGAGTACTTACCAGATAATAATATCTAGCATAGTAACTCATCCAACCTACAATTGTTTTAGAGCATGACCTACCTTGGGCAAAGTTTTACAAATGAGACATTCAAGCGAACTGAAGGACATGTATTAATGTACATTTAGACATCTTGGACTTATTGTGATCATCATTTTCTTGATCTATGATTTACAATAGCTGGAAACCTTGTATGTTGTGGTGCTCTAAGTTGCCAAAATTAGAAAACTATTTCTGTAGCGTGGAAAAGTTGCATGAGGACACTAAACTCCATAGCAGAGGACAGGAGAAGACAAATTACCATCAAATTGACATTTCAGGCAAAAGCAGCAGGCAGCCCAAAGTGTAGGTCTTTACAAATTGGTCTCTGGAGAAAGTCATGCTTTGCTTTTGTCAGACAATCAGATATATTGTCCTGCTGTCAGGCAAATGCCCAAAGAAACACACAGAGCACACGCATACATACAGCTTCTTTACAGCAGCTTCAAACTAATTGGCATTCCCACAGCAACTATGAAAGAGTTAGGGATGAAGTTGTTGGACTCAAGTTGTTGGAGACAGCAAGACAGGCTGTCCTGTTTAACTGATGCGGGTAGAACACTTCCACATATATGCAGAAACATATCCTTCCACCTGTTTCATTTAAAAACGTATATTGTGACCACCACTATCTGACTCACACGGATGGCTTATTATAATACCTGTGTAGTATGTCATACCCACAAAAGATTATCTAGCTGCTTCTGGATTGGTCCTACAGAATTGTTGATATTGTTTGGTGTTCCTCTTGGTTGACAGAAAGATCCTACTGGCATTTACAGTACCCTAAATGGTAATGCTACAGAATCCAACATGGCAGACCCTGATGCTCTGATAGTTACTTCTTGACCAACTGTCTAACCTAATGGAATCATACAGACTTCAGATTCTCTTCAGTGTCAAGATTACTTTGAGGTTCTGCCCCTCTCTCGCATTTCAGGGTTGGTTTGGACCAAAGTTCTTGGCAGACTATTTTGTATTGGAGCAATATCGCCAGGGGTGCCTTAAACCATGCAAACAGAGTTCATAAAATCTGTACAAAGATGATGAAAAATGCAACAGGTGCTATGCAAAAATGCATGAAGCACTATGTGAAAACATACAAACCTTATGAAAAACAGAGTTTGACGGTTTGTCAAAACTGCACATGTTGTCTAAGCTGGCCAACCGCTACCTGGATCATGTGACCAAATGTCATCATAAATGTCATCAGACGATGCGGCGTCAAGAGAATAAGGTGTCACTGTGACGCGTCGAAATGAAGCAAAAGAGTAGTTCACAGTGTATCAAATGTGTCTTTGTGATAGTATAAGCCCATTTAATGCTTTAAAGTCAATATCATAGGTGGAAACCCTAAGCAACATATACCCTCTCCCAATGCAGCAGTTGGCCGTTTTTTCTTAAGATTTGTACATTTCACATAGTGCTTCGTCATTACCTTCGCCGAGAAGGTTATGCAGAGGGTAGCGTTTGTCTGTCTGTCTGTTTGTTTGTTTGTTTGTAGTGGCACAGAATAACTCGAGAATGCCTTGATGGATTGTCTTGGTATTTGGTATGTTGGTAGGTTTTGATGAGACCTAAAAACGATTAGATTTTGGGCCCCCTAGCGGCTTCTTATGGTACTGCAGCGGAACTTCCTGTTTTGATATCTCGTGTTCTGGACATGTTATGGAACTGATTTTTGAGTGGTAGATAGATCTTTGGACAGAGAGTAAGTGGTGTGGGTTTGGGCCCCCTAGCGGCTTTTTTGGAACTGCAGGAGCAGGTTTTGCGTCTGACTTTGAAAGGGAATAACTCAAGAAGGGCTTGATGGATGGTTATGATTTTTGGTAGGTAAATAGCTTGAGTGATGATGTACATGATTAGACACTTCTTATGCAAATCAGTGTCTAATTTGCATAATTAATGAGGAAAGTTTATCCATCCGCCAAATTCCATGATAGGACTCTGAAACAAGTGACATATGTAACTGAGGAAGAGAGAAATATTAATTGAAATGAACTATGCAAATGAAGACCTCATTTGCATAATTAATGAGAAAATACTATAACATGATGGCCTTGATGGATGGTCATGATTTTTGGTATGTGGATAGCTTGTGTGATGCTTAGTATGATTGGACGATAATTATGCAAATCAGATTCCAATTTGCATAATTAATGAGGCAACTATAAAAATCCGCTTTGTTCCATGACATGACCATTCAAATTGTAACTGAGGAAGAGAGGACTGTTAATAGATAGAAAATATGCAAATGTGGGCCTTATTTGCATACTTAATGAGTAACTTCTATTATTCCTCACTGGCAAATGACGGCAATTTCATACATTTAATCCTTTTTTGTGGCATCGGGACGTTATGTGAATGTGAGCATCGTTGAATCAAATTATGCTAATAAGGGCCTCCTTTGCATAATTGATGATAAATATTAGCATAATCTTCTTTGTTAAGCTCATACTTTGGACATGTTATATTTTAAGACAATCAACTGGTATGATTTATGATTGATGAGAAAAACTCCTAATACGTCAGTCATAAAGGTTAAAATCATTTGGCGAAGGTATGAGGTCGTGGAACTCTAGTTTTACATACAATCCACACGTTTTCGTGTAGTGCCTCATGCATTTTTCATAAGATTCATATGTTTTTGCAAAGTGCTTTGCATGCTTTTCATAAAATTCGTACAAATTTGATGAAATTCGTACATATGCTTAGGCACCCCTGGTGCTTCAGACATGCGTACATGTACGGGATCGTGGAGACAGATGTTTTTTTTCCAGTCATGATGAATACTGGAGCAGGAACATGAATAGGTTTACATGAATAGGGTCTACTAATGTACGGAATGAAAAGACAGATTCTGTAGCCCACCCACTTCTGTCAAAATGTATGAAATGCAAAATAAAACATGAAAATACAAATAATTGATGGACATGCTGCTACGCTTTCATTGGTCGAGCCGCTAATTGTGATGGGCAGTCAGGACTGGTCTATAAGAAAAAGGTGCTTTTATTGGCCAGTACAACATGTACATGGTGAAAGTACATTTTTGTAAATGGACACAGTTTCCATTGCATTGTTGTCACCCTGTATACAAATGTACTATAGAAAAGATCAGCTTCTTTCTCAACAGCTACATCTTCTATCAGTGATATTTAGGTGGGGAAGGTTACATGCATGTAGTGCATACAAATTTAATATACATGTACAATGTATTGCATGCTATTGTTCTGGTGCTAGGTTACACAATTCAAATAGAAAATAAAGCAGTTAACTGTAGGTTGACTGGTTTTACTCTAATTTTCTTGAATTTGTGTTTAAGGATTGGGGTTAAGTGAAAGTTTACAAAACCTTGCAATGAAAGAGGGCCTTTTTAGTCTTCGTAATCCGTAGGCAGCCACCCAAAATCAACCTTATCCGTATGTCGGCCGCAATGCGTAATTGGTCGCTTTCATTCTACGTAAAACGTAGGCAATTACGTTTCTGCAGCGTAAAACCTAATCTATGAATTACTAGTAAAGCGGCTGATTTCCAGCAAAGTCTCTCAGCAAAATTGCACCTCGAAACCAAGGAAATAGCGTTTCAGAGGGTCAAGATTTTATAATTTTCCCTGAGGAGCATTCCCCCGGACGCATTTAGCACCCTCCACGTGGTCAACATAAGGTCAGCAATATCTTGCACCTCCCCTCCTATACAAAATGTCCTGTCGCCGCCACGGCTACTCATTATTGATTATAACGTTTAGTGTGGTTATAAACAGATTCATCGTCACCCCCCAATCAACATAAAGTAAATAGTTTTGACGAAGAACAAGATAGTTGAATTAAAATTGTTACAGTCGGTTGGGAAGCCTCATGATTTAACGTAATCCGTTATCAGCTCTGAGAATTTAACGTAATTTGTAATCACTCACCCCCCCACCCCCCACCCCATGCAGGCCCTCATGAAATGCATAATGTTTTATAACCATATAGGATAAAAGAACTGAAAATGGTAGATGTTATGGTTGCCAATTATGCTACAGGCTTACAAATTGGTCCCAATTGAATATTATCTTTAGTTTTCTGAACTAACAGCAATCCAGTATTTGTATAATTTTCAAAAGTGCTGCTGACAGGTCACACTATACCTCTGCATCATTGGTCACTTCATTTAAACTTGAAAATTGTGTATATTTCACTCAAGCAACTTTACTGAAGTACAGTATGTCTTTTAATTATGTTCTCTTGATGCTAATCAGTATGTTTATCAATATTATTTGTTTTAATGCCTACACGGCATTGACACTGCTTAGAAATATCAAAGACCTGTTATCCATACATGGCTGCTAAGAGTAATTCTGTTCTAGATACTGTATACTAGTATCTGTATAGATCTGTAGCAGTTTTCTATTGCTCTATTTCAGATCACATACAAGAAAAAGAAATGTTCCTCAAATGAGGTAAGTGAAATGTTATGTTTTCATCATCAGAACGAAAGCTGTTTAACCTTCGAATCTCCCTGCTACCTAACCATTGACCAATTCAGAATGGGTAACCAAACGGCTACAAACGAATGCTGAATTAACGACTCATAGAGCTGTCATTCTATCGTCTCATACCCTGGTAATACTTTCATAATTCAGACCAACAAGGTATGATTGGGATATGTCACTGAGAGATTTGTCATAAGTCCCATGTATCAATGGCTCTTTGAGGCTTGCATGTTCCATGCAGTCACCAATGAAATTACCTTCTGTTCACATAGTCTTATCTCCTTCCTCCTGATTGCTTATTGCGCTAAATTTCATGGGAACCAGTGTCCTTGAAATTGGGCCATCTAGATCTATCATGAGATATCACCCAGTGACACATACAATCACATATCATTGCCTTGATAATCTATGTATCTGCACTAATGCCTACATGCCTCTATGCCTTATCTTCTGTATCCTACTACTGATTATAGCTGGACTTCCTCTCGGACAAGGTAGGGGTGACTATTTTCATCTGAGAGAACATTTTCTCACTTCCCTTACGCTTCTGTCATTACAAATATTGGGTGTAGAAATACAAATGTATAGTGTGAATGTGGCTAGCAGTAAATATTTTCTTAGTATACATATATTGTGGAGATTACAAACATTCATGTACATGGTATCATTTTCTTTGCTGTTGTCATAATGTTTTATGTAACAACCCGAATAATCGTTGTATTCATGCATGCATGCATGTAGTTAATTTTAGATGGGTACTGCTTCTGTATATCTGTCTGTATTATTGTGGTCAACTCCAAGGCACATAGAATCTGCAATCTCTCGTTAAAATTGTTACAATTAGATATGACTATTCTGAAACAGTTGCATTGTGTTTCCAGTGTCTGAAAGAAATAGTTTTCTATATGTAAACTTGTAGCCATACTGTCATGTGTGGACATTTTGACCAATTAATTTCTTCAGGCTCTACATTTGTATGTAAACAAGATTATGTGCAAAATGATCATCTCATCATGATGTACAAAAATGGGGACATTATCTTTGTCTGGCTATCTTTGATTTGATTTTGTGGCTATGCACCATTGATGAATGTGTTCAACTGGATGCCCTCTGTGTCCTCTGCAGACCTGTGCGGTGTGTTTAGAAGACTTCAAGCTGATGGAGGAGATTGGACTCTGTCCTTGTGGACATGCCTTCCATAGAAAGTGAGCATCTTACACATGTGCTGATAGCCTGAGTGTCATCCTGTTTCAGTTCAAGGCTCTGCCTTCACTTTCTTTCAAACAGAAGGGGAAGGCAGAGCCTGGAACTGAAACAAGATGACACTCAGGCTAATGGGCTGATAGCAACTGAGCAAAATCATTCCCACTTCAATCCATTTCTGTTGGGGTAAATCGTGTTGTTGATGAGCTCCCTAGCCTGAGGTGATTTTGGCAAATTGACATGATTTGATACTGATTTCTTTCCTTGTAGCACTAGATTTAAGTCATACCTATCCTGACTATTGTTCACATAAGCATGTTACCAGAATATAGTCAAGAAAGAATTGATCAAAACTCTGCTTTACTGCCGATGACTTCACATTTACTGTACTTATACATGTAGCCTACAGATTACTTCTAGTTTAGAGTACTTTTTCTCAGTACATTTTAACAATACTCATTGTTTCTCTTCTATATTCACTCTTCTTACATGAAGAAACATGACAATAAATTTTGATAGTTTTTATGCTTTGATATGTTTCTTGTATTTTACAGATGTATTTCCAAGTGGCTGGAAATCAGGAACACCTGTCCCATGTGTAACTCCCAAGTCAAACAGCAGGCCAGCGAGAGGTCCACCCTGGTCAGGACAGTGGACCTCCCTGTCACAAGAGTATGATGGACCCTTCCAATCACACACCATGGGTAGTTGGAAAGGTCCATTAGTGAGACAGGTAGGAGAGCTGGTTTAGAAAGTTAACATTACGTAGACTCAAAGTCATTTCCTTGTTTTATATATAGTCTTTTTATACGTGGAGGATTATTAAAATGACAATAAATTAGTAACAGCCTATTTTATCCAACAACCCGAATACTTCTATGTATCACAAAACTCCTTTCCTTCCCTTGTACTTCAAAGAGATATGTAGAAGGTATTTATCAATATGAATATGACTAAAATTGTGGTAAGTAATGCTAAGGTTTTATGTCAGCTGTTAAGTGTTAAGCTGGAAGCTTTAAAAAATTGGAAAGCAATTTGTAATAGTGAATGTGTATATAGTTGTATCAATTTTTGCAATCATGGTATTCTGGTCTTTCTTTTAAATATCAGTGTAGCCAAATGTTAAACCAAACTGGCAACATGGACTTAAGCAGAACTTGAAGATCTTATGTCTAGGAAGCTAATACTGTAAATTTGCTTACTTTTGCAGTGGTTTTATTTTGCTTCAAGATTTTAGTATTTACAGTAAGCACTTCCCTTTTTAGTCATCCTGAGCAAAATACCTGAATGGCTACAAATTTGCAAAAGTAGTAATCCTGATTGTGATCAGCACCCAGTACCAACTCACAACCTCCCTGAAATCCAGCATGACTCATCAGCTGTCTGCAGAAGTGACTTGTATGAAAAAGAAGCTTTTCATTTTATGGAGACATTTGATCACTAAAGGGTAAAAGAGTAAAACAAACACAATCAACACGACTGTTACTTGCTCCTCACTAAACTTTAGAACAATTTTGGCACATTTGTCCAAAAATGGCCTCTGAAAGCAATACAGGGTAGATGAAGGCAGGGAACAGAGTTGTAGATGCTTTTCCAAAGACGAGAAAGACCAAGTAAAATTGAACAGGGAGATAACAGTGGTACATGTACAATATAAATCATTGAACTTGCAGGAAAGAAAGACTAAATAATCAATGGAGTGAAAAAAAATCAAAAGTAGCACCACTGCAATGACATTCTCCTTGTCTACTCACAAGTTGGGAAAAGTTATTCGGTAGCAGATGTGTTTCTGCCAGGTTTCATACTCACTATGTATACCTGCCAAAATTAGATCAAGAAATGGCTGAAATATCTTTAATACAATTTAGCAAACTAACATTTCTAAGACTGTTGGCCTAAAACTGGGGGTGTGCATGGCAGCTGATGTTACAATTATCAGGATTGTAGACCCCCCTTTTGTCAACATGATATCAGTGTAGGTCCATGAATAACAAAAATGGATACAGTATCACAGATTAGAATATTGTGCCATTGTGCTGGAAACATATGACATTCACTTTGTGGAAAAAACACACGAAATGAGCAAATTTTGTCCATTTTGTACCGTGAGTGCCATAGTAATAGTGCTACGTGTTCATAGTAATGTGTGTAACTGTAATAAAGGTACTGTTGTAAACTTACCTCTACTGCTATATATAATTGTATACTATAGAATGATGTGAACAAGCTCTCTACTGTTCGACAATTTAAACTATATTTCATGCAAGGATGGAGATATTTTAGTATGATGTACTCTAGAATTGGATAAGGTATCTTGTTGTGATATGTACATTTGAAGAAGTTAGTGTATATGGCTGTATGTAAGGTATCTTGTGTAAGGGATGGACCAGAGAAGATTGTGAGGGGGTTTTAGTGAGAAAATGGCAGGAAAGAATGTCACTTGGAACTATGAAAATTTGCCCAGGAACATAGATTTAATGAAAACACCAGAAAAGGTTCATAAACCACTGAGACGAAAATAAAACCTTAACACTAACATTTCCACATGAATGGCTCCCACTCATTCTTATCCTGGTCCATCCCTGGTAGTTTTTGAAATGCTTGACAATTATAAGGCACCTGTAAAAGATCTACTTGTTTATTTGTACACATTTGAAGGACTGCCTTTTGTGGGCAGGCTCCATTGTATATATATGGTATATTGAAAATGTCATAATTGAGTTTCTGATGTTGGGATTAGATCAGCTTAACTTACAGTTGGGAAGCATACTTGTAACCACCTGTCAGAAGTGATGGGAACCCACATACTGTTCAGCCCCCTTTCCACTAGACGGTGATTGCTGGGAGACCTTTTGAGCAACCAAGACTGGATTTGTGTGATGGCGTGACCCTTGAATCTGAATATGATGCTCGATTTTAAGGTATGGTTTTAAAAAACAAACACAAAAAAACGTAGAAGAATTTTTGGTTGCTCATTGGTTGCAGCTTCTAGTGGAAAAAGGGTGTTAAGATTGGGGGTGGGTCTTATTCTTGGATAGCAAAGTTACAAATGTAGCAAATTCAAACAAATATACATGTATATTACAACACTAGTTATAGTAGCCATCTTTCATTGCCAATCAGAAGTGCCACCTATCAGATATAGGTAGTACTGCAACACAGTTGAGTCTGGATTTTATGATAAGGCACAGCCCAGACCAACCATCACAGTGCTGCTTATAGAGACATAGCCCAGTGCACTTTGAAGATAGATCAAGAAGATGACGAAGGCATGTAGACAAGATAGATATCAAATTGTATTTTATATTAAGTTGGTAGTAGCTATATTGCTACCTCAGCAAATACAGACATGTATAAGTTGCCAGTACAATGTACATGTATCTAGCAACCACAGTTATGTATTAATCAAGCAGTAAGCAAGCATGGTGACTAGTGCTGCTTATACACGTATTACCGCTTGGAAATCATATGGATAATATATCTAGTTCACTCCATATGCTAACTGCCTTTTTTCAATGAATAGACCATTCCAGCCAGAGTGTCTGCATGTAGACCTGATGTTAAATATCACCCACATTTTAATACGGTAGCATACATTTCTGTCATTTTTAACCCAGTGTGACATATTGAATGGGCAAGTAGATATACAGTGTAATGTAACCTCAATTTGCAGTTACAAGTCTATATAGTAGTTTATTAGGAAACTAATGTCTATTAAAGAATGTACATATACAGGCAAACTGAAACAGATCTAATGTATCTTGAAGTAATGTAAATGTTGTGGTGCATTGATTTGTAAAATATATAGAAGGAAATTGGCTAAAATGAGTCGAGTGTTCTTTCTTTCTTTATTCTTGCAACTGAGGGTTTAGTATGGGCTAGCACAAGCTCAGAATTGATTGCTCATCAGTAAGTGTGGAGAGTTCTTTAACCACTCATGCAGGGTGTTGCTGTCCTTATAAACTCTTTCATTTCCCTTAACTAGTAATACTGCACATCATTTGACATACAAGAAAATAGCAATCCATCAAATGAAAGAAACAGTACTTTTGAAAGATTGGTCTCCTTGTCTTTATGTAGCTGACCAAATGCAGTTCAATAATTTGGCCCATTGAAAAAGCAATACTGGACAAAATAGAATCATTCTTAAAGTGGTCACTAATTGTCTTGTGACAATATTGCAGCACAGCCACCATTCAGAAATGAATAACAGCATTTGAATTGCTAGTAGACTTTAACTAGACGAACACAATCTGTTATTGAAACACTTCACTGTACATTTAGTATATCTAGGTTGAGCCAGTCAGGCTTCTTTGACATTAAGCCAAAAACTTGACTTAAGTCTTCAAATTACATTATGTTTACTTTAAACTAGTGTGAATATAAGAGATTCAATGTGCTCTGATATCTTTGGTACATACATGATTTGCAGTCAATTCCTACAAAGTATGGTAAGGCCAATGTATGGTCAACATTACATGAGCCCATTTCACTTCTTCAATTGCATAAATATGCATAATTAAGGCAAAGTCAACACTTTTGTAACTACTAATAAATATTGCATTGATGGATTTTCAGAGAATATCTACATTACGACTGCAGCTCATACTACCTTTTGAATCCAAATTAAAGATGTGATCATTGCCAGCCCTCTTTCTCACAATATCAGTATCATATGCATATTATCTAACAGTAACACACACCTACGTCCAGTCACAGTGGTTATTGCACCATAGTGTCCTCAGAAACACACGACTCATATGCAACAAGCAAGGTTATGAAAATAATCTTAGATCAAAATAAAAAGATGCTGAAAGGAATCTGCACCTCTCAGCTTACCATTGTGTGATACAAAAGCTAATCAAGCAAGAAGCCAATAAAATAAAGGCTATTATTGGCTCTTTCTTTATAGTGCCATACAGCTCTATTCATTGCTGGAGCTGACATCATTGTCACAGCTTCATGTCAAAAGACTTAACTTTTTCCTTGAATGACATGAAGAACACACCTTTCCGAAGTGATTATGAGTTTTCAAAAGAAAATTCTTAGACATCAACCAATTAGATATCTATACCTCAAGTTTTGGTGAACTATTTGTACAAAATTGCAAACCAATATACAAAAGAAGTCATGAACTGAAGTTATTGCATCTTTTACTGACTTCTGGATCATTTAGATCTTCAATATCAAAGCTGCTTTTTATGTTCACAAAAGCTGAAGTGTTTAGAAGTCACCGTAGTTAAGACTGGCATGGTACATCAGCAACTGAGAATTAGAGTATTCCAGCCAGTCAGACGAACGGCGCTGCACACTTTCCACACCACTCAGCACCGTGGCTGTGAAAGACAGCAGAGTGCCAAGACAAAGCAGGGCAAACCAGATGTGATACATCTTGGCAAGGATCTTGTCTGTAAGTCGCTGTTTACTGACTTCATCTGCGAAGCTGAAAACCAACATCAGAACAACAAAAGCAGCCAGGAGGAGGAATGTCATTAGGTTGCCGACAAAGGCAGAAAACTGGAACAGGTAACGTAGGCAGGGGCGGCGGGACACGCCTTGGTAGCAGTCACAGCACCGCCGAGCCAGGTTGGACAGTATCGAGCACAGAAGGACGGTCCCACTGATCACAACTGCAGCGAACAGGAAGGAGAAGGGGCATCTGCCATCTTGATCCAGCTCCATGTTCCAGTTCCAACATACTGACACCTCTTTTGTAGAGTTTTCCTGCAACACAGGTACCATTCAATCTGATTTCCCTTTGATGGGTACTCCTTCCCACTAAGAATCACAGGCCATACTGAGAGCTGTACCAAGTACTTGCAATTGTTTATTCCTATTACGATATTCTTGAGTAAAATATTAAGAGTTAAAGGTACTGTAAATGCAGAAATGTTTGCGGGGATTTAATTTTGTGGTAGGGAGAAAATGGGAGTGTTTGCGGTGGTTTTGAGTTCACGTTTGAAACAATAGTAGCGCTACAGTCACACATTGGAGCGGCTTTTCGCAGTGGTTTAAGTTCCCGGTAAAGAGCTCACCGCAAAACCGCAAACATGTCTGCATTTACAGTACATGTATATGTCCCATTGTTAAGAGAATCATTTTCAATCTGACCGAGGTCTGATCATGACAGAGACTTACCGGTACACCTGAAGGAGAGATGGTGGCTATTGGCACAGAGAGGGAGTCATCTGATACATCCAGGAACACAGGCAAGATACTGCCCAATGTCAGGAACGTGCATATGAAGGACACCACTCTCAGGGTGGTGGGGTGGCACCCTTTCAGGGCCATGCCTGCTTCTGTCAGGGAAAACAACAAATTATGTACGTCAGGGAAACCATACTAGCAGTTTATCTCTTCAACTATTATTTAGTCCTCAACATTTTGGCCCATTTTAGAAGGGGGCGAAGTAGACTAAAATTATGACAAATACATATCCTTACTCAAGCCTCCTTTTACATTAGTGACGTTTACTACTTTTAAAGATAGTGAGGGTCACTTTCCATGACCACTAATTACCCCATAATTTACAGGAAGTGTCGTCACACTGTCAAGTCATGATGACCATGAACACAAGTAAATCGCAATATATTGAATATAACAGCAACAACAACAACCATGCAGCAAAAAAGCAATGCAAATCGACTCCAGAGGTTGTTACATACCTGGTGCGTGAGAAGACGACAGTTGACAGTGCTGAAATCTGTAGTTTCACACCAAACAAAAATGAGCAAATTTCCTCGTGACTCCTGCCTTACCCGGGGGCAAAGGTCAGGGATTTGTCCCGCCATGCACCGCGGTATTTAGACATGTTGTGACAACATGGCGGAAAGATCCTGACCGCCAAATTTGTCAGACTTCGAGACGCTCCACAGCAAGTTTCTTCTCGTTTGGTAAGTGTGTGTCCTGCTTGTATGCTTCCTGTAAGAGGTTGTTCTGTTGGAGCCTTCTGAAAAATGCTGTAGATGCGAAAGGTTCACTAGTAATAGCTTACAAATATCCCAACAGGTGGGTGCCTGGTTCTGAAAGTCAAGAAGATTCTTTCAGATAGATTTATTCTCGTTCAGTTCCCCCCAGTTTCCTACACGCCAGATTGTGAAGGATTGTTGAGTGTAGTAAGGGGTGCCCTGTCAGACTCGACGCTATCCTAGCAGATGTGTCAGACTTGGTACATGTACCTCGTCCGTCATGTCATGTCATCACCTGCGCATGTGCCGCAAAAATAAACTTGGACGTCATCAGCTTCTGGGGATTTAATATTATTTTAAACGGAACAGGGTGTGAAACTGAAAATGGCCTCACCAGAAATCATTTGAGTGTTCTGGATAAATCTATTTTTGATCGGGCACAGTACTGGTATTCATACTATTATGAGATTGCAAAGGTTAATAATGTCCTTGGTTAACGTTAAACATAACTTTACTTCTGTTAGGAAATATTCAAAAAGTTTCTTCAGTTTACTTTCACAATTATCATTCATAAAGATGTGAAAAATAACATTGTTGCTAAAAACGTAGAACCAATTTTAGCTACAGTATATTGTATGAGCAGTGCAGATTGAATTGAGTATGTGTAAGATAAACCAGTATTGATCTTGATGTTTGTGCTAACACAGGTGAATAAGTGAACGGCATCATAATGCTCTGTCAAACCTGTTGTTGATTTGTTGTCGGAATCCAAATTCATATCAAAATACAGTAGCCCTGACATAGTCAACCTGTGTGGCCCTCATCTCTTCAGTCCTTAACAGATGAGGACAACCTGTTGGCACAACCTGTAGTGCTCTGTATCACTTGCAACATTTGGGCATATCAGGTTTCTTTTGGCATATGTGGCACAAGTAAAATACCTTGATACTTGATACTTGATACAAAATGTTTGTACATGTACCAATCTCACTCTGTCCAGATCAGCAGTTTTAGAAATAAAATGTTCTCCTGGGGTTACAGTATTACATGAACCTTAAAGAGTGCTCAAATAGATCTAGATGGATAGACATTATTGTCCTAGTATCATATAGAATAGGAAACACAAAGGACAGAAATTATGTTTCAAACTGGAGGGAAACATAATCACACTCAGGATAGATGCCTTCTATCTTCTACCTAAGCCGTCATTTGCATTTGACGAGTTTACTATTTTATCTTGCTATGGATCCTCTGTCAATATTGACTTGACCTAATTTGATGTTTTGCTTTTATTGTTTTCAAAACAATTCCTTCTTGAAAGTCGCTTCTTTAACTTACCTGTTTTCCTCGCTTTTATCTGGTGATACAGGGCAGTGCACATGCTTTGTTAGAGACCATTGCCTCCTTTGTCGGCTGATGTTTTCATACCATTTCATGATCTCGATTGGTTATTAAAGAGACTCTGGATCGTCATTTTGTGTTGACCACATCATTGGATAAAGACAAGATCGTAATGACTTGTCATCGGTAAAGGAGACAACTGAACCAAACATAATTAATTTTAATATTCTTGGTCTTCTATTTAGAATGTTTTTGTTTTGACAACATTCACCCAGGAGGCTTTACATCAGGATCACTGATGATGTGAAGGCACCTGCTGAGCTTTAATAAGTCACTGTAAACATTTTGTCAAAGTGATACAACAACTATTTCCATCTTCAGAATATGCATGGTACAGTATGTATGCTGTCGTGAATGTAATTTGAACTGTAACTGTAAAACAAGTGGTATACAGCTGATAAATGTTATACAGTTATGGCTGATACTCCAATTTCCCCATACATGTCATTGTACTGCGGCATGCATACCAATAACTTAAGGCAGTGCAGTCAAAATGCCTAGTAATCATAGGGCACACCTCCCACCAATGACAGTTTGTCAATGTTGTATACTTGTAATGTATATGTGACTTGGTATTTGGTTTGAGTAGTCAACCATGTTATTTCAAGCATTCCGAAGTTACAGTGTCTAGATCTTGTAATGTGATGAAAGTTACTCAGTACTGGCACAATATCCTCGTTACACTTGAGGTATGTGTATCTTATGGGTCCAACTAGACCATGGCCTTCTCCTTACAGAGTTTCAATAACAAATTGGCATCAGGCTTTCAGCGTGGTATCCTACATATGATTCATGAATGGTGCACAGAATTTCCTTAAACAATTGGTACATACTATATCTCATGGGAAAAATCAAAATGACTATCAAAATCAATAGAGTGTGATTAGATATTGTGTAACTCTGTATTGTATAAGACAGCTTGAGGGCCGGTACAAAAATGTTCGTGACAAGAGACACACCCAGGTGCAGCAGATCCAGTTACTCACTACTCACACCCATTGTGCTCCATACAAAAGTCAATGGGAGCTTAACCCATACATGTGGTCACATGACGTATTCCTCAGGGTATCAAAACACCAGTTTGCTACATGTCCCATTTTCCTTATCCTGTGTCATGTGACCATTGCTTTTGTTTAGAAGGACTGCTAAATAATTCAGCCTTCCATGACAGTGACGATATGTTATTATTAAAGGACCCTGCAGAGACCTTTCCATTAGGGATAGGATTATCAGGAGTTGCGTTGAGCCTTTTATTATTCATAATTGAAAATTTATGAGGTAGGTCATCTTTAAATTTACTACACAACACCAACATGATGGAAACTAGGTCAAGACTCAAGAGGCAGTACTAGTGGTGTGAGCAAAAATATTGAAATATTGGATTGAATTGTACCAGATGATTCTGCAATGAGTTTATTCCTTTAGAATGCTTGTATCTGAAATCTTTCATACAATCAATGTCAAATATGGATAAGACTGAATAGTCTGGTATTAAGATTTGGGGCTAGCAAATTGATTGTTGAATATGCCTCAAACTCGTGCTGGCAATAATGAATTTTCCAGGATATGTTTTCACCCCCTTGCTTTGAGCCGACATGGCACAGTCCACTACTGCAAAGTACACACACGAACCTTTACTGAAGCAAAGGTCCCTGCCCATCGGTCAACAGTGTAGGTGGGTGGGAGACAACAGATGGCCTGGCAACACCTTCTGTTTGGGACAAACCGCTGGACAAATTTGATTCAGATTTACTGGTGAATTTCATGAAGTGCAAGTCAAGATAGACAGATGCTGGGATCCAGGACGTACTGACAAACAAGAGCAATGGTAGGAGTACGGTATCGTAAAATCTAGATCTTATCTCAGGTTGTTTGTCTCTAAATTGTTGTCTCAAACATTAATGGGCTGAGGTAACCCTTGTGCAGATATTGCGTATGATGATTGTTCTGTACACATAAAATTGCCCTTTGATACTTCTAGGTCTTAAACCTGTCCAATACAGTTTTTTCACACCTCCTTATATCACTGTTTCTCAGTAGTAGTTCTGAAGTCTTAGGCTTTTGTCTCTGTGTAGTTTCAAGCTACAGTAATGTTGTGTTAAAACAATCATGCAAACTGTATCGTTTTTTAGATCCTAGTACAGCTGTATTTCCAGTTGGAAATATTGCTGATTTCTACCCTACAATCAGCCATGGTAGAAATTTTATCACAATAATCAGTGTCTATAGTATATGGATTTCTATAAGGAAAAGATCCGTAGGCGAAATCCCTTGATCCAGAGCTAACACTGGCGAAAAATGTTACTGGTATGTTATGATGGCTTTGAGTTTCGCATTTACTTTTTTAAACAATAGATTTTTCCAACATTGTATATGTCTTCAACATGAAAGTTGCAATATAACTGACATGGTAACAAGAACGATAATGTCAAATAGCTTGGTGAAAATGTCAGTAGGCTGTCAGGAGTGTGTTTGACAAAGATTTATAATTACTAATTACTTTTGTCACCTGGAAGGGTGCTGGCCTGAAAGGCATTTGGAATATCCAGAAGAGTTGGTGTTCAGAAGATCTAGAGTAGGTATTCAATAAACAGGTGTTATGATTTCACTACTAGTGTATACTGTTGCAAATACATGTTGGATGGAGGTTGATGTGCTAGGCGTAGAGCATAAAATATACAGTGTATTTGAAGCAAAATCACTGATACCATATGATATTTCCCATACAGGTGATCCCAATAGGGTGATTTTAGACAGGAAAGACATAATTACAAGTATGATGTAGGTATTTCAAATTGCAGCTAAATAGTATTCTTGATAGCTTTAAGGTCTCGGACCGGAGTTTTTTTGCGATTTCGTATGTAGGCCGACACCCTCAGGTCGACGGGCTACAATTCCGCCGAGAAAAGTAGGACGGAAAATGTAATCACATGGTCAAAAAGCGGGTTTCTGCTGTTTTCCGATGTATTTATCGGTATTGTCCGTTGTCCCTTTATTTTGGGTAGAAACCATAGTAAAATGTAAATTTGGCATCCGAAAATTATCATTTTTTTACACTTTTTTGATCGAAGCTGCTCGGAAAAAACGAGTTTTCCTGGGGTCACGGCATATATGCTGAGAAAGCTTAAGTTAGTAAATGGTGTCTCTGAAAAATGAAAAAAATAAAAAAGTCATGTGATAACTTTTTCGCAATCTCCGATGACGCAAATTCGGTGAAAATGCATTAAAAACGATGCTATTTGGGTCATCAGGCGAGAAAACCGCATCACCGTTCCCGCGGACTAATACAAAAAAGGCTTCGATAGCGAACCAACTGCACCGCGCCCAAAAATACTACAACTCACGGGCTTTTCAGAAGATTCAAAATATTCATACACAGCTAAAACCATCACCAAGCAATCTCGGGCAGAAATCAGGGTGACGACCACGCACTTCCGGCAGATTACCGGGTCACGACCCAACCCCCCCCCCCCGTCACAATTGAACTCCGACCCGGAACCTTAAATATAATGAATGTGTTCCAACACAACAAGATAAAGTGACTAGTAGTAGTAACCGAGTTGTCTGCTGTCTGCACTAGAACTTGAGTAGAAGCCTTCTTTGATTCGTTTTGTCTTGTGTGTATAGCTCAGTCATTTATATTAGTGCATTAACCACCAATGCAGATTGATGAAGTTGCAGGCTAATGCTGGAGAGAAAGTGTTAACACACATGTTTGCTGGAAACATGATAGCAAATTAGGTTGTTTTTAGGGTGTCAGGTGTTGCCCCTAATTACCTACAACAGGTTTGTCATGTTAGATACAGAGTTCTGTTACAAAACAGCACATAGTATATATGCTTCAATTACTTTGAAGAATATAACAGAAATCTGAAACTACTGGGATACAGGTATTAGATGAATTGCTTGTGCAGGGCAACAAGTACAAACAGGTGGAATGATCATATGTGTAGCTTTCTCCCTTCTAGTACACGTGATCCACAAATCCTTAGCAATCACAAAGTTTGTCTTTCCCCTGGTCCTGACAGCTCATTCACTCTAGTGTTTTCCTTCGTGAGTGGCTATATATTTGGCGTTGACTCTACCACTGCTGTGATAGGAAAGCTATTGGCAGCACTAAGTCAACAGCCCAACCTGTTCGTAAAGAAATAATAGCAGGTAGACTAGTGTCAACTTATCACACCTGTTGTCACACCTATGTGTAACAGGTGCAACCAGGCTAAGCACTAAGGAAAAATCAACATGTTTGTGTGGTGAAAGTTGGAAAAGAGGTTTAGACTGTCCTTTATCCAGACTGTCTTTCGGTGACTGTTTGTGTCTAGTACATAAAATTCAGATAGTTTTTCTGTTGGGTGTCTGGCTCAGTTGGACTTGTTAGACATGTTTTTGCTGTTAAGATACATGTAGTTAAATGCCATGTTTCCTAAGCCTGGTCCGTGACAAGAAGTCATCATTCCATAATCAGTCGATTGTCGGACAGTCCCAACAGATCAGAGTGGTACCTGTAACCGCCAATCAAGGACAGTTCACATTCTTTCTGTAGCTAGTGATGACTTCATTCATGCCTTTGAACAGTATTCACTGAAATCACTGACGTGTTGGGGTGTTAGCAAACTTGGGGATGAGCTCATTCAACCAGAAATCTCCACTGCCTGTACACACAGGTAGTCTGGTGGTATAGACTACAATCATGGTGAATATTGTGAATTCTATGATATTGAGTACATGTATATAGTGACTGTAGTGTGTCTATCGTTATGAAAAGGCAAAGGTTTGATATGTAGAATGTAAATTTGGTGTATGAAGTCTGTATAGTTTTTGTAAGTAATGTTTGAATAGGTTTTATAAACCATCATGTTCCCTGTCTTCATAGCAATATCATCAAGCCCGGCCATCTTGGATCAGGAAACCTTTCTGAACTTAATGATTTATAGCACATTTGGATGTTGTAGAGTCAACAGAGGAACAATTATAGTAAAAGCTGTTGTATAAGCTAAGAATAGCTCTAAATGATTTTCCATTTTCAGCCCCGTTTATAACCAGCTACACATAGATCTATGGTACAGTGTTTGCATAATGCCAGCATTTCTAAGGTCTTATTGTAAGTGGCAGCAAAAGAAGGAAAGTTCATTCAAGGACGTTAGAATTATGACTGTGAGTTATTAGTAACTTATTACAGTAACATTTTGTAAATGATTATAGCCTTGGCCATTATAAATGATAAGTTATTCTTTTGTGCTTGTGAAGACCACATTATCAAAGTTCAACGTACTACATATACTGATATAGCTATAGCCTTCTGCTGCACAGATGTGTAGATTTTCACCTGACACTTACAAATAGCACATCCTCTAGAAAGATCTGTGCCTTGTACCTTTGCATATGTAGAAAAAAACAAAATTGCCTTAAGATTATAAGAAAACAATTTCTGTCTCATTCATCATGTTTGGAAAATCCTGCAAATATTCAAAAGCCTGCTGTTTATGAAAGGATTACCCAAAATCCTGTCTACAGATTATTGGAGTAAGGAAATATATTGATGGGTTTAAGTCAACCACATGTAATTGTTTTATGACTGGTAAAGTGCAACAGTTGGCTGGTGATTGATTTTTGTTTCTATGTATCAGATTCTATCTTAAGTATGACCAGGTTAGGTACTGTTTCAACAATAAGGCCACACATGATGGTGACCTAAAAAGATGAAAGGAAAGAGATCAAAAAGAATTGGCTTACTCTTTGATGCCCGGATATCAGAAAGACATGTGACAGGAACTTGTGGAAACACGTGTGTCACCTCTAAAAAGAGGATGAACTGAACTGAACTAATGTCCTTACGGAATCCTTCATAGTGTACAGCATTTATCGCTACTTAGATTATGAAAGTGGATTTTTGTCTTGAGTATGTTTTGTAGTTATCAGTATCAAAATATGTAGCTGTTATAAATGTCTAGGTCTTTTCTGTTCAAGTGGTTTTACTCTTGTGTTGTGTTTACTTGAACATGTCCACTAGTGATGTGATATTGATTTCCTGCCATGTACATCCCCAAAGTCGTAATTAGTATTGCTGCAGTATGTGGAGGCTGCTTGTTTCAAAAGCCTTTCATTTCAGTAACAATATTGTTTTGATGATGTGGGTGCAAAGTATGTCACCAGTTTTCCCTAGTGTAGCAAGTTGTAGGCACTACATACATAAATGTGTGTTGAGAAGGAATTTGATTTATGTGATAATACATGTACAAGTCCAGGGGGATTGAAAAGTTACTTTGCCATCTGTGCAGTACACAATGTAGCCTGTGATGTCTATATGCATGTGTGGGTTGGTCCTATTGTCAAGCAATCAGTTCTGTGGGGAATATGATTTGGCTAGAAGGACGGGAGAACTGGCGCATCCCCGTCTTGTGAACAGCCAACGAAAGGGTATGTCACCCTGTAAAAAGGGCAGTATAACCCCATCGTAGCGAAAGCATGTCGACTGATGATGATGATGATGAGAAGTGTTTGCTTCACATGTCTTTTGTGAAACATTTGTGACAATCAATGTGAATCATATTTCACTTGTGCTAGTAGAGTGCACATCAATACCAGGTGGACTGTAACTATACATGTATAACATATATTTTACTACATATTATTTCTGCATACATGGCTGACAGAATCCCAATTCCCATGTCAATAAGTCCAGTTCTTGTAAAGCTTAGACTGGGGTGATGCATCTCATGCCCTGCTGCCTACATATACTAGTCTTAGTGTATTTCCAAATAATTGTAGTTTCATGTGAGTAAGTGTGGTCGTATATATCAGGGCTGTCTCTGGCCAGGACCCATGCTTGCTGGGACAAAAAATTCACCTCATCTATTCCAAAAATAGGAACTTCATGAAATGATATTGATGAAGATGTATTTTTGAAAGCTTAAAATGACAGATTTAACAACCGAAATTAACAACACAGGCTTCCAAACAATGAGTGGGACGGAAAAAAATTGAAAACTGAAGAGAGCCTTATGTTGACATAAAATCAATGATATTGTCTAACCTTTGCAAATAAATGATGCATATGCATGTGGTAAAATTCAATTAGAATGATGTGTTTACAGTGAGTAAGTGAACATTGGACTATTTTTAGGGACCTCCTGCAATGTTGCTCTCATTTTTGTTAGCAGTTTGCTTATTTGCTGTTCTTCATATCTTTTCCAATTGACAGTAACATTATGATCATCATATTATTTTGCCTTTCAGGAGGTCAGAGTAATCAAAGATGTGACATGGGAGAGGAAGGTCTGCCACAAGGAGGGGGGCCCTCCAGACTCCTTCCACTGAAAGGGGGTCCTTCCCCTGGGATCGCTTTCAACCCCCCTCAATTCCTCCCTCCCATCTCAGTCACAAGTTTAGAAGACTCAGGACCGCTTCTCCTGAACCAGGCTTCCCTCCAACCCAAATACACCTTACACGTGACCGACACAATGCGACCGGGATCGTCCGGCTCAGAGCGGTCCTTGGCAACGCCGGCGTTTGCGGTAGAAGATGTGGAACAAACAGCCGAAGTCCTGGGAAGTTGTTTCCGCTTGCTAGATTCTGCCGGCCACATTGGGCTGCAAAGACGCGATCACGGCGTTTCATTCGTCCATTGTCGCAATGGGGCAACTGTTGCAAAGAAGTACTCTGAGCTGAGACACTTAATGGAAAGTAGGGCTCATTTGCTTCTACTGAAAGACTGTGGATTGAGAGTATCTTCTGCAACGACTTTTGTACAGAGCATCCAGCTCATGGTGAATGAGGAGTTGAAAGTTTGGCAGGAGATCTCCAAGGCAAAGACTGAGGTGGAGGGCACAAGCTCTCGGTTGGAAATCCTGGGCAGCATCTGCGACGACCTGCGGAGTCACGTATTACACTGGGACGACATACAGAGAAGAATGTACACAAATAAATGGCTGCGGGACTGTGTATTGCGGCTGCAGGAAGAGCTGGCACCTGTACGGGAAATGTTGTTGCAAATACGTGACGAAGCCCTGTACTGGGTGCAGAGACTCATCATGACGGGTCTGCACGTCTTCGCACACTGCGAGATGGGAGAAGTGTCAAAAAAAGGCTTGTGGAGTATGGCCCGTGGTATTGAGGTCTACAACTCCCTTGTATCTCAGGTCCAACATTCCAGGCATAGACCAAAATATGGTACATCCTTCCAAACTGACACCTCCTCTCTCCTGCATGTGTCAAGGTCCAATTATATGTGCAATAGTTTCACTGGTGTAAAACCAATTCCACTGCAGAGAATCCTTCTCATCCTCAGTCATGAACACTCTAAGAAGGCAGCTAAGATTGTGCATGACTTTTTTGCTGGGAATGGTGAATTCCAGTCCCTTATAAGAACTCCTAGCTTGCCCAAATTTGACTGGCTAGGTTATCCCAACGATCAAAACGGTCGTCAAAGTAGCAATACTTCGGACTACCATAGCGACACTTCAAGCCAAATGAGTAGTACTACAAGTATGATGTTAAAGGTGGGCAACCTGAAATCTCCTGATCTGTCCAAAGAAAATCCTCCTTTGATTGAATTCACAACGGAGGAAGAATACCTCATTTCTGCTTTCCTAGAAGTCGTGTCAAAGTCCACAAACTTCTTACGACGTACTCCCAAGAAACCACCAGTTCTGGAGGGCAAGGCAATTTCAACTGAAGGGAACATGAAAGCCAGAAGTTTGACATTCGGGGAGTACAAGTTGCCCACTCCGCAACAGAACCTTCACAATGGCAAATCAACAGACAAACTGAACGAAACTTGGTCCGGGGAGGATACAGATGCGAGCTCGTCTACAAACGGGCAGCGTCGGCGGAAGAGCGTGACCTGGGGAGATAGTGTGGACTCCAGCCTGCGGGTTCACCTGCGAGGGAGATACCTACAGATGGTGTGGCAGAGCTTCGGTGCCAACCTTGCGGAGATGGTGTCTGAACCAGTGTGGAGAGGGAACCCTGCAGGACTGGGCCCTATTGTCCTGTACAACCCTACAGTAGCCATGTTGTTGCTGCACATGGTTACACAGGTGTCTGCCAAAGGTGAGCACAGCCACTATTCATCTTCTACATTTCAGTTCACTTCTGCACTGCAGATATTTATGACATAAAATACATGTATATTATCTACTAAAGACTTACATTGTATTTACATCAGGTTTGTTTATTTTCTTTAGATATTGTCTGATGAAATATCTTGCTAAACACAGCAACACTGTCCTTGGTGCTGAAAAGGCCGTCAATTGTCCGGACTGACCTTGCAATCACAAAATCATACTGAATGGGCAATTGAATGGCCATATAAAATAGGCAATCAAATGACTATCCATGCACATGTCTATAAATGACTGCCATCCTATCAGCAGGGAACTTGAACTCGACTCAGTTAAACTTAATTTTAGAATGGCTATTTTTGTGGAACTTAATTTGTAACATGTTATTACTGAAAGGATTTTATGAATATGAAAGCAAGCCATGATCAAACTTCAAAGATGTAACATGTTTTTATCAGTAGACTGAGAATCCTCACATGTGGTTACTGTCAGTTTTACAACCCCGCCTGCATATCCCAGTGACACAGGTGTTTTCAGACATGTTCTCATTATCTGCTGCCATCTTACTTGATAAGACTAATGACGGGCGTCAGGTGCGGGGGATGAGGTGATTATTGAAGTGCAACACTTCATCTGGGGAGCCAAGTGAAGTAGAAAAAAAGCCAATCAAATATGTTTGTTACTGAAACTATTGTCAAAACTGTCTTTGCTGACTTTTTGTAGAAAATTCACTTGCATAGTAGGTTTATTTGATTTCTTATACCAGGGTGCTTTGATAGAGTACAATAGACTCCAGACCTAATTTACTTATACTGTATGCCTGTCGTGTCACAACAACGTGTAATGTAATATTATGATCTCATGTGTTGAGCATAATCAGATAAACCATGTACATGTACCGAGCACTGGCCTGCAGGCTTTGAAAATCTTCCACAGAATGGGGATGACTCATTGCGATCAATGATTATTAGATTCAAAACAGATTAAACATCAACGAACTTGAGAAGAATTCATCAATTCACAATCTTTTCTCTCCATTAATGGAAACATTGAAATTGATGTGACCAATGAAATGGTGTGTTATTTAAGATTGTGTTGAAGTTGGATCTTTAGTTTCTGCAGGCTTTGAAAATCTTCCACAGAATGGGAATGACTCATTGCGATCAATGATTATTAGATTTAAAACAGACTAAACATCAACGAACTTGAGAAGAATTCATCAATTCACAATCTTTTATATACCATCAATGGAAACAATGAAATTGATGTGAACATTGAAATGGTGTGTTGTGTTAAAGTTGGATCTTTAGTTTCGTAAGAGTATAAATGTAACAAACTGAAGGTAACAGAAGAACCCACAAACCCACATATTCACTGAATCCTTCAAGTACAATAAGTACTGTATAGTCTGTTGTGAAGTACTTCATATATTTTATTTCATGCTCAACATCATTTTCATCAGGGATACATCATGTATCTTATTGTCACCAATTGCAGCATGTTAATCTGAATGTGTTGTTTGTGCAGACATGCTCCCAACATCAGCAGTAGCAGCGCTGCAGCCTGTTCTCCACAGCTTACACCACACAGCTGCTGTACAGGACTGGGACACTGGTAAGATGCTTACTGCTCTGTCCGTTTTTGACTTGAAAATGATGTATTTCAGGCCTGTTTATCATACCCCCCCCCCAAAAAAAACCCTCAATTAAATGTGTTATGTAGGTACAGTCAAACCTGCCCAAGGCGACCACCCGGCGGACCGAGCAAAAACGGTCGCGATGGACAGGTGGTCGCCATGAAGAGGATTCGATTCACATGTTTCCAGGTCGAGGTTTTCAAATACAGTACGTAAATGGATGGAAATTATGTGAATTTAGACAGCATGACCCCCACCAGGTTTAATTCTCATTGACAGAAAGATCCTACAAAAATTTAATTTTCCGTTATCGTTGTAATAATTGTATAATGTTACCGCTACATCGTGTACAAATTTTCGTCATAGTTTTGACTACAAAACAATGGTTGCCTCCAAACTCTCGCAGCGCCCTCTCGCATGCACACGTTACATTAAATAGTACACACACACACACACACACACACACATGCGCGCACATCATCGAGTTTTAAGGCCTATGACAAATCCCTAGATAGCACCTGCTAGCCCTGAGCCTTTTTTGGGGCGCCGACCGCTGGATAAAAGGAGCAAAAAGTTTTCGATCTGACAACTAAAGATGAAAACGGAACGGTGTGATTTCGTCGCGCCGCCAAGCTCGGTGCGACTGCATCGAAAGGTAAGCCACTCACTTGCAGCAGAACACACAGCGTCAAATAAAGGTTTGTGAGATTCATGGAAATAAAAAGAAAATAAGAATATCAATTTTCATCAATAACTAGAGTATTCGTAAATGTTCATGCACAAAAGCGTGTTTTAGAAAGGTCAGCGGTACGCCAAATCCGGGTCGCGCCAAATCCAAGATGGCGTCGGGACCAAGGAACAACATTTCTCGCCCGATGTTTTGCCCGCCGCAATGTCATTTTACGGTGGAATTTAGTAAGACACAGACACATTTTGGTTGAAAATACACAAATAGATAGTAATTTCTGTGAAATCTGACTTTTTGACGCCATTCACTACGTATTTGTTTTGAAAATTGAGTATAAACCGTACTGAGTTTGCGGTACACCATAAGATTACGATAGGCACAACAAGATCACAAAGGTGACAAACATTTGTCTTTACAATGTTTATAGGGGAACGTTTTATCAAAACACTTCATGGAAGAATCGATGCTATAACATAACTATTCCATATATTTTCTTATTTTTGTCCTTCAAAGTTTTGAAAACATTTCCGTGAAATACGACAGCAAAATGATCCGATGTCACCACACGCTTGAAAAGTAGGCGGCCGCCATGGGCAGGGATCGTGCTCTGTGCGGTCCCAGTTCGTGGCGGTCGCGGTCGCGTTGGACAGGTGGTTGCCTTGGGCAGGCAGCTTAATGCTTGTGCCTATGGGGAAAATTTTCGGGACCGAGAAAAAGCGGTCGCCATGGCCAGGTGGTCGCGTTGAAAAGGTGGTCGCCTAGGCAGGTTTGACTGTATGTCTGAAAATTGCTTCTTTGCACTTTATACTTCTTTCTGACTAGAGTTGAAGAAATCGTTTCACATATCCAGCAGCATAGCTAGCATCATGTGCATCTTTTTACATCTCAAACCATCCATAGTGTTGTGTGAAGAAACACCATTCTTTTCAAACCTTCATAGTTCATACTCTGATTCTACATTTACCTTGGGTACTAGTGCTTTGAAGAAGATGGCAGCCTCAACATGTGAAAACAATTCTTTTTTTCTCTCCAACTCTCCGTAGGGTGAGAGTTGTTGTAGGGCATTTATAACTAGGCACATGTTAGATATTCATATTGTTCATTGTCTGAATACCTCCAGCATTTTGCAAGGCACTGTCTACATCTGCCAAAGACAAGTGTGTAGCTGTGCCCATGGGTCCAGGAGACTTTGGCACTCAGACTGTACAACTGTTCCGGGAAGTGTGCTATCCCCTTCTGAGTGTCCTGCAATCTGTGGAGAACAGCCTCCAGAAGGGCTATCCCTCAGGTAAGGCATTCTCCTGAGAACTTACACCACCTTTCCACTAGATGCTGCTATGGCTGAGTGACCAAAGAATTGACAGACTGCTCAAGGAACTTCATACACAAAGAACACTTTTTTTTTACCGTATGTGTGTTTTGTTGTCATACACTTGCACCATGCATCATATTTAAATCAGTCAAGGGTCACACAAATCCAATTTTTGTTGCTCAATGGTGGCTCAGCAATCGCTGTCTAGTGGAAAGGGTGCCTAACTAATTATCAATCAGTCAAGAACCTGTTAAGATTGTATAGCGTTAGCTGCTCTGTAGTATATATGCCCAGAGGGAGGTTAAGAGTAACATGATAGAAAGTATACGGATGACCTTTTTCTTTCTTTCTTTCTTTCTTGACATTTTTCTTTCTTTACATTTCAGGACAAAATGGTGTCATCCCTCCACTGGCAAACTACCAGACCCAACTGCTGCTGTCCATCCCGCCCACTCTGGCTCGCCTGGTGGCAACACTCCAGTCTGCCTCCCACTGGCTCAGCACCAAGACAAACCTGTACCTGTCCTCATGGACACTGGACAAGTTCTTACTGCTGTCACAGAGAGATCTCAAGGTATGGCAGCACTCCTGTTGGAGCTTTGAAGCCGTAATATTCATACTGCAGGGATATCAGTGTTTTTGTCCATCCCGGAGCTGAATGGTGAGACCTTACAGTGGGTGAAGTTGAAACTGTCTGCTTGAAATTGGTTCTTTAAGACTGCCCAGAGAACCACATCCTGGCTTGATTATGTTAAACCGTCAGCCAGACAATCCAGATGATAGCAGACACAAAGTGATGTTAAGATCAGCTAAATATTGTGCGTCCCAAGGTCAAATAAATGTCTATCATATTGCCAAAGCTTGGAAAGAATTCCAGCATTTTGTACCTGTCTGTGCATGCCATTTCTGATCTATGTTGTGTTTTTCTGTCACCCCGACAGGTTTTGACAGACACAGCGGTGATGTCCCTGAAGCAGAGCAGACAGCTGTACATGCTGGCAGAGTCGGGAGGGGCTAACTACCAGCTCAAAATCAGGCTCAACCACATGGTGCAGCAGCTCAACCACATCAGTGCTGGTCTACATGTAAGTACCACTGTCACACTCCATAGCATAGCTCATGGTATTCTGGGGAAGTGTTGTGTCAGCCAAATTGCTTGAGTCTCTGCCTTTTTGTCTTTCTGCATTCTTTTCTTTGAATGTTTGAAATGAGGTCACTCTTGTTGAGCAACATAGTGACAATGAACTCAAGCTGCCCATATGAGACTTATCATTGAATTGGCGAAGTACAGTATGTTATATACAAATTTTAACACAGCATATTGTATATGAACCTTTCTTGTGCCCCCACAGTGCCTGTCCAGTGCAGCAAGTCAAGCCTTCTCACAGGACTGCACCAAGATGACCACCAACTTCTGGCAGGAATGTATGCCAACTGGCAAGGTCTGGAGGAAGAAGAGCAGTCTGGGTAATTTCCTGTTGTACTTGCAACACATGTACATTGTGCCATGTGTGAATTGCACAAGTTTCCGGATTGGAATCCAAATCTTTTCCAAAATTTGGATCATGGAGACAAACATTAGGAGGATCGGGTCTCCTTTTAGCTTAAGAAGAGGATTTTGTTTTAAGTATAAAAAAGATAAGATGTAATTTTTATACACTGTACTTGAAAAAAAGAATTGAATAAAAGTGCTTTTCTAGCTAGTCTAATGCCCAAATTGATTCCGGTGGGACCGCTGAGTCTTGATGTATGAAACGCATTTCACACCTTGATGCCGAAGGAAATCTCCTTAAAAATTTATGTGGCCATTTTCCCAAAGACGTCTGTATGTGTGTAAAGTGAGGCCTTAAAATAACCTCATTAAGCCGCCTCCACAGCAACCTTGGCACGTCCTTGCCATGTGTAATCTGTGGAACGGTGCTCTCTCATGTGTGAAAGCTTCCTGCCGGAGTAACCGCAGGTTGTGCTGACAGGGCTTTAATGGAACAGGACAGACATTCTGTCAGCTAGGAATAACTGTCAGGTTGAATCCTCCCTCACACTGACATTTACCACTAAAACCACTGGGACGATAGCTTTCTTTTGTATATTTGGCAAATGGGCTGTACTGGATGCCAAAGGTTAAAACAGAAATTTTGACATGTACAAGGAGTTATTTCAGATTTGGTGAGGATGAAAGTTAAGTGTCAATCAGGATTGAGCAAATATTGCCAGGTGACAATAAAAATGCCCAAAAATAGATCAGCAAGGACATGACAAAAAATGTAAAGATAGAATTGGGAGGAAATGTTGTTACATCCGAAAGATGTAATCATTTTGGCAGTACAAACATGGATAATGTGCTGCGATAGTAATGTGCCTTCTTTCATGGGGAGCTGAGATGGATCTCCATATCTTTATGCTTGGCTGGACTTACATGTGTACTTACAAGGGTAATGTTAACCCCACTGACCTATGCCCTTTTTTAGGTGGAATTGGATTGTAGAATATTGAGCTGTCTTACAGATGTTGTTGCCTGCGGATGTGATATCATCAAAGTGTCATTGATGTTCCATTCACCTGTCAGATCAAAGCAAATTGGAAACAAAATATGTTTATAGTTTACTTTGAAATGCAGAAACTTCACTCTCTTATGTTTTCCCAGTAGGTACTGTTCTGTTGTTTATGGGGTTTTTTTTTTTCTTTGCCCATTTCCAGACCTGCCGGAGGAACCCAACACTTACGCTGAACAGGCGGTGGAGACTGTGCTTTTCCCTGTCACAGAGGGGGTGAGCAAGCTGAAGACAACAGCCCAGATCTCGGCTGTTTCGGTTGTTGTCAGTGCCATGTTGGAGTCCTGGTTGGGCCACATACTGAAGGAGAGGATCAAGTTCAGGTGTGTATTGTGTTTAACAGGCTAAGGAAATCACAGTGGAGTTCATTTCAGGCATTTCTGTATGGCCTTGAAAAATTTATATTTGTTTGTACACTGTGATGGGTCGTAGGTATGATCATTTGCTGTTACATTTATTTGTAACGAGGTAAAAATTAACCACTGCAATTATTTGAGTTATTGTGTAAGATTACAAAACAACTAACTAATCAACAAACCAATCAACAAAGTTACTCCACCTGATAAATAGATCAATAATACCATTTTGTTGTTACAGTTACCATGGTGCTCATCAGCTTCAGGTGGACTTCAGCTGCGTGAGGAACTTCATCTCCTCCGAGTTCAGCAGCCTGTCAGGAGACGCCCAGCAGAGCATCCTGTCCCTGGATGCCTTCAAACACGTGGAGGGGGTCGTCACGCTGCTGAAGAAGCAGCCGTTTGGCAGGAAAGGGAAGAGTGAGACAGGAAGTGACGGTGTCCTGAAACTCAGCCACACTTTGGAGTCAAACAGTGAGTTGGATGAAATGTCCTGCAACTGCTCAGAACTATATAATAACAAAATTCAGCAATGGGTTTTAACAAAGCTTTCCTTTTTCCCTCTCTTTTGCCCTGTTTTCACCGTCATTCAATAAAGTTATTCCCTTCCTGCATGTTTCTGTTTTAAAAAGAAGTACCTATGTGCTCCACCTACTCTACTCTACTACATGTGTACCAACTTTGTGAGGAAACATTTTTAGATGACAATTTCCATTCATGTGCTAACAAACAAGGCTTCTCTTTGCTTATTTCTAGAAGCCAGTCCCATTTTTATAAGATAATATTTTCTCTTGATTATCAGTAATGATTTCTATGTGTGTACTGCTGCAGTGTCGGAGTACAGCCACAGTACAGGCCCTGGGTCCAACCGTGGCAGCTTCAGCAGTGACAGCCCCATCGCTAACGGCAGCGACAGCGATGTGGCTGTGGGGGGCAGTGAGGAGGACTTGTACCGCCTGCCCAACCGCCAAGCGTGGCTGGCTCTCAGGGTGCACGGTGGGGAGAGGCAGTGGAAGCTGCCATCCTTCCCATGCATGTCAGGACAGACAGATGTGTTATGACCTGAACTGGGCAACAGTACTAGTGTCAGCAGCCTTGCTACCGTCTATGGTACAAGAGGCTTTGCATGGATGGAAAAAATCATGTAGTCACAAAAGTGAAATTTGCCAGAGGGAGATCACTCCTTTGTTGGATTATACTTCTGTGGCAAACACAAGCTCTTTGACCAATTGTTTTATTTTGCACGTCGATTGTTGCAGGCAGTTGACTCTTGGACCTTTGAACTGTACAAAGCCATGATGCCCACATTGTGTTGGTCATCTAGATTTGCATATACTACTAGTACATGATATACATGGGATAGCCAAAAAATCTGTGGGAGAGGGGGTGGAGTTTCCAATATGTTGAGGTCTTTAATGGAAGGGATGTGTGCTGTGCTGTATATATGTAGGACACCACCCCCCAAGTCCAAGTTTCTACCTACAAGGCCCTCCTCCAGTGCAGAATAATGTCATAAGTAAGCTTTGAAAACAGGACCTCTAAACTTGCAGCCATACAAACAAGATTAGGGTTAGATGTGTATAGCAACCTCAGCTATTTGTGCTGTGCCATAGGTTTGACCCAATGTTGTTTGGGGTTGAGAAGATAATCAGTGTGAAGTATGATGTACATGTACTGTTACAGCTTTCTGTAACACTGCATCATGTTTCATGTATGAGAGTCATTGACTGTGTTGTGTGTTAGAAGTAAATTTGTTGCTTTGTCCTACGTGATGTGAAGTCTTGTTTTTGTCAAATTATACTTTGGGCAGCTACTGCAATGTACATGTTTGTATAGTGAATAAATCTTGATATGAAGTATGTTAAGTAGTGGGAAAAGAGCCAGCTCTTGTACAGAGATGAAGAAATACAAAGAAATCATGTTGCCATTGGTAAAGTGATCATTGTCTTTCATGTGTATGCTGAGAAGTTAATGTGATGAAGATTTCTTCAGGAATATATTGAAGGAAATATGACTGCGAAATATGACTGCAGATTTAAAGTCATTTAAAGAACAAGAAGTATGATAGTTGGTCTTTTAAGCCTCTGATGTGTACATTATATTTTCTGTGGTATTTTAATGCTTTATTATTGTTCTTGTGTGTGCTAAATGTACATTGTGTTAGTGAGCAGTTTTTGTTTGGATTGAAACTACCTCAGGGCATGTGTACCTGTGCATATATTGCGGAAGGAAATGTTGCAATGTATGAACATAAACAAATCTTTTTATTTCAGATCCTTAAAAATGAACTTGACAGGTAAAACATCATGAAGATCCTAATGTCAACCACATACTGACATTCAGTTATTCCATTCCCTGTTATTCTTCCTTCTAAAAGTGACTATTTGCCTCTGCTTTGTTCTTCAATCAAATTTATATGTACCACAACTATTGTGTAGCAATGATAATTTAGACTACCTAAGAATGTCCAGAGGATTCCTGCAGACACTTGTTACGCTGTGGGTTATTAGTTCCTTCAGAGGCACCTGTCTGTAATGTCAGGAATTGAATATCAGCTTGCACTACAGGACCAAGGAGGTTTAAAATCAGGACGTGCGTCTGTATAATCAGATGTAAATAAGAAACAGTGCACCTTATGAATTGTAGTAATATTGTTCTGATGCTTTGGATATTTTATATTATGCTCAAAGTTTTCTATGTATACAGTACATGAGAGCTGTATAGTATAGTCTATTTGGACTGTATCTGTGGAAACAAATTAAAAATATTCCAAAAGATGATACAAGAGTACTTGTCGATACAAGAGTACTTGTCATATTGTACATGTACATCGCGTGTTGTGTAGGATGACATTTAGGACTGAGAGAAAAAGAATAGATGTTTTTCAATACGCTTTACTGTAACATTGCTTGTATTCTGTGTGAAAAAGGTCATGGTAATCTAAAGTGTCACTCTGTGACAGAGGGTATTGTTTGCTTGGGTTGTTCGACTGCGTTCCAGAGCATTTGGTTCCCATGTACAAACATGATTGTCTTCTTGTCTGTACCGTGACTTACTGGCTTTCCAGTTGCCCTCTGTGACAGGCATTGTCCATGTGATGGAGGGATGCTACAAGAAGGCAGTAATATCTTCCTGTAAGCGTTGATTACTTGATGAGTCATTGAGGTTTCTTTCCTAGTATTTTGCCCATTCTGCTGATCCTTAAGCTTTGCTTCTGCAGTTCTGTTGGGATCCTTGATAGGATCAAGTCGCCGCGGCGGCTTCTGTCTGAAATGAAATCGATTTGAAACAGAACGTGTGGGAAAGGCAGCTGGCCCATTTGTACCGAGCTGGAAGTCTTGTTCAGGCTTGACAGCATGCTTGCCGCTGAATTCAACTTGCCTGACTCGCTCCAGGGCATAGGACAGCGACTGCTGATTCTGCAAATCAAATTAAGATAACAGTCTTCAGTGATATGTACAAGGTACAGACATGAAAATAATATATGGCATCCAAGAGCTGTATGTGGCTCGTGCAGGTCTGCATTACCACCTCTTCTGAATTTCTGATACATGGGGAAATAGTGATTTGTTCAGTCAGTACCTATACACACTGGCCCTTTTCCACAGAATTTGACAATCAAACAAGCTGAGCATTCAGTCATGATTTCTTATATTACCTCTACTCTTGGTGTAAACTCTATGTTCTAAATTTTAGTCCCATGTTGTCACCCACCTGTTGAAGTAAGGACCTCCGTAGTCGCTGGGCCTTCCCCTTGTAACTCAACTGGCGCTGGTGGGCGTGCCTGTACTGCTGGAACCACTCCGGCACCTTCAGGTCCTCCTGGACCTCTTCCATCTCTGAAACTAACAACCCTTTCCAATGTTACCATTAACCCCATTACAATACACTGTGGTACAGTGATTTGAATCTTGCTGGCTGTACACTAAACTAAGCACTATGGAAAGCCATAAAAAGTACCAATTTTTGGTCATAAATAGCTACAGAGAGCAAGGCTGTGTTGCATCCTAAGTTACAGAATATTTATACATTAGGCATTGTGTTGAGAACATAGCTAATTGCACAGCTTTACAAACAGGATGTGATGGCTTCATTCCTAACAACTATTTGCTTTAGTTTTGTTATAAATCAGTAGACTTGGATTTATTTGGTGTTGCATGGGCTACAACAAGGGTTGGTTGTAGATAGAATTTCTTACGTTTTCTAACTTATGACAGATGTTACAGACTTACCTGAACTAAGGTGTCCTTCCTCTCGGAAATATCGTCAGTTCGAAGCAGAGCTGCCAATTTGAAATATTCATCCACTCCACAGGGCAAAGCAAAGTCAAGTATTTCCAAGGTTCCTCTTGGTAAATTCAGTTCAAAGCATCAGCAATCAGACCATTGTTGCCAGTTGTGGAGTGGGTTACACTTGTGTTAAGCACCACTCCTACCAGTGGATTCCCAGTGCTTCGACTAAGGTTAAGATTGCATGTACATGTTGGCCTTTTGTGATGCCCAGAACCATTGAGTGCGCGTGCCGTGGCAACAGTGCCAAGCAGAGGTAACTTGTGTTCCGTGTAAACAATTTGTTGCCATGAAATTGACCAATAAATTAGATGTTAATTGTGTCACCGCACAAGCCATGGCCTAAGGTGCACGGTTGCAAAACAATGGAGCTAGATAACAGGCTTAGCAACTAAACGCACATATGACTGTTACCAGGTAACTGATCACCTGATATAATCCGTAGGAAAATCCCACAAACGGAGATGAAACTGACCTGGTACAATGTAATATCAAATGATCAGACTATTCAAATTATCTACTTTTCCTCCTCGTATTTACCTTCTATTAAATACATTATGTAGGTGACACTTTTTTCATTAAGCTTGGTCACACTTGTTGAGCTACTTGGTCTTTTAATCCAGAAAATGAATGGCTTTGGTTGTCAATACCATGGGACAAGGTAAATTCAAGGTTGACACAAGGCACAATACATATCAGGTAAACAACTGTACTTTATTCAACATTAGTGACAGCTTGTAACAAAAGAAAGGCGTTGACAATAGACCAGGACATCATGCTGGAGGCAAGGAATGCCAGTACAAATATTTCTTTTGGGATGTAGGTGTGGGTCTACAGTATATATTTTACTTCTATCATTCTGTATGTCTCTCCTGACAACCTTCAGCATTTCTGTTTTTGAAAAAATAAATCAAAGTAGGTTTGTATTTGTTTTAAATCTATGACCACACAGTTACTCCTATGATTCCTAATGGTACATCCTCACTTTACAACTATCCTACTGTACTACCTCTCTACCCCCTATACTTCGTACTAAAAATGACTAGTTCCAAGCCAATAAAAAAAATCAAATTTACGACATCCACCTGAGACACAATTATGATATGATAGTACCATAGTGCTACAATATGTACAAAGATGGAACATTCAGCTTTTCCTTTACTTTTTGCATGCTGGAAAAGAAGACTGAAGTTATCTTTTAGTAAAAAAAGGTCAATGAATATTCTACAGTTATAGTAATTGTTTATCATCTTCTGCATCTTTTTCGTTTATCATGTAGCCTCCCTGTTGTCTAACTATATTGTATGTACATTACTTCTGTTACATAGTGTATCTTGTTTGCAGTGCCTACTATTCAATTTCTACTTAGCTTGAGGAAAATATTTCTCCTTTATTAAAACAATTCTGCATTACTCACTCAACATGTTACAGGTCCTGGAATATAAAGTATTTATTGAAGCTGGCACCATACTCCTCTGTCTCTCCTAAACTCGAGAAAGTCAGCATTGTTGTCCTTTGTGGCTCTTAGGAGATATTGTTTTAAGAAGCTGATCCTGAGGTCCTGCAATGCAAATGTATCTATATATGAGAGATTCAGACCACAGTGTATAGTTCATATAGTAATCTATTGAAGCAAAGTACTGTACTGCAAGTCACCCACAGTTACTGTAACATTGATATCGTTGTTGAAGCTTGGTTATCATGGTGACCTTCAACTGCAATTCCCCAGCACACTACCTGGTGGCGCTTTGGACTGGTAGTGGTACAAGTACATGAGCACAGCTTTAGAACGATCTACAGAGCATTTGCCATTTCTGCATGCAAACCTTACTTTGATAAAAGAAAAAAAGGATTTTTTATTACTTTAAGAATTAATATGTGAGAAATCCATTACATTAAAACAAATGCATGTAACCTACGCTAGCCTTTGCTTAATAAACAAATCAACAAGCACAACCCTTTGTAATGGCCTCAGCTAGGTGGGTAGCCCTGGCTGTACGTTTTTACAGCCAAATAAATAGATAAATCAAATCAAATCAAAAAAGCACAAACAGATATAAATAAAAAGTTGGCGTACGTCAGGGCTTACTTGGGTTTGGTTTCCTGATCTGTGACATTGCGGATGTAGATGGCGTCCTCCGGATGCTCCACATCCAGCTCCTCGTACATGTAGGATGACGCGATGGCGAGAACGCTGCCGTCATGGCTGAAGGCAAGGGAAGCGATGCTGGTGGGATAGCGGTGGAACTGACACAGCCTCTTCTTGTGGAAACCGTCCCAGATGTTGACAAAACCATCCGATCCTCCTGTTGAAGAAAGATTTTAACATCTCTAGTAAGCCAAACATGATTTCTTTCACCATTCCCATTAGTTTTATCTGATCACCTCTAATTCAAATTATGTCATGTGTACATATTTACTTATTTACATATGTATTTATGCATGCTATCATATAAATAACAAACAAAGCAATAGCTTAAGGTACAACAACTGCATATGCTCCTTAATGTTCCACACTATACCCTACAGCATATAAATAACAAACAAAGCAATAGCTTAAGGTACAACAACTGCATATGCTCCTTAATGTTCCACACTATACCCTACAGCATAGAGTAGGCCCAGTTGTAAGCCTGAAGTAGCACACCTGTAGCGAATGTGTTGTGCAGGCTGTGGAAGGCGATGGCATTGACAGGGTAGATCTTCTCGATTCCGTCCTCCTTGATGCGATGACACTTGAAGGCATACTTCTTCTTCTGTATCTCAGGGCTGGGGTCTAAATACTCCACAGCTACCCGGCCCCTGCAACAACGTATGAGGGGTTAAATATATACACTATGGTTTTTTCATCAGGGCTTGAAATGTGCAATTTCCTGATGTCTAACTGTATCTAACCTACACTGGTCCACAATGCAACCACCATATAGCCAGTACTGGCCCAAAATTGCCTTTCATCCTTCACAGAAGCAACTCTGCCTACTTTATAGAGCTGGAGCATGTAAACTCCATGGACATGAGTGCAACTGTACTTACTCTATGGAGCTGAGCACATAGCCCTGCTTGTTGGGGAAAGCCCTGATACAGCGGGTCTGGTACTTCAGACTGGACTCTCGTCTCTGTTGCACGTATCCCATATTCCTCAGGTCCCACACCAGCACTCGTCTGCCAGCTGTTCCCACGATCAGTCGATCACCTGTAACTGCCATTGTGTACACCTAGAAGCAAAGTGAAACATAACCTCTTTTAGGAAACAACTGGAATACCCAAGTTTGGCCACAGTGGTGCAATTCTCCTTCCTAATGATAATCAAAAACAGATTCATTGCTCAAGCATGTAGCAAAAATACCAATATAGTTTAATAATGACTAATTTCAAAAGGTTTCGTAACTACTAATACTATTCCACACAAAAAGAGACCACAATCCTACCTTCCCTGGCTGTGAGAAGGACCCAGCGTTACAAGGTGTACGTGGGTCCCACAGCTTGACTGTCTGGTCCCAGCTGCCTGTGATGACCACATTAACCTCAGGACAGTACTCCACACAGCGGATGGCTGCATCGTGGTTCCCAACAACAGTTTCTGTGTGCAAGAACAGGCAGGCATCAGCGCAGAAACTTACCAATACACATGTAGTTGTATTTTAAGCAACAATACAATAACCTCAATCTAGAACAGCAAATGAAATAATCCTGATAAACCCCTTCCCCTAATCCAGATCCTTTACATGTTCTTCCATCTCACCTTGGCTTGTGTTCAGGTCACATGTCTTCAGCATCTGGTCCAGTCCACCACTGTAGGGGTGCACAGGGTCCTGGAAGGGAATAACCAAAATCAGAGTTTCAGCACAACTGAACAGCAACAAACTGACATAACAAATTAACAGGATTTACATGATAAACATAACATTTATGTGAATATATGCTGCAATGAATCAACTGATTCTCTGTCGAGAATAGAATGGGTGGAGGATTTTGTTCATTCTCTAAGCTAATGTTTTCTCATAACTTTTTGGTGCTGATCACTAAACCTTTATACTAGAAGTTTAAACACCCTGCAGATTCAACCTTGATACCTGATCATCGGGTAACTTATCAAGGTTGAATGGGTGAGTCATCTATCCCATTTATTTTGAAAATTCAAATCAATGTTCTGGATACTAAGACTTTGGAAAATACATAATTTGAAGTGCACATTCAGGTCAGTCTCTTGCGGAGCAAAACCTTCAGACTTACAAAGAAGCAGCAGTCCAGGACGGCGCTGGAATGTGTGTACTTGTTCCTGAGGTTGTTCCCGCTCACATCGTACAGGCGCACCGAACAGTCCCAGGACGACACCAGCAGCAGCTGCGAGCTGGTCGGGCTGAATTTCACCGCCGAGATGCCGTCCGTCGGGCAGTTGTTCAACTTGAACTCGTTCGGAGTTTCGGCAACAGTCGGCATATTTGTGGCCTAGTATGATTTTACCAAGAGTAAGGGAAAGGAAAATAGGTCAACAAAGCTTCCTAAAGTTACCCTCCCCCTTTGTTCAAGTTTTAGACCGATACCCCCACTTCTCCCTCGACATAAGAAAGAGTCTGTTAAACTTTAAATCATATTCATAAAGTAAAACATGTATTCACTGTTCTTCACATACATGCAGATACGTTGGACAATAGTTATAAGACTGGCATATCATCACCTTTTTAAATCAACTTTCTCGTGTCGGTTGTTCTCAAAGATGGCGGCATCAGTTGGATCATACCAATCTGAAACCATAGATAAACCATGAACAACATGCTATGTACAAATGTATCTGCAGTGTTCAGCATGATAGTCGAAATAGAAATTATTTTGCTGTATTATAGCTCAGTTTTTGTTTTTCCGCTTAATGTTGTGTGTGTATATTACTTTATATTATCATGAATAAGCCACATACTCCCCCCCCCCTTTCAAAATAGAGTATGACAGAATTTCCCATCATTCTCGGGATACGAATAGACCATTATCATCTATCTGGGAGGGGGGTTTACTGTTATTTCCTCTACACAAAAGTGATAAAAAGTGACAAATATGTATCACATACTTTATGGTAGATAGAAATATATAGTTATAGACATAATATAGGAAGAAAGGTTCAATCTCATTTGTGTCAGTTAGAAAGTACAGCCTCATTTGGAAATATTTAACCCCTGTGAAAGTATATCAGTCCGGCGTCACCGAAACCTGTGTAGTCGTGTCGTCAGCGCGCGAGAGGTTTCCGAACGTTTCACTTTCCAATTCGTTTTTCCAATCTTTCAGATATCTAGTGCGCCAAAATGCCTCCAAGGAGCATCCCAGACAGGTACGTACAACATATTGTATAAACAAGGAACAGGAAGGTGAAAGTTGTGTGTTTAGTTTGTGGACGAGGGGCTTTTTTTCAACGTGGCCACGCAAAAACCACAGCAGGGGAGGGCGTATACAGTCCAGTTTCAGCAAGGTTTCAAGATAACGAAAAGCTTGTAGATGCACTCAGTGTAGATAGAAACTATGCAATCGAAAGTGATCACTGATCTTGAAAAAAGTCGTCAGGACCTTTTGAATGTTTTTTTTTTTTTTTTTCACCACTTGAGATATATATGTTGTTGTCGTTGTACTTGTTTCATCATCATCATCCAGAAACCAGAGATCTGACAGTGAGCTGAATTGAAGAGCGGCCTAAACTGGAACCGGAGTTCCTACCTGGCGGAATCAACTCTTCTCTACTCTACTCTACTCATGATACATCTAAATAGAGCATCACATAAAAATGTATATGTAGTTTGAAATAAATTTCCCCATGTCCTAATGGGTATTTTCCACAAGTAGAAGTCCATGAAAACCCCTCCCCACTATCTGCCATCTGATCGTGAAGGTCTCACAGAAGTCCATGGCCTTTCTCCTCTAGCCCTCCATATCCTCCAAATTGCCCTTGTTTAACGTCCATTATTTCGGTAGACATTGTATCCAGAAAGTAACACCTGAATGATGAATCCATACAGTGCATGAGGTGAAAAGGAGCGGTCTAAACTGGATGCAATCCTACCTGACCGAAGACTCAACTCTACTCTACTCACACACACACACACTACTCACACACACACACACACACACACACACACACACACTCTACTATACTATACACTACTCTAATGTTAACTGTGTTATATTTTTCCTCCCACAGATGGCTAGACTACAGTCCCATGGGCAGACAAATGGAAGGGACCAGGTTCATCTCCTTCAAAGTTCCTCTCAAAATGGTGAGTTCTATTTTGATGAACTGGGAAAAGTTTCTCCTGTGTAGAAAGCAATTTATACAGTGCCCTTCAATAGCTGTAATACAGTTTTGCTATGATTTACATGCAACAGGGTAGCATTTTCCCAGTTGTAGGCTGACATTGTAACATTGCAGTTCCAGATTGTAAAAAAAAAAAAAAATATTGTCTTGAAGATTCTGTCATGATATACTAGTAGATACTTAGTCTTAAACTTCCTTGCTTGGACCTGGTCATTTTCTTTCATGTAGCAAAAATCACAAGTTCAAGAAAATTTGCTCAAACTGCTATTGTTTTGTTTCAGGGCATCTGTTCAAACCTGCCAAGTGAAGACAGGTGAGATATTTTCTCTATTTTGTTGTGACCACATTTGACGTTGGATGTCTCATCAAGGGGGGCACAAGGATCACTAAATATTGCAAGAAAATCAGTTAAATTTTATGGAAGGCTGACTGAATATGAATTGCTATATTAATGGCTAGAACTAGTATGTCTTGTTTGTCATGCAGTAATGACAAGTCCGATTTATTTTTCCCCACAGATTCACCATACCTGACATGATACAGCATATATCAGACCAGGGAGCCAGGCTTGGGATGGTTATAGACCTCACCTTCACCACCAGATACTACAATAAACAGGTACTGGTACTGTATGTCAAGTAATGCAACCTTTACTGTCCCAAATATTGTCATTTATGTCATATAATATATACCAGTAACCTGTATGGCTCCAAGACCAGTACATTAGAGTTTTTGGCAACTTTGATGTTGGAGACAACATCACAAACATGTGTCACAACTGGATAGTCTAAGTGCAGTTATCTGTAATTTTTCTTCTTTTTGATACTGTCTTTTTTCTTCTTCTTCCTGTTGTCCTATATGGGGTTTTGACAGTACTATCCTCTGTTTACACTACAGGACATTGCTGAAGCTGGCATCAAATATGAGAAAATTTTCACAGCTGGGAAAGAGGTGCCCTCGGATGATGTTGTGCAAGAGTAAGTTTAAAACACATTGTTTGGTTCCAGAACTTATTTCCAAAGCAAATCATTTACTAGTATATTTCACTTCACCCTCTGGAGTTTTCAGATTGTTGCCAGGATAATTTTTAAAAAGCACACATCCATGTATTTCCAGTGCCAAGGACTGTATACATATTTGTGTAGAGATGTGACGCAATCCAATTGAATGGAACGTATGCTTCTACATGTACATGTATCACACATTCACAGTTATTGAATGTTAGTTGTTTCTTTTTGCATCAGGTTTGCAAGTATAGTGCACAACTATGAGGCTGAAACTAATGATGGTGAGTGAAAGGAAAGGTTAAAATCAAATTTCATGTATATAGATGCAGCACTTGAAATGCTTATTTTTTTCACATTAGATTACGTATTGCCTCTTCATAAGATGTTGAGTTCTTACTCGTCAATGAAAGAAGACAACTAGTTGTTAGATTGTGTGGAAAATTTAGTTAGATAAAATTTCAAAACATGGCCTGTGTTCACTATACGTGTATTACAACAATTTCAGCTTGCATGTGCACTTCTGTGCTTATTTACTTAGACAGGCAGGCTACTGACTATGTTGTGGCTACAAATATCTTTTGAGGTGCATACCTTATATGGTTTTACAGATTGTAAATTTATAATTAAGTTTAGTTTAAATTATAATTTACATTTAGATGTGGTTGTCCTTTTGCAGACAGCCTTATAGGTGTCCACTGCACACATGGAGTGAACAGAACAGGGTACTTGGTGTGCAGGTAAGAGTCATGATTCTGTTCAGCATTCATAAATTTTATGTTTCAGTTTTCTTTTCTGTAAAATCAGCAGCTAAAACACTGGGATTGTGCCATATCCAATATATAGATATGGTAGCAATGTACATTTACACTTGCCAATTAATGCACTCAAGTCCAATAAGGCACTAGACTGAGACTTTGTTATCTCTTCAATTCTGCCATGTCACTTGACAGCAAAGCCAAACTACATACTAACATAGAAGTGTAGAGAGTGAAAAGTGCCCGGCCCTTGGTTGCAGATCTGGAATGAACATCTCACATCAACTGAGAATAAGGCACTTAGTGTTTGTTTAGAAAGTGGGAAATTTTATGCAGGTGACAAAGTTGCAATACTAATGTTGTCTGTACAAACCTACCCAGGTATCTGATAGATTACAAGGGCTTCACTGCAGAGAAGGCAATAGCAGGTTTGTTCACGACTTGTACACATTATGTCCATAAACAAGTAAGTAAGCATTGTAGACACATACAGTTGTACAAAAGTTTTAAATGTACCATGGTAGTTCAAAAGGAAGTAAAAAAGGAGACGAAACACTACCAAATTTTGGATATTCTGTCGATGCTACAAACGTATCAGTCATCTTTCACAATTGTGTTTCAATCAAGAGATTGCTTGCATTTCCTTTCTCAATAATTAATCCTCATTCATTGTATGATGTATGATACAGATTCAATTCCCACTCAAGAGTATTTGCCAGCAGTTCCTTGGCATCTGTGCATTGTCCTGCTGATAAATTGCTCTGTCACGGCTCCTTTCTAGCTATTGGTAGCTACATGTATCCTGAATTACTGATGATTAGAGCCGATCCATTGTTTGTGTATGTTCAATGCAAAGTTACAATTCTTTTTTACAGCTTTCAACAAAGCCAGAGGACATAACTTGGAGAGGGAGAACTACTTAGAGCATCTGCAGCAGAGAAGTGCTTTGTGAGTAATGCACCTACATATGAACCTTAGGGAGGTATGGGTAGATGATAGAAATATGTGTCAGTCAGGTCATTTCTGTCATCAATGTGTCACTTCATCATATAATTACTTTGTATGTGTCATTGATGTACAGAATACAAAGTGGGGAGGTTGTGCCTCCCAAGCTACCATTGCCTCGAAAACAAGGACCAACAAGGGGAAGGGACCGACCGCCATCCAGAGAGCGGCGTTATACTCCCTACGACCAACGGAGAAGGGACAGGCATCGCTCAGGAGGTGCTGACGACCTCCGCAGTGTTCTTGAGGGTAGAGGACGACCTTATGAAAGCTTTGACTATAGACCTTACAGGGACAATGGTTATGGCAACTATGGGAGAAGAGAACATGATTACAACCATTATTCCCATGACTATTACAGAAGCTATTCAGGGCAGAATTGGGCAGAAGACAGTTTTTGCTATGAAAGTTGGGACAGCCACTCACATTCAAACAATGGATACTACAATGGAGACATGCATTGGAGACATTCAGATTATGATCAGCGTAGTAATAGGTATAGGGATAGGAGTTATCATCAAAGTTGGAGCTATCGACGGTGATTAGAAGTGCCTTTACAGTGTACATTTTTTTAATGATCCAAAGTTAGGTCTGTGATTTCTTGATATTTTGTGCTGTGAGTGTGAAACAAAATCGTAAGTGGTTTACACCACATCATGTTCGTCACTGCATCAATCTCATCATTTATACTGTTAAACCATCTTGCTACTTCTAACACCTTTCCTGCTATTGGCTCAACCATGCAACGGTCTGTACCGATTACAGCAGTAGTTAGATGAGGGGTGGGGGGGTGTTGGAATGCATATTCCACAAGTCATAGCCCTAAGGTTTCCTTGGTTACAATGCCCTGTCAAAGTCAAACAATGTGAATCTCACTGCAAGGCATGAGACATCCTTCCTAAATGTAACTTCTAGAGTATGCAGACATTTGTCAGATTACATAACTCGTAACTGTGAGGTTTTTATGTTAGCTCGTATCCATCTGTGTTTAGCTACCTGGTCCCTATCAGAGAACCCGTCTTCAAGGGTACTGGATAGTGCAAGGGGTACTGGATAGAGCAAAGGGTACTGGATAAAGGCTACCAAAGAGAATAGATAGGGATGGAGACCAGGCTTAAATCATGCCCCATCTTGCATGCAATTCCTAGAAAAGTTGAGCAAAGGATAGGGATTTCTGAATTTCACATATTTCCTTTCCAGGGTCTTCCTCTCGACAGGAACAGTCCCGTACACCCCGTCTTCACTCCGTTATGGGCTGGACGTTAGGTGTGGTGTTGTTAGGATACAGTCTGTATGTCCACTGGTATATGCAGGGTGTGGTAGAGGAATGGATTCAGGAACACATGACTCAATTATTTTCATCTAGATGTGCCATCACATAGATAACTTAGCATGGCATTCTTTTAAAGTTTTGAGACACAAGAATGATAATTTTTTACCCAACCAAACTGTTTGCTTCATTTAGTATGCGCTAGAGTACTTTGTGCCTGGCTAAGTTTCATTTATTAGTGGAAGATTTTACAAAGACTTATTAGTCTGTCAGAGTCAGTCCTGCCAGCCTGTTGACAGACGTCAGTATTTATCAAAATGATTCTTGAAGGAAGACACTGAAGTGATTCATTTTTACTTTTACTTAATAATTTAATACTACTCATTGACAAGCATAAAGTTGATTGGTGTTGTTTGATATTATGAAGAAATGTATTTCTGAATTGTGCCAGAAATTAAGTAAACTCACATCTGATAAAGGCTGGATAGGATCCACTGGGCAGTACAGAACATTTTTGGACAGAAGAAATCTATGCAATTTGCAAAGAAAACTTTGTGCAATTTTTGTACTAAGATATAAATAATGTACAGAAGCAAGGGTGTCATATAATGACCTTGTTCAAAGCTAGGCCTTTCTCAACTAGTATGTCACTCTGTGTATCAAATGTAACAGTTATTTGACCTGTTTTGTGTATATGCATCTTTCATGTGGTCTTTATGTTCATATATAGTGTCTGAGAACGAGTATAAGTTCAACAGGATTTAATGATGAAATTTTAGATAGTATTATCTTACTACTATCTTACTTATTTTACAAAGTGTGCTCCATTTTGAATATGTTCTTGATCAAGTTTGTAAGTATAGTCATTTGTAAACATGAAATCCCTTCAGTTACATCACAAATATTTCCAACCTTTCCCTGGGCAACTTTATTTTGAAATACACAATGTAAAATAGTCACAATACTTCTTTGGTCTTTGGACAGCTGCAGGGCACATTTTGAAATTAATTGGAAATCTTTTAAACTCACACAGGTTATCTTTCTGAATGAAATTTGCATCTACTATGTCAATATTGAAAACAAAACAGCATACAACAATATGTAAAAAAAGCAATCTTACAAAAACATTCCAAGAGCATGCTGTCAAAACATTATCTCGTCAGCAGAGGTGATCAGGAATCAGTAGTAAAGTAAACGAATTATAAACAAATGATTAATACAGATTAATATAGATGGCATTCGAAAGTACCAACCTCTGCCAGTGCAGTTTTCCCTATTTTGTAGCCCAACACACATATGAATAGAATAGGTATCCATTCTGGTGTAGGTGCGTCAAAACCTGAATTATGTTTTATGTAGTGTAAATGTACCTAGACACATGAGCAAACTGTGCAACCAGGACTCGTCCAAGGACAGAAAATTTGCTTGTTTGGATGGACCAAAATTTTACCCCATCTGACAAAAAAAATTGACATTCATGACATGAAATTGATGAAAATGTATTTTCTTCCCTTAAAAATGACAGACTTCAAAATGAAAATTCACAAAATGGGCTCACAAACAATGAGTGGGATGGAAAAAAACTTGCTGCCCTGCGTGGAACTGACATAAGTTGTACATATACTTTCCACATACATGTTTCAGAGTGCTATACATGCAGCTATTGCTCAGGAACAATTCTGTCTGTCAAATGTCTCGTGCATTATTAAACTTCAGCTAATGGAGCATTTTCTCATTTGCAAATTAAAGCTTCTGGATCATCCACTGACGTCAAAATGTGTAATGTCTTCCATACTTTAACAAAGCATACTCAATGCCAAACTATCACCTTATGAATATTTAATGAGAAATTTGCTTCATATCTGAACAACAATCTACAACGGTAAAGGCATGGAACATGATATTTATATGAAACTTTGAAAAAGGTTATGATTAACATGGTCCAAGAGCAAGTTGACACATTTTATGACTTATATACACTAAAATACAAAGTGTGCCGAACTAAATGGAACAGTCTGTTATCAGGCATACTTGATGTTGACACAACACTACCCAGTATGCCTGAGTTTTATTCTATTCCATTTGACAGATACTAATGTCAAAATGTATTCCACATTCATTGGACAAAGCTGAAAAAAATAGTATAATAGCAGTAACACTTGCTCCTTCTCAATTAAATCAAGGAGGTTATATGATTAAATGTACACATTTTGTAACTACCGTTTGAAGTAAGACGTTTCTGACATTAAGATATGCCACATATAAGATGCCAAACTGTCTTGTTTTTAAAAGCCAGAAATGTTTTAAGTTGTCATAAAAATGACAGTTTGGCACCTTATATGTGGCAAATCTTAATGACAGGAACGTCTTACTTCAAACGGTTACGGCAGTTACAAAATGTGTACATTTTAATGAGAATGAGCGTATAATAAAAGGACATCAATACAAATACAAAAAAAAAGTTTTTCCAATAGTTTTTTCACACTTGCCCCTTGAATCGTTCCTGAGCCTTCTCTTTAGTTTTCCAGGCAATCAACATAACTTGGCATGACATCCATATATATAGTGTTCAAGGTTGACAATTACAGGTTTCTCTGTTGCCTTAGCTCAACCACATTCAAGAGTGAATAATTGTATTAGGAGACATATGCTGACTTACTGGTAACATGATTACATTAAACCATAACATGCTGTTGTATTATATATAGCCTATAGGAACTGCACACCACCATATACATGTTTTATCATCATGCCCTCTCTTAAACATTTAGGAATGAATGAAAGACCCTTATTTTTATGCTCTTACAAGCTAAGTACAGGTTATACCTTCATGCTTATAAAGCAGAAGTTTAGTTACAGTGATATAAGAATGTGGTATCTTATTACATAATCAATAATTCATCAATGACTAATGTATACTAGTATGTACAGGTTCAACTTCTCGCTTCTTAAGACAGCTGTAAAGGTAAGGATAGATGGAGCTTTTTATCAAAATTGTGATATAGGGACACCTGGATCCCTTCACTTTTATTGGGTCTAATTCACAACACGTGTTCTACTCGCTATCATGTCTGAGTACACATGTTCTACCCCCTACACACCGTTTATCTAATTGCATAAGGAATACTAATGTAAATGGTATTTCCTCGCATACTTTCATTATATCGGGATGGGAAAAATCACTAGTTTCGTTGTGAAGGTGAACACTTCACAAGTCAATAAGAGCTTCATTTGGATGACTGAAACAGCACATTACAGGGGCAAACATGTCTTTCCAATGATATCATGAGTAAAAACTCACTGTACATACAGGAACAAGATGGAATGTTGTAGGTCCCGTCACACTCTGGAAACGCGACCGCGTTGTACTTCTTAATTGACAGTTGGGTGGACAGTTGAAGGGAATTTTGCTCTCGTGTCATGTTTGCTTGTTTTGTCTCAATGGAACCGGTCTTCATTTTCCCTGTCCTCGCTCAAAACGTTGCCCCTCATGATCCCGATGGGCAGGCCGATCTGTGTCTTCCTGGTGACCAGAACCTTCTTCTCCTGGCCGTCTTCCTGCGGCTCCAGGCCCTCGTTCACCTCCCCCTGGGAACCCACGCGGTTCGAGCAGCACGGACACACCTTCCTCTTGCACGACGCCTTGAGAATATCCCACTTCCTCAGCAGCCTTCCCACCTCGTCCTGGCTCAGACTGAAGGATGTTGAGATGAGCGACATGCCCAGGAGGAAGTAGAGTGACGCCGCCAGTGCGTACATCTTGTGGTGCGGCACCAGGTCGCCGAAGCCGATGGTGCTGAAGGTGACGAAGATGAAGTAAAAGGACTGCTCAAAAGTCCAGTCTTCCATCTGCATCATGACGACGGCCCCCACGCTCATGATCAAGAACACCACAACGAAGATACCATACAGAGGTACGTCGTCCTTCCTGCAGAGGTAAGATTTTTTAAAAAGACCAACTATGTTAGCGAATCAAACACTACTAGATGAGACGCACCCTCAAACGTTTCAGATAACATCCACCATCTTTTTTCACTGCTTATGCAAATTGTCCGGATGCAATCTTATTCTGTTAAAGTCTCACCTTTAACAGCGTAACCTACTAGTAACTAACAAATACACTGTAAGAAAGTTTGGGCTTGAGCACTGTGTCAATGTTGTTAAAGGTTGAAAACTTCTACGTTTACTGTGATGACATGGGGGAAATGTTTTAGATTCGACTCTCGGTGACAATGTACATTAGGGGCAACTACGGTACTCCATAGATCTGCACAGAACTGACAGAATTGTAAAGTTACCTTGACTCCATCATGTTGGGTCTCAGCCTGGCGTTGACGACTGCAGCGATGTACCGGAGGAGTCTCGCCAATAGCTCGCCGATATCACTCAGGGTCAGGAGCAGGATGGGGATGCCGAAGATGGCGTAGAAGATGCAGAAGACCCGGCCGGCAACCGTGGCGGGGGTCTGGTGTCCATAGCCTGGGAGAAAGCACAAGGTCTGTCAGATTAGTTTTTGTTTGTTTGTTTGTTTATTTATTTGCTTGTTTGTTTGTTTATCGCACTCATATCAAAAGTGCACACAAAAAGAGATTACTCGTGTCAGTTCACCTGTTTTTGACGACTTTTGCTCTCATAGGATTGTGTAGTATTTAGTGTGTTACATTGTGTCCTGTACTTTTTTCCTCCTTTGGTTTCTCTGGAATTTTCAGATCTACCATACAATAACGCTTTGCGCCGCTCTAACTCCATTGTTTAAGTGAGATCACGCGACTTGCACCCAGCAGATAAGGTCTTCCACACATAAGGTCACTACGTTACCACACCCTGAATAAGGTCGGAGTGCCATTCCGTTTGAAGGAAAACACAGTTGACATTTTGTCTATTCTCCATGATCATTGAGACAAGCGAGACCATTTATCATCTTTGCACTCACTCGTGCAAGATAATGATATATGATGACTCGCCACACAAATGAGGATCGGCGGTTTTGGCTGGGGTCGGCCATATATTTGTTTTGTATTTGGTCGATCGTAATGTCTATATAGTAAAGAAATTCTCTTGTTGGCAATTCGTTCTCCAACAAAACAACTGATGTTATTTCCATGTTATTTATCCTTGAATTCGTGCAAATGGTTATATCACGTATGCATGTACGTTCTCAATCCTCAAGGTTAAGCAGACATTGTACCACACTTGTGAATTAGTACTATAGTAGATGACCTCGCTGTTTTCGACAACGATAGAAGATCGCTGTAGTGAACAGTCTTGTTGAAAAAGTTTCTACTCTTTTCGAAGTGATAAAATGATCTCCTGAACTCACCGATTGTGGTAAAGACGGTGACGGAGAAGAAGAGAGAACCGGCAATGTCCCATTTCAGCTCGGCCTGTCCCTCTTTCACGACCCGCGGGTCGATCCCGCCGTCGTACGCTGCCACGATGGTGTGCTCGTACCTCTCCACCAAGGTCGTCATCTCCTCCTCCCAGTCGTCCCCGGTGAAGACCTGAGAAACGTTCCACATGTTCTTCAGCAGCTGACTCCTCGCTTCGGTGAAGTTTGCGATGAGAGCTTCTTCATGTTGGTATTCGATCAACCAGAAGCCCAGGGCGCCGAACATGGAGTAGATCACCAGGATGATGCCGAGTTTTACGTGAGGCCAGCAAGCCTTCAGGGCGAGGACCACTTTCTTTCGTCTCTCTGTCTTTGCGTCGCTCCATCCTTCTTTCGGCGCAGATGACCGACGCTTCAGCTCTACGCCATTTGTGTCTACGTTGTTGTTTGGTGTGTCTTGGGACTTCCCTGACGATTCTTCAGAAGACATGGCTTTACAACAATATACTGAAGGAATACAACAAGTAAATTTTCCTATGTCTGATGCGGCTTAACCATATGCCTTGTCCGCTCAAGATATGGCACGTAGAGACCCAACACCAACAACTGGTCGTTACAATACAAAGCGATATCGATAAGAAATTAAGGTGTCTAATAAAATATTCATGTGGTCGAACAACAGCTAGGTTGCGTTATCATAATCCAATGATTGCTGTTGTGGAGACGCCATGATGATATATGTGGCTAAGTGACAGGGGTTTTAATTATTTGTGTCGTCATGTCTTTCAAACGGTTGCAGTTTTGTAGCTGATATCATGATAACTAACGTTTCATTCATTGCGAATGTGGCTGCAGCTGCTACGTCGTAGCAACTTATTGCTTTGAAGTACCATGCCAAGTTTTTGTCACAAAAGCAATTTACCAACAGAAAGCATTATCTAAGCCCTCGCGGACTCGGCCAATGTCTAGATGACACTGTCTAGTAAATTGGACAATTAATCCGGAAAGTAACCAAGATTTTTGTACAAAGCTTGCAATGTGGGCTTTTAATCATCAGGCTGCACGGAATATCTGAGTACATTGTCAAAGACGTACACTGAACAATGACACATCTGCATACACGTGTAGTACCAGCTGAGCGAGAGTGAGGGATAGAGAGATGGGGAAAGAGAGAGACAGAGAGGTTTAAGACAAATTAGAGGTCTTTACAAAGAACATGCTCTAGTCCGTCATCGATATCATCTAGAAAAAATCCCAATTTTGCACCAGTTGGTTACCTGGTGGATAAAAGTTGATGATTGCATTCATACGTATACAAACAATTGACACTGTTCTTGACACTCAAGTGGCCTACACCAGCTGACTGCAGTTTTATCATTGTACACTATGTGGCGCTTAAGCACCGACCAGTACAGTCAGGATTTGATGTCGCGTGTTTATGATGATAGATGAAGGTGAGATGTGATGTAAGGTTAGTACTTAGTATACCAGTGAGCTTTGAACCGCTTGTGCAAGTGAGACTGTTCATGCAAGGGTACTCCCCCTCACTAAACCAAAACGTCGCGGCAAGCAAACCTTTGTTACCTTCGACAAAATGATGTTATGTTTTCGTTATCGTTTATTTGTGGGTGTGTTTGTGGACAGCATAACTCGAGAGAGAAGCTGTAGATGGATCTTTAGCATATTTGGTATGTGGGTATGTGTCGGCAAAACAAAGGTCAAGGTCGGTTATGGACCACCTGGTGGCTTTCCGTGGTAATGCAGCACAACTTCTGGTTTTTATATCTCGTGTTCTGGACACCCTTTGGTCATTGTCTTTTAATTGTTTTTCTTTTTCGTGTAGAAGTCCTATTTTACCTGTCCTTACCGATCCATACTGACTGTACAGTCGGTCATTCTGCTCAACACAAACTTTATTTTGTCGTAGCTGACATATCAAATGGCACTATAGATACTAGTAGATGCCGGCTTAAACTGCTGACGTATTAGAATGACGACGATTAACAAAACACCCGGAAACGTGAGCGGAAGGGAACAGAAGCTTCCCCGGCAGGTGTTTATCACCTTCCTCCGTACACGTACCGCGACACCAGGACTTCTGACGACAACTACCGTCTCCATGGATACGAGATAAAACTTGTTTTCACTGCTTTGGAATTATATCGGTAGACATTGTGTACTATTCATAAAACTTGTAGAACCCATAAAACTATCAGAGGGGAATATATGTACTTTATTTTCTGTCTGCATTTGCAGTCAATGTATTTTAATGGCGCTCAATGCAACAATTACAACGTGTTTGAACAACGGACCCACCCCCTTTCTTGTCCCTATCACGTCCTAATGTGGTGAAATCAACCCAACGATAACCATCGACACACAATTGAGTCATCCAGTGTATCAATCCGTCTTTATTTCTGAAAGCAATCCAAAACAACATCTATACAAATTCCAATCGTCTGAAACATATACACGATAGACCATCAATATTTGTCGATATCAGTTACGACCACTGTCATTTCACAAGAAATTCACAAAGCAAGAATTCATAACGTTATATCTGACTCTTTCCTTATCATCGTATTTCATACAGAGCAATATTTTGTACAGGTGAACCGGCTAAGTTTTGTACAAGAGTAGTGTTTCTTTGTTCTCGGCAGGTGTGCTACCTGGCCCGCTCTCACCTGCCACTGTTTACGAGAAGAAATCCTGTCGCCAGTCTAACGCGAGTGAAATGTGCAAACAGAGTCGAACGAAAGTAGAACGGCAAACATCAAAAGAGTGCACACCTAGACGCTAGGGGGAGGGTGATTAGGTGTGTCAACAGACCTTGATACAATGTTCAAATAGTAAGCTGTCAAATGCATGTGTTTTTAAAGTGTATTTTCACCACGCACGTACATGTCTATACCCCAGAATCTAAATTGGGGAAAAATATTTACAGAAGACACATTGAATACCGCTAACAATCATACTGTTCTAAATTTCATTAGAATTTCACGTTTTTTTAAAATCAGGGTCAGAGTCAACATTTGTACAGTCCGTATAAGCTAAAATTTACAATTCCCTCGATTGTCATATTTCAGCATTGCTATAAACGTATTATAAACATGAAAAACTAGTCCGCTTAGAAAACCAAGTAGCCACAGATAACGTACACTTAGTGTAAAGAACAGACAACGGTTACACAATTAAGAGTTGTTTTGTTAAACTACTGGACTATTGGAGTAACCTCTGGACCCCGTCTGAGACTTGCTTATTGACTCAGTGCTCGATCTGATATTGTCCGGTGGTTGACCCAGCCGCTCCCCGGATGCTGTGTGTGCCGAGCGGGGCAGGGCTGGCGAGTTTCCAATGTGCGCCTGCCTGGTCACATGCGCTTTATTTGGTCCCAAGGTGCGAGAGTCTTTCGAGCTACTTTGTTTACGACCCAACAAAGTCAACTTTGGAACTTGTTTTTGTACTTTTTAAAAAGTATCTTTGCAACTTTCGTCGTGAACTTAGTAGCCCATTGTCCTGCACTTTTCTGACGTGCACTAGGTAGTGATGCGAAAGGGAGCAGAGTTGTTCTTGTTCCCAGAATGCTCTTGAATCTGACTGACAGCCACGTCCACAAGAAGGCGCAGGCACCCGAACATGTCGTCCTCTTCCCCGGGTGGTGTCGGTGGCGGCGTTTGCGAGTCATGTCCGACAGGCTGAGCGTGCGATGGACACTTCCCTCCAAGCATACAAGAAGTGCAGACTTCTTTTCTTTGCGTCGTCAGATCCACCGGTGATGTCTGAGTGGTACAGTCCGCTCTGATGACGTCATGACGCAAGCTGAGGGATGCTGGAGGAGTGGCGCTGGTGGGCAGCCTGTTGGTGTGATTGACAGGTATTTGGGACGACAGGACAGGTGCTTCGTTCTGCGCGTGGATCCAGCGGTCTTGTCTCCTCAGTTTCTCTGCCAGCCTGCTGACCAGAGCCTCGTGCAACCCTTCCCGACAGTTGGAGTTGTCGTCTGCGCGTACCTGTGACTGTGAGTGAGATTGGTGGTGTGGGGAATCAGGGGGCGTCATGCTTCCCGGGACGTCCTCGTCCGAATTGTACTGTTTCATCTTTCCGTCCAGCATGTCCCGCATCCACGTCGGGTAAGGAGGCGGCTCGGGAGACGTCTCGGGGCTGGACCGGCCGTCCTCGGAGGACGTGTCGGCGTAACTGCCCTGGCGTTTTGCGCTGGTGCGACGGGAGATGGTGAACTCGCTTGGATCGGCGCCATCCCGGCGGATCATGTCCGGGAGGATACGCCGCCTAGCGTTGATGAACCAGTTACAAACCTGTATAAACAAACACATGATAAAGATAAATAAAACATCATAAAATCTAGATAACAACAACATTTTCAACACTCTTTTTACATCACAAATCCGCCCCCATACACCCCTTGACCACTCCAGTAGCTTACCGTTGACACGGGCCCAGTTGAAGGGCCTATCTCACCTGTAACCCAATAACCAAGTATCGTGTTAAAGCTTTATCTAGGTGTACAAAGAGGAATTTCTCGGGTTTCCCTGTATTCTGTCATCGCCAAATTTACTCGAATTCGAGCCCTTTCAGAGCCATTGTAGGGACCTTTAAAAACGTCGCCAGCTAAGAAAGTATTCCTATGCTTGGGGTCGAAAAAAAAACTCGTTCATTTTAAATGTCACACGCAAAGATCAAGCTATTTGTTATGTCGTAATCTAGGTCAACATTTAGTTAATACATAAATTCCGCCTCGATATAGGCAAATCCAGCACTAATCCATGCTGACAGTGGCAGCTGTCAAAACTGCACAGGTGAAGCAGAACTCACCTGCAGCACAGTGAGACTAGCTTCCCGGGCCAAATCCAGCTTCTCCGCGTCTGTAGGGTAGGCGTTGTAGCGGTGGTCGTACAGCCAGGCCCGCAGGATCTGTACAGCTTCCTTGGGAAGGTTTCCTCGGCGTTTCCGGACCACGCTGTCCTGCCGCTGCCGACGACTTCCCGAAAACACCTCCTCGTCTTCTTCGTAGAACCTCTCGCGGTACTTCATGGCTTTATTTTCACGGGACGCTGTAATATGTGGAATATGGGCAACTATTATGACATAGCAGGGCAGGAATGAGGGAGATCCGTCAACAAGTTTTATATAGGAACCGAGTCACATGTGGCTGGCAGTGACGCCACTCTCATCGGCCGGGACGTACCATTCGGAAAGTGGGGGTCATTCTTACAGCCAACTTTGAAGTCTTTAAACCGTTAAGTGAAATGAAATAAAACATCATGTGACACAGTTTTAAAGCATGTCTTTTCAAGTACCAAATAACACATGCACGAACTGTGCGAGTCTATCCGCAGTGACATGCGAGTCCTAACGTTAGCTATTTCTAGAGCGGTGGTTACTCAACAGCAACCCTGGATGTCATCATTTTGAATAATGTCTTTGAGTTTGACACAATTCAACAAGAAGGCTGGTTGTATAAAAGAACCCCATTGGTCCCAAATCATGGTCACAAACAGCAGTACACAATAACAATATAATATGGTCCCTGTACACACTTAACAGTACGTTCATAATGTGAATGGGCATTAAACTGGCAATGGGTATTGGTGGGCGGTCAATATTAAATTCCCAGACAAAATATGACTGATTATGATCAGTGCTTCAAACAGATGCTGTTTCAACAGAACAGCACGGTTAGGCAAGAACAATGGACCCGTCCATTCTATTGTTAACTAACCAATTAAGGCTCATTTCTGAGACAAAGGAAACCAGATGGAAATGGATAGCTGTTGACCCAGGCGATACCGGAGGATCCCGGCTCCCAGCTGATTAAAGGGAAAGCGCGCCCCCACATAATGACAGAAACGGTCGACCTGTGACAAGATCACAACAAATAAGCTAGATGAGAAGCGACTTATAGAGGAAAATGTTTTTTGGGTGAAGTGATTATATCTGGAGGGATAGGTATACAATATGACTGTTTGCTATCGAATTCGTTCCACAGTTGTGTTTGATCATTTAGGGGTGGATCATTTAAAGACGGACGGGGTGTGTACGAAGTCCACATTTTTGTACAATGAACACCACTCAGCCTTGATCCGACCAAGGATATTTAACCTCATTGATCCGACGTATTTGATTAACAAAGTGAAGAAGTATCGGACAAAAGAAGAAAAACAAACGGATAAATTGACGTCCTAGCTGAAAATGTTTGGTGATTCGTCCCTCAGTGTCCGTGTTGTGCCAAAGCGTTTGATCAAAAACAGATTCTTGCACTTGACAGACTGCCTGATGTTTGAATGTTGACAATTTGATCCGACGTATTTGATTAACAAAGTGAAGAAGTATCGGACAAAAGAAGAAAAACAAACGGATAAATTGACGTCCTAGCTGAAAATGTTTGGTGATTCGTCCCTCAGTGTCCGTGTTGTGCCAAAGCGTTTGATCAAAAACAGATTCTTGCACTTGACAGACTGCCTGATGTTTGAATGTTGACAACTGCCCGGAGGAGTTGTTTCAATGAAGAAGAGGGTATTCAGTCGGGTTTTATTCAATGAGGACGGCCGATGACAGGTGTTGGCAGTCTATAAAGAAATTGAATATCATCCTGCGGTCGTGCTTTTACAATGTCACGTCAGCTTCTGACTCGTCCTAGCAAAAGTGACAAAACCGTTGTCAGAGAGGGGGTTATAGAGTTTCAGCCTCCCAATGTCATTAAGCTGAACACGTGATTTTAAACAACAACAACGGCCGGTAATGTATTTACCCGAAAGATGATCCTCGCATTTTTACCATCCCTAACGTCCCTGCTCAGATATTGACCTTGCAAACCAAGAAAGAAAATAACATACCGCGAAACTGGCCTGGCCACGTGGTCTACATTTCGGGGCGACCAACTGTTACAACTGTCACGGCATGACCCCCGCAGGTAAAACACTTCTCAAACAAAGACAACAATGGACGCACGGCCTCGTGGTCCCGCAATTAGCGGCCCAACCTTCATACTTACAAAACATCCACAATCGAAGCTGGCTGACTGTCTGACATACGCAGCTTTTGATGTCGAAACAGCCGTTACCTCGGCTTATTAAGAGAGAAAGGTACGATAACTTCTGGTGAACATGACGACCAAATATGTGAAAGGGGTGGGCGGAAATACCAGGCTCACCACGAAGACAGGTGAAAGATAAACAACACCACAGGCCCTGCCTACTTCCCTGCCCACAAACACTCAACTAACGCCCAGTTGTTATAGTGTCGGATAGTTGTAGCTGGGCACAACATTGAATATCGTACAAACGTCCGGCTGGCCCACGACATTTCACGAAAACAAAGGACGTTTAGGTAAATGAAGGCCATACCGATACTTCCCATATCCCCTGGGAGCACATAAAAATACTTAAGACACACAAATGACAAAATATATTCACAATTTGAATGTGGGCTTGGATAATATGACCATACAAAATAACTGAAGATCTGAGATTCTTTGAGATTGTGTCTAGTTTTGACGACAGTGTTGATTATGGGAAACTTCAGGTGTCAAACAAAGAAAAACAACGTCTCCCATTCCGATGGTTCCTGTTTTCTAACTTCCCCTTCCCACAGATACGGGTAATACTACAAGGAAACAACTGCCATGTTCACCCAGGACATTTCCGTCAAACAAGGTCAAGAAAAATCTTAGAATGGGGCCGATTGATCGTTTTTAGTAGTGACGATGTTACCTGTGCGCCTCACGGGGGCCAGACTTAACCAGGTAGGCAGACAAAGACAACAATGCACCTACCGCGGCGTGCTTTCATGCCTTTCTCGTCTCGCTTGTCAGAATGGTAGAGACCTCTCCTAGTGGCGGGAAACTGCTCCCTGGGTTTCGTCAGGATCCTTGTTCTGCGTCCGATCAGACGACAAGTGCAGAAGATCCCGATCTTGTTGACGAATGGTGACTGACAGTCGGTGTTTTTCAGGGCACGATCGCCGAGGTCGGGCTGTCGGGAGGCACTGCGGGTTTGACAGCTGGCGGGGCTTGAGTGCCATGTGCTCGCATATAAATGTCATTGTCCCTGCAGGCCGACCAATCACGGCTCTCTTCGTGGGCACACAGGTAGCCTGGCAAACAAGCTTGTCACCAGATCTTCCAACCCCGAGACATTGGATAGCCGGAGCCTGTTGACAACTGTAACGACAGCACTTGTTTTGCATACAAAAATCCTAGTCATCCGAACTCTACTCTAACATTCGTTATCATATGCTCATACTTTCAAACATTTTCCAATAATTGCAAGTAGTAGTTCAAGTTGTAAACAAACACTCCACATACGGCAGCGTGACGTGCGCATTTTTGCAGGGTTGGGGGGATTCAATATTGTAAACCAGGATCCGAAAGCATGTCAATAGTACTACTTGTCACGCAGTAAAATTGGAACCACGTTCCCTGCAAGAATCGTTGCTAGAGTGGTTTGAATACGTAAGATAAGTTACGCCGTCATTCTATCAATTCGTCTGTGAAAGTGGGCTTAGACTGTTGTTTTCTCTTTACGGACTGAATATTTTGACAGACGATATTTCGTGCTATCCCTCACCACATACCACAGACAGGCACAGGTACAAAGAAATGGCCGTCGGTAAAGTTGAGAGGGGGCACCGAGCACGTATAGTCAACAAAGTCAACACTGAAACGTTAGTTTATTTCTAGCCCGACTTGACAGGTTAAAGTTTGACAGGTACTTCGGATGCAGTCCTTGGCGGATTGTTAATTCTAATTGCTCAGGGCAAATATTTTGTACAATTCAACCTCGCATGTTACACGCATGCCAAGAAAACGCACCAGAGTATGGCAGAAGATCGTGTTTCCTTCGGAAGGGAAAATAACAGTTTCTAGCAATTGGCTTGTTGATCACCGTGACGAGGGTACGAACAAATGACGGCTGAAATTTATACTACTAGTAACGTTAGTACCTCACTGCTCGGTTTCACAATTACTTTTTCAGTCGCTTCTGCGAGATGCCCATTTAAAAAGCTCACACCAAATTATGGTGTTCTTTGTCATGGCGTATTACGCTAACTGTGACCGACAAAAGCAACTTCTCCACCCACACTTGCACCAGTCCAAACAACGCGAGCGCCATGTTCTTATCGCCGCACGGTTTGTTTGCGGTGCAACATCGCGGCAGGTGCAGCACAGATCGCGAGGCGACTGACTTCAGCCTTTATTTCGGCCCGGTTTTTCGACCGTGCCATTCTTCAGAGAGAAACGACAATGTGAGATAAAACACGTCCAGTCCGGTACGGTCCTTTGTGAAGGGCCAGGTCTTTTATTGACGGAGTCTGTAATTATGACGGCAGGTGTGTTAGGTTCTTTGAACCAAGGACGTACACAAGCACACACGTCTTTACTGAGTGCTTGTTAGTATTATTGTTGGCAGATATGCGAAAGCTGGTGTTCTTGAAGCGTGTCCAAAAGCTGGCTGGCTCGGTTTACGTTTCCGGGTCCTCTCGACTACTCCGTGTCCGGGATGGGGGGTCGTGTTACGGCCGCTGTCAAAATTCTGGGGGTGAAAATCCGGGAAAGTTGTGGCTGAGGTGTTGACAGATCTGGGAACACTTACTGTAACAACATACAAGGCGAATATAAACAATGCAAGAAAGGCACACATCATTTTTCTTCACCAGACAAACTACTGGCTGAAAATAATAATAATGATAGAATTTAGCCAAATAGGGAGAAGCTCACTCTCCTAAACCAGCCCATTTTGGCCGAAGTTTACTATCTAGAATCCTTTAAGAACACTATTAAATACAGAATATGCAAGAGATCTGTCACGACCGACCATGGGGCTTACAGAACGAGAGAGACGAAAGAGAGAAACTGTACAGCAGTAGCTTGAAAACTGCGACTATCAACCTGGTATTCATAACAAATCATGCATGTTTTCACCATTGACAAATGAAACGTTACATCTCAGCAAATGGATCCTAGTTGTACATGTATTATTGAGATAATACGGGTGACACATGGAGTTGCCAACTGTATGTCTCATGTAGTATTCGGCTACGAGCAGAAACAAGAACAACAACTATACTTGTGACAAGGGAACACGACGTCCAACGTCATGCCTTAAATCCGTTTGACAGCAGTCGCTAGAACAAAGGAGAATGACTGTCAAAATGACAGCCGTGCTTATTGATAATTGTCGCTTGTCTAGTGTCATGCCTGGGGTATATTGGTTCAAGGATTAGTCGCTGGGGCATTGTTACTGCTTCATTAGCTCATTAGCACACTCTTCAGTCACTCTTCAACATTATTGGGGACTAACCACTAGATATCCAGACCGGGATGTACACTCTTCATTCAACCAAGGATTAACCTCCTTGATTCAACGAGTACTAGTACGTTTGGCTCGATCATCCTTTGTTCAATGTTTAGCCTCTTCCCGAATGTGGTGTGGGTGTGAGGGCAGGTATTGAGGATATCAGAGACCACCGTAGTTAAAATCTATGTCATGATCAATGTTATGTCCCTATTTGTGACACCCGGGTGCAAATTGTTTGTTTTGATACTCTATTCAGTGCCAATAATCCCTGCTCCGCCTGGCAGACGCCTTCCCGGTGACACTTGACAATCTGAACGCCCTATTTAACAGCTTCTGAAAACTTGCCCAACCCCGTATCCCACTCAGTCGAGTCGTGGGTTTAGGCAAGGTATTCAACCTCCTTGGTTTAGGCAAGGAGGTTTTATGGTTTAGGTGTGTCAAAGCAAGGAGGTTATATAACCTCCTGGGGGAAGCCAGGCGGATAAGGTCTAAAAGGGTGGGAAGAATAAGTCGACCCTGCAAAAGTAGCGTCGTCACAAAGTGAACAGGATACGAAAGTCCCCTGTGGACAATCTGACTGACTACTCTGTATTTTCATTTTCTACTGTGAAAAACCGGCGTTGTTCTGAAAACGCCACGAAAACGCTCCGGTCCGGCGACTTCGCCATTGTATCTGACAACATACTGTTGATTAATGTCGGACAAAAAGAAAGCGTTTGCGATGCCACGTCTCTCTGTATTTGTGTTCTGCTTGCGATGACGTGACGTCTTCGTTCCGAAACACCGAGAGTTCGTTGACCACAAAATTGCTTTGTCTGGGACCAGGATGACACAACATGCCTGTGAGGCGTACGTGCCCAGGTCGTCAGCATGTAACAGCATGGCTTATCTGTCGGAATCTGGGCGCCATTTGCAAACATTTGCAGGAGTGTTAAGCACCTGAAGTGGCAGGTATCGCCCCGCGGACCGGTGGCTACAAGTGTCGGCGGTCCCACGGGCCTGTCACAGCTGGCACTGCCCAATCTCACGTTAGTCTCGGCATCCGGGCTGTGTAGGAATCTGAAGAGGTGACAGTGATGGTAGAGAAAATACAACTGTACCGACTTTCCGCAAACAATTCTCCCAGCCACTGGGTACTGCACTTCTATAATGTTCTTCATACAGATTTGTGGCAAAATGATAAGGGTCCCTGGTGGTATGACAGGATGTGTGTGAAGGCAGTTTGATGCTGATGTATGCGTAGCAATTTCTTCGAATCGAGTTGACCCAACTTTATCATTAATCCTTTTTCCACACAGAATAACAACCATTAATCAGGCTCAAAAATAGCCACGTGACCTCTACCAACAAGGAGCCACTCGTCACCATAGCAACCACTAAAATCCCTTCATTTGTGCTTCGGATTAAGGAGGATTATGAGAAGTTAATCAGGAATGACGTTATTTGATATCTAATACAGCAAGTGGTGTATTGTGTGCGGGGGTGACCTGAGACTGCCCAGGCAGGTTCGTTTGTGGACAATGGAAACCTTTCCCCGCTCGGTAGATTAGTTTCAGGGCGTGTTCGAGGCTGTGTTTGGGAAGGCCGGAAGGAAATTAACAAAGGAAATTAACAAAGGACCTCACCTGAAGAACGGCGTTGTGCAACCAGTAGTATGAGCCCTGATGCCCAGGCTATCGCTTTGTGTGTCTGTGGCACTGAAAACCCAGGAGGGTATTTCCAAACGTACAGATATGTGAAATTCTGTGTTTGTGTGTTTCTCAATAGCAGGAAAATCCCAACGCTATTGACGACGCTGATTATCATCACCGTCATAATGTATTACAAATAAAGCCTGAGTTTACATCTTTTGTGTTTGGGCTCCATATTTGCTTAACCAATATCCTGTCAATCATTGCCCAACAATAAAGTTTTTTATGCACTTTATTGTGTTCTTTTCTTGTGGTTCGGTGTCCACAGTGCTTGGCAAGTCTTAAAGACTTCAAACTTTTATGTCTATCCGATCCGTGACAAAATATGTAGACATCATAAAGGACTTCTACGAAGCAGGAACTGTGTCAAAAATATCATATATATATCTTAAATAGATGTAATTCTAAAACATATATGTTTGAGAGAATGATATATATATTTTAAATAGATAAGATTTTAAAACATATATGTTTGAGAGAATGATATATATATATTAAATAGATAAGATTTCAAAACATATATGTTTGAGAGAATGATATATACTTTTTAAAACAATTCACATTTTATATCAATATCTTTTGGAGTACAATACATATTCTAGATCAACATCTAAAAATCAAACATATGTTGTTTCCAAAAACATGTCTGAAAGCATATTGTTGGCTAAAACATGTGTTCCCAAAACCCCTATCATTTCTGAAAACATATGTTGTTCTCATAAACATGTGTTTCCAAAACCCCTATTATACCCGAAAACATGTTGTTCACAAAAACACGTGTTTCCAAAACCCCTATTGTTCTTGAATGTATATATTGTTCCAACGCGGCGCCGAATCTGTGTCAAAAAGGGCTCGCACCAGGTTTACGGGAGCGTGTAAGTGTACCGAATATGCAAATCAGATCTAAGCTATACTAAACATATGCTCCGTCACTTTATAACTGAATCAGAACACATTGTTTATAACCAATGTTATACCGTATTGTTTCGTGGTGCAGTTGGTGGTCAGTTTATTTTATTTTTTTTATTTTTTGATATGATATCACGCTACCAGCGTACATTTGTAATCGAAATGTTGCTGTATCTATGGTTTAGCCCTTTGTCAATAATTCTCTAAGAAGTTACGAAACTCTGGTATCGAGCTGTCAGCGATATGGCGACGTCACCACCGGGCGGGGCGGCGCAGCGGGCGGGGCGGGGACAAGGGTACCCGGCGATGCGGGGACAAAGGCGTACGGTACCGGGCGGACGGGGACAACGGCACCGACCGGGAGGAGCACCCGGCGGTGCGGGGACAGGGTTACCGGGTGCACCTGGCGGGTCGGGGTTGGTTGGAGGTTTCAGTTGGCCAACGTCCGCTATAGCGGCGGGGCGGGGACTTCAAGTTTGTTAGGGAACTTTGCAATTGGACCAAATATTCCTGATTCAAAACTTGTAACGGTGCACCCCCCGTGGTGGTGCAATAGCCTCTACCAGGCTCCGCGGATCTGCTTTGAGACTACATTTGTAGCTACAAAGGTCAATCTCGGGGAAAGGGATAGCCTCTATAGCCAGGCTCCGCTGGGAAAATAGTAGAAATTGGCCTGATAGAGTGAATAGTATGCCCAAGGAGGTTGGTATGCCAAGGATAGCCAGCTATGCAAGGAAGTTCAATAGGCGACCCACGTGTTAGGATATTTTCCCAGCGATCCGCGGCTGAGCCTGGTAGGAGGGCCTGCATGGGGGTAGTGACTACGAATTACGGAAAATTTTTGCCGCCGATTCCGAATTACGTTAAGTTTTCAGAGCTGATTACGAATTACGTTAAATCGTGAGGCTTTCCAACCGTCTTAAACACTTAGCGCACGATTCAACAAAAGTATCTAGTTCTGCGTCAAAACTATTAATTTTTATATTAATTGTGGTGACAATGAATCTATTGATGACCAGACTAAACGACTATAACTAAAATGAGTAGCCGTGACGGCGGCAGGGAATTTCGTATGGGAGGCGACGGCAAGATATTGCTGAACGTACGTTGAACATGTCGACGCCGAAGGAAAATTGTGAAAATCTTGACCCCCTGAAACGCTATATCATTGATTTTGAGTGCCAAATTTTGCTGGTACACTAAGCTATGTTTGATGGCATATCTATATATAAGTGGAAAAAAATACGCAAGAGTTTAATGGTATGGTGCGCGATGCCCTCCCGACATATACTGCGCCGGAGGCCCGGTGATTGTAGGTGGGTCCGGGAAAATGGTAAAATCTCGACCCGCTCAAATAAATTTTGAGGGGCAATATTTGCACTCATAGTGAAAAGTACACAAGGGTTTCTGTTAGATCTTAGATTGTTTGCCCTCCCGACATATTTTCGCCGGAGGCGTACATGTAACAATCGAATGTGGGCCCCAAGGCATGCACCCCGAGAAAATTTTGAAATCTTTACCCTCTGAACCGCAATTTCCTGTATTTTTAGGGTATATTTGGCTGGTAGTCTAAGCTATGTTTTATGGCATCTCTTTGATTGAAAAATACAAAATGATTCCAGCTTGATATTCAGGGGCAACGCCCTCAGAACATATTTTTCACCAGAGGCGCGACAATTCTAAGTGGGTCAGGGCGCATGTTTCACGGAAAGATTTTGAAATCTTTACCCTCTGAAATGCTATTTCCTGCATTTTGAGGGGCAACTTTGCCGGGAGACTTTGCTGGAAATCAGCCTACGCTTTACTAGTAATTCATAGATAACGTTTTACGTCGCATAAAGGTAACTGCCTAAGTTTCACGTAGAATCAAAGCGACCAATTACGCGTTATATACGGCCAATGTACTGATTACGAATCACGTTGATTTTGGGTGGATGATTACGGATTACGAAGTCTAAAACGGCCTGATTACGCCTTACGAAAAAGGGCATGCAGGCCCTCTGGTAGAGGCTATCGCACTGCCACGGGGGGTGCACCGTTACAAGTTTTAAATCAGGAATATTTGGTCCAATTGCAAAGTTCCCTAACAAACTTGAAGTCCCCGCCCCACCGCTATAGCGGACGTTGGCCAACTGAAACCTCCAACCAACCCCGACCCGCCAGGTGCACCCGGTAACCCTGTCCCCGCACCGCCGGGTGCTCCTCCCGGCGGTGCCGTTGTCCCCGTCCGCCCGGTACCGTACGCCTTTGTCCCCGCATCGCCGGGTACCCTTGTCCCCGCCCCGCCCCGCCCGCTGCGCCGCCCCGCCCGGTGGTGACGTCGCCATATCGCTGACAGCTCGATACCAGAGTTTCGTAACTTCTTAGAGAACTGACAAAAGGCTAAACCATAGATACAGCAACATTTCGATTACAAATGTACGATAGTAGCGTGATATCATATCAAAAAAAAAAAAAAAATAAATAAACTGACCACCAACTGCACCACGAAACAATACGGTATAACATTGGTTATAAACAATGTGTTCTGATTCAGTTATAAAGTGACGGAGCATATGTTTAGTATAGCTTAGATCTGATTTGCATATTCGGTACACTTACACGCTCCCGTAAACCTGGTGCGAGACCTTTTTGACACAGATTCGGCGCCGCGTTGGAACAATATATACATTCAGGAACAATAGGGGTTTTGGAAACACGTGTTTTTGTGAACAACATGTTTTCGGGTATGATAGGGGTTTTGGAAACACATGTTTATGAGAACAACATATGTTTTCAGAAATGATAGGGGTTTTGGGAACACATGTTTTAGCCAACAATATGCTTTCAGACATGTTTTTGGAAACAATATATGTTTGATTTTTAGATGTTGATCTAGAATATGTATTGTACTCAAAAAGATATTGATATAAAATGTGAATTGTTTTAAAAAGTATATATCATTCTCTCAAACATATATGTTTTGAAATCTTATCTATTTAAAATATATATATCATTCTCTCAAACATATATGTTTTAAAATCTTATCTATTTAAAATATATATATCATTCTCTCAAACATATATGTTTTAAAATCTTATCTATTTAAAATATATATATCATTCTCTCAAACATATGTGTTTTAGAATTACATCTATTTAAGATATATATATGATATTTTTGACACAGTTCCTGCTTCGTAGACTTCGCCCATGTCACCTTCACAAAGGGACTAAAATGGGTTCCGAAGGTTCCTGTGGCCCGGTCATTTACCAACGACCAACAACAGTCTGTGCTACTCGTTGGGGATACAAAAATATGATTGTGTAAGAGCAAAGAGTTAGTAGTATTTTTGGCTTCTGATTCTCTCGTGGTCTTAGCGTAGGTGTGGGTAGTGTAGTGAAGACCAGGAAACCAAGACCAGTGGTGAAGACCCATCATTGCTCAGGGGTGGTAGCCGTGGTACGGCCGGAGTCGGTGGGCGGCTGGTTCTGTGCTTCCTCTTCCAAGTCATCCCACACCATCCACATGGGCAGCAAGTACACCACGGCCCGCTTACGGTGCGCGGACTTGCGGCGCCACTTGAGCGCCACCCTCCGCACCAGGACCAGGTCCTCCGGCCGCATCTTCTGTGTGCTGAGCAGCCCGCAGCACGGGCACGCGTCCCGCCGGTACACCCTCCTGCCGCCGCAGAAACGCTCGTCAACCCACTGGGCCTGTGGGAAAAGGCATCGACATTTGTTACGTTAGCTTCAAACTTTTAATTGTGTTTCTATTTAACTCAAAGGTGAAGATGGAATTTTAGATTGAACCTTTGAATTTGACGTTCTAACTGTTTCCATGGTGAAGTTCACCCTCTATCCCGGGTATCCGTACACGTAGTCCGCAGAAATAGTACATATCTTGACGGACAACATTCTTCTCTAAAAGCCCATTCTTTGATATTTCTGGTGTCTGAGTGTCAATGTCACCTAGTCATAGCAATAGGGGATATAGATTTTACAGGCATCAACATTTCTTAGAATAAGATCTTACGGAAGAATACGCGTGTGTTTCTTTCTGTGTCTTTCGTAGTTCACGCTCCTCATATTTCGATTTGTTTGTTTGTTTGTTTGTTTGTTTGTTTGATTATTTATTTCTATCCCATACCCGGTAAACCACCTCATGGCGCAATACACCAAATTTGTACTGAAGAGTATAAGCTACATATCCGGACGGATTTATTTGATCCACTCACACCGGGAAGGACCCCTACTCCTTTCCTAAGTGTGGTGGGTTCTTTTGTGTGCTTGAGGTGTGGCTGTCCTCAAACACGGGACCTCCATTAACGGAAGCTAGGTACTCATTTTCACCTGAGTAAAGCTTAAGTGGCGAAATTAGTTCTTTCCCAAGGGCACAACGTCAACGGAGCATGTCAGAGGATTCGAACCCAGGACTTCTGGGTACTGGGCCAATCACCCTGCCATTACACCACGCCCCCCTCTCTCTCAGTAACTTACCGCCTCCTGGTTGAGTCTGAAGCAGTTGGACACCAGGGACAGTCCCAGGAGGATGTAGGGGAACACGACAAGCACGTACAGCTGTTTGGTGGGGACTATGTCACCAAATCCTGCAGAGGAAATAATGAGATGTGAACAACAGGTGTCACAAATGAGACAACTCCCGGTATCGCGATCGCCTACTTTCGTCTTACCCCAACAAATGCTTTGATTTTGCTCTACCTCTTACTTATAATACCCACTCCAGGAACTACAATGATTGTTATAACGTTATAGCAAAAACAATCATTCAAGAGATCGGTCCCTGTGACCGTTGCATGTAACGATTTAGTCGGGATACATGTAGCTCCTCATATCTTTTCATTTCGTGTATTCAAGCCATTGTCAAATGGCAGATATCAAAGCTGCTGATTTTCTTGGACAGGATTTGTGCTTTTATCCAGGTAGACCAATACCAAGGCACCCCCTTGTCGGACACCGTACTCGCTTAGTCAAGTTCACCCCTGTACGTGCGTATTTGATGTCCAGGTTTAGAAATAGCTCTCTAGAAAGGACAACAAAAGGACCGAGTAAAAACTTTTTAAAAAGGTGATTGTGGGGGACTTTACATATAATGTGACGATAAAAAGCAGAACAACTGGCCAAAGATTTGACCGAAAAAACTGTACCGACATTTTCACGTGTTTTAAAACTTATTTTATAACATAAACACGCAAGTGGCTACAAAACACACCTATGGTGCTGGCGGTAATGTACGTGAAGTACAGGCTGTCGATGAACGTCCAGTCCTCCCAGAAGCACAGTACACCAGCGCCGACTAGCAGGTAGATGACCAATAGCAGCACGATCACCCACACTGGAACTCTGAAAAGATTTGTTGCGCATGATTGGTCAACAGTCGATGATATGGCACGCCCCTATTGCTGTCTACTGCTGACGGACATGAAACTTTCAGATGAACAATTGTTCTGAACTATGAAGGACATATTACTAGGGAAATTAAAGATGCCAAAGTGACTCGTGGATTGTTTAGAAGGAATACTAGTATTCAGCACTAAACGAGATCAAAAGTTACAGTTGGGTCCATTTCAAGCTGACTTTTATCATTTCTCTCAAAAAAAAGTGACCCTGATCCTGATGAATTGTAACTATATTGTCGTTTACTCCAGCGCTAACTTTTCCCGTTTGTTTTGATGAATGCGTTCTTTCCTGAGTCTCTGTGCGCGTTAATTGTAGATTAACTGTACATACAAATGAAGACCACACATCCACATATCTTTGGCGAACGGAACTCACTGACAAATCTCACCTTCGTGCTTTATCGTCGGGAAGCTCAGGACGCACGACTGAGTTGATCTTCCCGGCCAGAAAGTGCAGCAGGCGGCCGAGAAGACGGTTGATGTCGGCCAGCCACGCCAGCATCAGCGGCATGCCGAACAGTGCGTAGAACATCAGGAAGACGCGCCCTCCGGTCGTCTGGGGCGTGACGTGGCCGTAACCTGCAGCCGGGGCCACGATAAAGAGAGACTTGCCTGATTATAAATCCATCTCCAGTACTGAGAAAGTCGTTTTTCTTATGCGTTTTGACCATACGATATTTAAAAAAAAATCTCAACCTATATTTTCAACATCACAAAGAGACGAGAAGAAGCCCAACCTATGTATCAGAGTAGCTTTAGAACCAATGGTTTGGATTAGTATTAGAAGTTCTGTCAGTGTCATTATATGTAGTTTACTACGACTTTTGTATCTGTATGTCTGTACTTCAGTCCGACAGGGCATTGATGTACAATAAAGGTTATCGATTTAAATCGCGCTTAAAGCTGCCCGACCAACTTCGGCCCACCCCGGAAGGGTCATATTATAACGTTAGCCACAGGGTAGTGAACAGTGTCAAACAGCGTTCTCCTATATGTTACCAAGGCATTCCTTTTGAGCTTCTTCGTGTTGGCTTCCTCGACGTGTTCAATATGTGAACTACTATGTGTGGCCACGACACCAACCAACCCTGGCGTTTGCTGGGACTGTTTCAATGGCAGCGTTTTTTCTCTCTCACTATTCATGAGTAAATTGCTTATCTAGCTCTGTTGCGATTGCGCTTTGAATGAAGGACCTAAAAGCTTATCGTTATAGAGACTTCTTGTCTACGCTCTACAGGTGGAAATATCCACCACAGAACGCGTCCTACCGTTCTTCATTTTTTTTATTGATTGGACTTAAATTTCCCAGACCGTTGTGGCTCCAGTAATGTGCGTGCATGGCTGACATTTTACCAGGGGTTGATAAAGGTCATGTGGTAGACAAATCATAGCTCTGACGTGCGATTTCAGCACACAAACATTGTTGTCACGTATGTGATTGACAACTACCTGCGATCAGAACAGACAGCACGATTTGGAAAAAAAAACATTACAGTTACATACAATTTGAAAATAGCTGCGAATAGAACAGACATACTCATATCAGACTCGCGACTGAAAAATACGTGCCACGGACCAGAACATACACCTGTGATTGAAAAATACAATTGTTGGCTGCACGAGAAGGGGGATTGATACATTCTAATATTCCATACAAAAAAGCTGACATGAAAGTGACAGTTATCATTTCACTTTTTAAGACAGAAAAGGATTAAAGCCTCCAGGCCTTGTCATCCCAGAACACGTTCAACTTAAGTGCTGTAAAAGCTGGAAGGCCTACCGATTGTGGTGACCACGCTAGCCGCAAAGAACACGGCCCGGGAAGGGTCCGACAGGTAGGCCGGGGACGAGCCGTTGGTTCCCCAGACAAACTCTTGTCGTGCCCGAAAAACCATCTCCTCGTGTCTCGTCATTTCCATGTCCGCGATTTTTGTCCAATTCTCAAAACTTGTGGTATTGTTCGCCGCGGCCCATAACTTGTCCAGGACAAGATGGCGGCTGGCTGGCAGGTCTGGATGCCGCGCCTTTTGCTGTTGTGGGTACAAGAAAACTATATCAACAAAAATATCCAACAGAAAGATCACCTCATTGTTTTGTACCGTAACGGACAGTACATGATAAACATTCCACCAAGTCCACTAATTGCCGTGTTCTGATAAACGTATTAATGTTAGCTGCTGAGTAAACACAATGGTAACGTCGTTTTCCATCCTTTCCGACGTATTTATTCTATCATTTATGGTTTCAACAATTCATTTATTATTTTACATAGTCGGTCAACAAAGAAAATCATTGTTTGCAGCATATTATAAACTAGACCTACCCACATACCAAATATACTCACAATCCATCCAGACCTCATTTCCAGACCTCATTGCCGACCACAAATAGTCAGGAACATAAACAGACACACACAGAGACACACCCAAAACAATGCCTACATTTTTCATGGAGGTACTAAGACTAGCTAATGACACTCTTTTGACCAAATGTACATGTAACTGTATCTTGATATTTCCTAAGTATATTGTACTGATGAAGTTCACCCTCACCCCTTCACATTCCAATGTGCAGAAGACCCAGGCACCGAACCCGAGATAGGCGACGTTGAGGAGGACTATTTTCAGGTGAGGCCAGACGGTTAAGGCTGCGTCCCGCACACTGCATCTTCTACAACAGGCCGCCGGGTTACATCCCACTCCGCCCGATCCTTTCTCATCTGTCTCTCCGGTACCATTCTGAACCTCTTCCCCGACTCCGTCCGCGTTTTTGAATGGAAGAACGCGAAGTTGTCTGGATGTCGTATCTCGTCGGACCAAATCCTCGCGGGATGGTCTGCGGAGATCACTGGAACCGACACCGCTCTTAACTCTCCCCCCGTACATTTCAACTAGAACGCTTGACCATGGATGCGTAAGGATAACAGAAATGGGCTGCCACCTGAATGGTCATCAAGGCTGTATTCTCCACTTGGAAACCAAAATCGTAGTCAGAAGTATCGATTCCGTCTGCAGTGAGCGAACGTCGGTGGTCAACGACATTGATTGAATTAATTCTCTAACCTCTGGAATTTTGTACGATTGCTGCTAGAATAAACCGATGGTCAAGGCGTAAGAAAATACTTCATGGCAGTGACGGCGCTTTCCTTGTCTGCGTCCCGTCGTTGTGCTGATTACATTCTGAAGCTCGTGCAGTTCTCCCCTGTTTGGGAGGCAATTAGAATCCACACAAAGCGTGTCGTCAGCCGTATCGAAGTGCTGTCACGCTACATCAGGTTAGGCGACTATACATTTTACAGACCATCAACCCTATTAATGATTGTTCAGTACTAATAACGCAGAGATCCGTATGTAGTAGACGGTATAACCGCCTTTCTGCGTAACACACCAGCTTCGCAGGCACGCGGTGCCCAAGCAGCTGGTTATATTACACTGAACGACCTGCCACACTGGCACACATAACCTTTGCACGGCGGCAAGCTTGTTTAAAGCTATCTATTGAGGATGCCTATCAAACCTGGAAAATTGTGCAGTCCACTCGGTTGTTATGACGTTAAATAACATCTATATTTGCGTTCATTTCTTTATTGCCAACCTAAAACCAAGGACATTATATCCTTGTTACAACTATCCCCCTGTTTATGGATATGAAGTACATTTAGGGAACTTCCTTTGTGTGAAATCTAGTTTTATTAAAACTGCTCCGCTGGTTTAAACTGATGGCTGTTATCATTGTTATGATAAATGTAGGCGATGTAACGTTACGTCATAATGGCTCAAGGACATAATCTGCCACATCGTCTTATAGAAAGGGTCAAAGAAAAAGATGCAATTTGTCCGTCTTTCCCAAGTTAGTCAGATACAGGTTGTCAAATGTCCGTGATGCGTCATCGCAGTGAATTGGATTAAAAACTTAGATTGTAGAGATGGCGTTCTTGTCTAAATCATGGCTGCTAACAACACCACACAGCCTTAGAATGCATTCATCTTTTTATAGACATGTATGATTAATGAGACCATTTGAAGTTCGTTGCCTTTGTAGGGATAGATGTATTAGTAGCAACCGTCGAAAGCACTACGTGATTTAATGACACAAAGCAGGCCGAAGTAAACTGTATATAGCGAAAGTAATTGTAGTAGGTATCGGTGCTGCATGGCCAATGTTACTTTTTCGAAAAGGTAAACAAATTCGAATTGACATATTGCGAGGTTTAAATGGAAACAAACACAAACTCCCTGATTTTCTACGTTTAATTGCGTCAATCATCCAGGGAAATACTCATGTATAACATGTATGTATGGACATATGTATACTAGTTATTTGACATCGTCATGAACAAAAACTGGCTCGAGATGCAATTGATTTTAAAACTGTGAGACGCAAACAAATAAACAAGCGACAATGACATGTACAGAACAAATGCAGCCTTGTTTTATACATATAACATCTTTAGTCTAATACACGGAAATGTGGTTAACTATCACTCAGAGTCTCAGACTATAAAACAGGAACTTATATGTATCATGACTATTGACTGATAAACAACAGAACCTGGCGCTGAAAACCTGCTATCGCCAGTGACTCGTCATTTCTAATATTTGGATTACTTGAGGAATAATGATAACCCCAGGTCTCATGTATGAAATACACAGTAGCAGCGACAAATGAAAATAGAACAAGAACCATCCAGCTTATGGGGCCGTGGACATTGCGATGCTCAAGACGTGTTGTGAAGCTATAATTACTGGCGTTGCTTCAATCCTGCGGTGCGTGTGGATCGCTGATGTCGTCCCACACCACCGTGACCGGTAGGAGCTGTGCGCGCGTCCGTCTCTGTCTGACGGCCGACTCCCGGCACCGGCGCCGCCACCTCAGGGCCAGCCGTCTGACCATCACGATGTCCTCAGGCCGGAGAGCCTTGGCGTTGGTCAGCCCGCAGCAAGGACACGGCTTCCCGACCATCACTCGTGCCCACTGTGCAAAGTTTGCACTGAGCCACATTATCTGTAAGAGTTCACACAACGTTATCAACATTGTGCTCCCTCTACAGAGGTGGAGCATTAACGAAAGTAACTCAAGCTTAAGTAACACACAAAAAGGGCACCTCACTATGACAATAAAGTTGACGTTCCGAAATCAATGAATTGAACACCTCTTTCGCACGCATTCATGATTCATGATGTCCTTAATTTCGTCATGTCTGGGGCTCTTCACTATATTGTGTTTGCAACTGAATGAATACAGAGGGCGATGTTGGTAGCCGGGTACTCGCAGGGTGGCGCTCAGGGAGCCAGAAGCCTTTTTTCATGATAGCTGGACTATTAACTTAAGCTTACAGAATATGACCACACCTGTCTCCAACAAATATACCCATACCCTCTCTGCTGGTGCCCTCAACCACTTGAGGTTTAAGCATAGTCTCCTTTGCAGGCCTTCTAGGCGTTTATTATTTGGAGGAGGCGCTGATTCGCAATTTTCAGTATATCGGGGTCAGGTTGTTTTGCTGGACAGATTGTTTTTGCCGCCAGCAGAGGCGCCGCCCAGAAGGCTTGCAGAGGAGGCTACACCCATGCAGCCCACCGTCTGTCCCGTGAGCCCGTTCAGCATGGAGGCCAGCGCCAGCCCGACCATCAAGTGCGGCAGCGCCAGGACCACGTTCAGCTGGTTGGACGGCACAAAATCTCCAAATCCTGAAACGTCAACAATCTTCCTCTAAGTTTCCCATGCCACTCATGCGGAAGTGGCACTTCGGACGAATATTTCCTAAATCAGCAACGATCATATATAGAACGACTCCTAAAAGGCAGACAAACAATGTAGCATGTGTCTACTCTAGTCTAAATGCTGACTCTAAAGTCTAACTTGGGGTTTACCTCTTTTTCTGACACAGCGGAAGACGAAGGATCCCACTTTTTCTTTAACGTGTGGGTTCTGTCACAGGTAAAACAAGTATTTGTCTGTCTTTTCATGTTATTTGCAATTAACCCACAGGCACGAACTTGCAATAGACTCATTATTACCTTTCTCCACTGAACTGCACGTGTACAGGGCACGTGCATATGCACCTACCTATTGAAGTGACTGTAATGTATGAGTAGTAAATGCTGTCAAGTAAGTCCCAATTTTCAAAGGCGGATAACCCGGCGGCATCCAGGAGAAGGAAAGCCGCCAGGAGGAAGATGGTGACCCAGGATGGCACGCTAGCAAGAAGGAAAAAGAACACATACCTGTCAATCTATTTTTTCAATCTATCTGTGAGAGATATGATGTCAAAAAGGTTTTTAAGAAATATTTCTATTACGCTGAAATTGCAGTCTACGCATGTGACCCAAACAATTAACACACAAAGTTAACCTGAACCACATCTGAGTGAAAACCATCGCATCGTGTTTGTCTACCACAAGGACGTTTTCTCCGTCAGTAGATGCTAGATCGACACATAACGTTATAGACATCTTGGGAGGTTCACCTGTCGACTTCCGACTCCTTCTTGGAACGACACCGTGACATTTTCCCGACGAGGTACCGCAGAAGGCTGTCCAGCTTAGCTCCTACGTCACTCACCCACGTCATCATCAGCGGGATGCCGAACATGGCGTAGAAGATCAGGAACACCCGTCCCCCGGGGGTCCTGGGCGTGGAGTGGCCGTACCCTGCAACAAGGAGAAAAGTAGGGATGGATCACAAATGATGTTGGGACTTAGCTAAAACGAAAATGTTTCACACAGTAAGTACAACAAATGTGTATGTATAAGTCTTAGGATTCAACCCATTTCTTTACTTATTGATTGATCGAAGGGAAGGGCAAATTTAAAAAAAGACCTATCGAAACCCTGCTATTGTCAATTAATTCTGGCAAAACAATGTGAATCAGCAGCCCCCCCCCCCAAAAAAAAAAAAAACACACACACACCATGTTAAAGGCTGCACGTGGCCAGATCGGTTTAGGATGATGGTCTTTTCGCCAAAATTCATCATTGATATTTCCGTGGGTGCCAGTCTGATTTTTTTTTCTCCCCCTTTCTTGGGCAAAAATCAGTTAAGGATGTTATCAATCCTTACCAATAGTTGTGACGACCACAAACGCTAAGAAGAAGGCCCTGGCTGGTTCTGCGAGGTACCGACTGTTGGTGGTGTTCGTCCCGTACACCATGGCCAGCCTGGCGTTCAACACGATGTCCTGGTGTCTCAAGAACTCCACAGAAACCGCTTTCTCCCACTCCTCAAAATCGGAACTGTTAGATGCGTTCATACCGAGGGCATCAAGGAGAACCTGTCGGTGCGCACGGTAACTGACGTCCGCCTGGGAAACAGGACTCAGCCGATTATGAACGGGAAAATGTTTTCGAAAGAAAACTAAAGAACAAAGCTGGCATGAAAATGAAAAATATTTTGAAACCAATAAAAGAACCAATAACAGTTGCAGTGGAAAAGGAAATATTGCACAAGAGTTTGACGCATACGTATCTTAGTACACTTGATGGCGACTAGGCAAAGGTGGTATGAAAGGAAACTAAATATGAAGATGAAAATGAAAATGAAAATGAAGATTATATTTTGCAGGTGCATGTTGCGTGGTGTTGTATATATGTGGCAGAATGAAAAGAAATCCTACAATTATAATGTCTAAGAGGGAGCCATTTGCAAGGAATGTACACGTAAAAAGTTATTGATATTCACTTATGTGGATTCAATGTAGTCCATCATAACCCAAATGATAACATTCTTATAGAATGTATGGGTCTCATTCAAGAGTCTATAATTATAGTCCTTTCTCCACTTCCAATTTCATTTTGTAAACGTTCTTATGTAGTGAGGTCCCCATCCCACAATTCCAGATATTGCCACGTTTGATTAATCCTGTTAAAGGTTCATGAACCGAAAATGTCAAATGATGCAAACAATTCACTTTGCCACTGCAAATGCAAATGCGAATTCTGAATCCGAAAGGCGTGTGTTGACACAGTTTTTTGATGATAAGCTTGAAAAGCAGCCTCAGTTGCTATAATAATCAGAAGAAAAACAATTTCCAGGGTATACGGACGTCACTGACATGTCTGTAATGCATTATATTGATGACTTGTATTGTGCGGAATATCGATACAACAGGTGGCGCTGCAGACAATAGCTACTGGCCAGTTCCCAAGGGAATAGAGGAAGTCTACTAATGCATGGTGCCCTGACAACTAGGCACCTGTGGTTCATGTGTTATGATACAATGTGTACCTTCATAAAGGAGAATAACAAAGGAGGGCAGGAGGGATGTATGATATTGATGGTAGAAAATCATTTGCTCGACAAAATTGACAGAACAGAAACATCTGCACGAAGCAATTGTCTCTAGTCTACCCATCCCACCTGTTTCGCTGATATAGTCAAAGTGCGATACAACTTACAAATAAAGTTTTGACAGGTTGCAGTTCAAAATGTAAGAACCACAGGGAAATATTATTGTGGCATGTAAGACATGACAAAGATAATTTCACACTGTGGTCTGCCAATATCAGCGCCATGATTCTCATCAATTATTGAATTTTCAATATGACAAAGATAGAGAATATTGAATGCTGTTTTTGTTAGTACATGTACTAAAGAAGGGGACTGGAAACAGAGCAAACATATCAATGACTAATAATGTTTATGAACAAATAAAGCAATAAGTTGTTCAAAGACGAAAGTCAACTTACCGGAGGAACTTCCAAGGCTGCAAACATCATGGCACCAAATCCTAGATATCCTATGTTAATGAGCGTCCACTTCACATGTGACCAGACGACTCGGACGTTTCTCTTCGTCCAACTTATGTTCTTTCTCGTCCTCATCACCCGAGTCCTCCTTTCGTCTGGCTGAATGACAGACTCACTGTCCTTTTTCCGATCTACAGCCGGTAGAGTGGGGTCATGGCCGCCATCATTGTTCGACGGTGTGCTCCGTTTGTCACGAATAGCGGGACGATTAAGTTGTCCTCCTCGCGAGCGGTCAACCTGTTGTACTTCTAGAGTCGTCATGTCTCATCTGGCACACTTGTTCCATTCGTTGTAAGATTACATACCGCGACGTCACCGGCAGATTAAAGATACAGTCTACCCACTAGCTAACATTCGTCCCAACATCCAGCAGAAACGTTGGGACTTACTGCACCGCGTGGCCTGGTCCGACCGGCAGACAGGGTGAAATAGTCGGCCGGATGTCAAGGAGTCGTTTCATTCCTGTCTGATGAAGTGTGACCAATTGTTGACAATGACAACATCAACTCATAATCCATGCACTACCCAGCCGAACAATGGAAAACACAAACTCATTTTTGGAGTCAACGGGCTGCCACGGTTGACTGCATTGCCATTGCGCAATGTATCACTCGCGGTGAGTGCGGGTTTTCATTAATTGCGAGAAAATTATAACCGTTACAGCATCACGCGTACGATACAAAATTTCATGAAAGCCTCCTTCAAATCCTTGATGAAACAAAACACGCAGAGGCACTATGTGCTGGTAAATGCATAATGACTTCCACCCTGTCTTTTTCAAATACGAACGTTGGGGTTTTAGGATATTCTTACTTTACCCAGGCTGATCACATTTTTGCCACGCAACCATTGTATTGGCTTTTTGTCGTTTTCGTCCGACCTGCAGCTCGCCAGGGGGCGCTTCACGCAAGGCCTCACGCAAGGCCTTGCACCATGCTGCCATGCTATAGATAGTTGGTAAATGGCTATATTACATCTTTGATACAAAATTACACAAAGGAACTGATTTGTTACGAAAATGAACCAAATGTGACCAACTAAATGGTACCGTGCGCTGAGATTTGAACTTTGAATATCTTTAAAATTCCAGGGCGTGAGCGATGTCTCATTAGCTCAAGTTGGTAGTATGGCGATCAATTCGTAATTTAGCGAACAGGAGGTCCCCTTTTCTCCCCTTTTCTTTCCTTCTTTTTATATAAGGAGGAGATCTATTATTTTTGCTGGTGTGTTCTTGATCTTTTTTTCTTTTTCTTTTGCATGATTTATTCAGGAACTTGTATTTCCCTTACGATAAATGCTACAGATGTCATATTTGATTTGTAGGTACCTTTAGAAAAGGTGAATACACCTGCATATAAATCATGCTAATGCATGATATATGCAAAAACGTGTAATTCTATCATGGTAAATGCTACGGATCTCATTTTTAAGTGTAGGTACCTTTAAGAAAGGTGAGTACGCCTGGCTATAAATTATGCTAATGAGGACCTAATTTACATAATTCATCAGAAACTTGTGTTAACTTACGGTAAATACAACGGATGTAATGTTTGATGTATAGGTACTGTATACGTAGGGGGTAAGGAAGTCTATACAAGTCATTACACGTGCAACCACCATTTACGATGATCCTCACTTTTATCAAATGGTTGCGTGGCCAGCCTATTTTAAAAGCTTTCTTGTTAGCAATTTGTCGCATTATATCGAATTGAATGGTTAGATGGGGGTGGAGGGTGGCTGAAGAATGCACTACCAGTATCTCGTAAGGAATTCGAAGAAAGAAGAGACAAGAAGACGAATTGAAAAAAGAAAGATAACTTGTAATCACTGGCATTTTCTTCATGGTTTGTCTCTTCTGTGTGTGTGTGGGGGGGTAGTCAGCTGAGTAACGGAAGATTATACTAGCGGTGGACAATTTATTTTTGGTCAAAACAAGACGACTCGAGGAACATGGCGACACCGTGTCTCCTTCCCATGCAGTTTGCGGCTGGTGAGATAACTGATGAACATAGATTATACAATGGCTTGTTCTCTACCATCTCCTAGTTTTACTGTAATTCACAGACATGCGACATAAAAGGGTCAGCGTTCTAAGAGAACACTGACAATTCATGTGAGGTCATCTGGGTTTTATTACCATTATGGGTTATTTTCTATCACTGACGCATACTTTGTTGTCAAAATGGGCGTTAGTTTCATGACATGCACATGTCAAGAACGACGATTGCTTCACATCATTACACGTGAAATAATCTATTCTCACAACAACGAAGGAGGTCAGAATATTTTGACCTCGCAGAAAAGATAGGCATTGCTCGATTAGGCGTATGGAAGGTTGAATATTAAATACAGTTCCGTTCAAAACATATATTTTCTATGTATTAGGAAAGATCTACGTACATACAATCATCAAAAACTACAAGTTACCGCTTCAAGGGCCAACCAGAAAGTTTTAAAATGGCGCAATGCTGACGTTTCAGAAAACATTCTCGTGCATCTACGTGCATATGCGTGCATCGTCACAATGTCGTTATGATCGCGGTGAAGCCTGTAATTACGTTAATGGTATTCACCCGTAGTGACACTAGGGTAAACAGAGGTAGACATGGACATTTGGTTCTGACAATGTCATCTCTGTTTAGTCCCCAGGACACAAACAGAACGAATTACATGTGTGTAAGTGCTCTTAAGTTCTCACAAACGATTGCGAAAGGCGGTAAATTTTGACCTTAAGGATCTATCCCGTTGTTTGATATACATGTACTGCTAGAGTCACAAATGCTCACTTCGCTACAACGTATACGTAGCCTCCTGTGCAGGCTTCCTATAACGGCGGCATATATATATTGGGGGGGGGGGTCTCTAATGCCGGCAAGGGAGTTGTGTAGCCGAGGGAGTTGTGTAGCCGAGGGGCGCGTCGTTATGTAGATGGCATTAGAGACCCCCCCCCCCCCCAATATATATGCCGCCGTTATAGGAAGCCTGCACAGGAGGCTAGCTACAACGCAGCTAACACACATCATCAGATGCTCAGTGAGCCTTACGGCGCGGTCACATTCGTAGTAGGCCGTTGTACGATTTTTGTGCCGAGTAATTTTCGAGCAGGCTGTGTCAGAACCAACTACCGACAAGGATCTGAGACAACCTTTCCAGTCACAAGGCAGCTGAATTTTGAAGAACACATGCATGCATGGCTATCCTAAGAATGGCCTCAGTTTGCGACAGCGCGACAACCTCACGACGGATGTGACAGGGCCTTTAGCAACAAGGACGCCAAACCTCCAGAGGGCGCACCTGTTGCTTGATGCTTCTTCATTTCCTAAAGAAATTATTATATCGTCTTGATAGAGCATGAAGGATCGTAGACATTTCACGATGATGTGAATGTCCAGACCGTCGGTCGGCTAGGGTATTAGTATTGGGACATGCCTCTGCAAGCGGCCGTGTCGTGGTGGCCCCAGTTCCAACTTGTTTGCACGAGGCAGGCTTTGTTCGGGATTTGGTCGTCTTTCCTTTGCCTCACCTCCCATAGTTCCATAGACTCCAGTGGACGGGTTTGCATTAGACGACACACTACTGGTCAGAGGTGTAACACTCGGTAGCTTGACGCCAGGATGTTGGGAGGATGTTACCATTAAGCCGTGATTGCTGTCCTTGTGCCCCAGCGTTTCTTTCATATTCACTTGATGGGGCACGTGCTGCTGACAAATAAATATTTTAGAAAAATGTAATTATAAACAATGTACAACTATATATATCGTATAAGATGGTGATGACGATGGCAGCATTGAAGATAACAAATAAAACTAATTTAAATATAACGATATTAAAAGTAGCGATGGTGGGCTATGTTAGGATAGAATGCATGTTGTCAAGGTGCCCACTCTCTTCACATAGAAACTGTAACGTTGGGTAACATAAATTCGCGGGGTACTTAAATTCGGGATTTTTCGAAAACGGGGTATTTAGGGATATGTGCTGGATGCAACATCAGTAATACCGCTAGAAATGCAAACTTGACAGACTAACGTATTCAGAACACTGTCTGAAAAGCTTCGATAACCATGCATTAGAAGTTGGCTACGTCAAAAACTCTCCGTCCCTCATTGTCACAGTCTGAGGGCTTCGTGGGAGAATTATACTGCATAGTTGTTCGCTGGTTTATAAGACAAATGTCACATCCGCTTCCTGCTCAACACAATTATTTACAATACAACTTATTAGAATATCTTTTGCTAACCTACAACTGGACTCTAAGTGTGATTAATCATCAGAACGCCTCTCTGTTGCTACAACCAATGGCTACGGCACTACGGTGAATTTTCCCGCCACCATATTCGTTACCCAGAATCCTGCTATTCGGCAGACGACAAATGTTTGCGAGGAACACTTTTTTGTCTAAATGTTGTGTGTGATAGTGGACTGATGGCGATATTTTCCTCAAAGTTTGCTCTTAGCACAAGCGGAAACACATGGACATAGTATTTTACCATTTCTACGGCATCCAGCTAACGCCCCGATGAATAATGTACAAATTTCCATGACGGTGGGGGTTGACTTTGAGTGACGTTCTACCGACTCAACACACGGGTTGTTCCCGGAGGCCTGATGTGTGCGGTACGGCCGTTTTTTCGTGTATTTTTTTTACTTGGACACGTCTATATCCATAGCACTCTCCTCAAGCCAAGGATGGAACGAATAGCTGCTGTATAAAATCTAATTAGCGGTAAGATATTCAAGACGAATCTTCTCTCCCGAATTAATGTTCACCCCTGTCCGACAACACCGTCATTGTGCGTGCGGCGGACTGTAGTTTCAAGTTGAAATATTATGGTGTCAGCACGACTAGAGCCAAAATCTACCATATATATGATTAGTACAAAGATAGTACATGATACTGACAGAATAATAGAAAAAAAGGATGGTTTATTGTTCTGCTAGACTGATTTCAGTCAACCATTATCGGAAAAATCCCGAATTTATGTTACTCAACGTTACAATAATTAATGTAATCAACTCGTCATCATGACATACTCACCATGACTCGAGACCCCTGTCCCTGGGTGTTCGGATACGCCAGGACAATCAGTAATGACACGACTAGACAGACGGCCAAAACGATCCAGATCTTGGTCGCCTGTTTCTTGCAGAATTTACGGGCTGTGAACAAAGATCAGCCCGTAGTTTATGTCTGTTTCATTTTTTCCTTCTACTGCCAGGTAGGCTCAAGTTGGGAAGACACCATGATATCTTCGTCTAAGTGGTTAATATAAGAAAACAGTATGGATTTATATTGTTGTTGAGTTGCATAGATTGCCTTTTTTTCTCCACCTTGTTTGGCGATTATGCTTTCGATACTCCTTGTTTTTAGTCTACATGGATTGAGTAGTCGTTCTTGATATAACGCTGATAACCTACCTCTGGATAAAGCCGAGCGACTTCTCGGGGCGAGGACGACTGGTGGTATGGTGCCGAAGGGAACTCCGTGCGTGGTTAGGATCGGGACAGAGAAGGGGAACTGCTGTCCAAAGTGTGCACCCGGAAGAGTCCAGAAGTGTGAACTGTCCGTGTCGCCTTGCTCAGGTATTGGCAGGGAACACACCACAGGGCTGTTGACATGTTGCCACCGAGGTAGCGAAGGCAAGGTGGTTCCTCGGACGAATGCCTCGCCACAAGCCGAAAACACCCCTGCTACAGTCCCCGTAGCTCTGCCATGGAGGTGGCTGCTAATGGGGCCCGGTATTGTACCTGTCGTTCGAGCGGGACTTCTGCCACACTGATCAAGCAAGTCAGAATCATTGATTGTATGGTAGGTATGAATACTTGCCGATTGCGAAAACGATGTTCGTTGGCCACCCCAGTCAGTCCCAGGCGGCCCTCCTGCAGAAACATCGACTCTCGGTGTGCAGGACTCCATATTCTCAAGTACTCGTACATTTAGCGTGCCCTGCTTTATAATATTTCCAATCTTAGCGAGAGGAAAGACATCGCTTCAATGCAACGACATACCAATACCTTATCATCAGTGGTAGCAGCAGCGGTATAGCGCAAAGGAGTGGACCTGTTTATGCAAAATATCGCTCGCCTACAGTAATTCGTCTCAGGCGTTTCGCCGCATTGACGTCATATCTGCACCACCTAACGTAAGGTGACCAGTTAACGTCCAATTTATTCAAAACGTATTTATCTTAAAACCGCGCGGACAGAGCCAAATTTCAAACCCATGGGCAGAAATATCAGCTCTTCTAAAAAGAAAATGCATGGTCTGTAAGTTTTTCTCCGCCTGTTTAACGCCCTGCGAGCATGTATTTATACTGAGGTATATGATGAAGAATTGTGCTAAGGTAACCCATTATCGTCCACTTCTGAATATTTTCCCTTCTAGCACTATGCTTGAAAAACATAGACCAGAAAAAAATGCACAGTAACTGTCCAAAGTAGTCTGCAGACAAATGATAGTAAAATCTAGCCTCTACCAGGTTCCGCGGGATGGCTGGAAAAATAGTAGAAATTGGCCGTAATAGAGTGAATAGTGTGCCAAGGGAGTTAGCTACGGAGAGAGGACAGTCTGCCATCGATGGCAGACTGTCCTCTCTCCGTTTTCCAGCCATCCCGCGGAGCCTGGTAGAAGCTAAGTAAAATCACTATGTCTGTCCGGCCACTTGCTTAACGCGATGGAAAAAAACAATGTTTATCTGTAAATTTCCCCCACATGCGCGGCACGTGGCGTTCACGTGGTAAACGCATGGCCATTATGTTTTGCTGTGCAAAAATTAAAGAGATGGCTACGGATCATACTTATGATGTTCTTTATTGCTCATGAGAACAGGCTTTGGCATAATACACCGCGACATGTGGACATGAGCCAAACCGGACGTAATTAGGTTCTGCACGTAAATGGGTCATGTTACGTTACTTGTTGAGAAAGCTTTCATCACCAGTGCCGCCAACAGACGTTCTGAGAGGAGTTGGAATTCGTATCAAATCCCGGCATTCTCATAACAGATTGGGAAAATTCTAACAGAACCGTAGAATACTTCTCTTTGATCATTCATCCCGGGTGGTGAAAATACGAAATCGGGATTTGACATTTCAGGGTACCTTGGTCTCTACAAATTGATTTCGGTGTTAATTATCATGCCCTTCTTATTCATGCAGTCATATGTCTTTATGTTAGAAATATCCGCTTTAATAGCTCTGACCATCTCATAAAATGGCATGTGTCATGAAGACCGTAGATATTTCATAATAGATATGACAACGAATCAATGAATTCTGCTGCTGTTTGCGTTCTATTTTAATCAAGGCACTGGGCTAATAACAGAGTAAGACAAGCAAACGATCAAGACAAAGGCGATACATTCCCCAGTCATACCCTCCTGTACATGTATACTTTTCAATTTGAAGTAGGGTTTCCATTTCATGTCCAAGTAAAATATTCATCTATTCAGCAGGTTGCTGGTAGGTTAGAAAAATGTAATCAGGTATTCATTGTCTAGTCGCATGATTGCACTTTCAATATCTATGATAAACAACGTAACCACGGGTAGAGTTTTAGAACAGAGTAAACACATTCTTCGTGTTCACAAGGAATCTTAAGTTAAAACAGTCATCTATACAAACTTAATACATTTGATCAGACGTAGTCGCAAATCATATTACTGAAAACAAAATCACTGCAACGTCCAAAAGCCAATAAAACATTGCAGCAGTTCAAAATCATTATAGATATGATACAAATCCACATCAATACAACGTCAATGATATAATCAGCTATTATCTGTCCAAGGCCAAAAGCAAGTCCCAGCAATGTTAGGATACAGGACCATCATTTGCAGTTTAAAATTGCAAGTATGTGTCTACAATTCAGTTACAGGCGTATTGTTAATGGCAGATGGTGTCTTGAGAATAACAACAGCTGCAGATTTATTTGACAAAATAACTTGGTACCATCTTAAGTAAAAAAGAAACTGCTATACTATGAGCTATGTTTAAGGCCCCCATTCCACTAGACGGCGATCGCCCTGCGCTCTCGCTGCGACCTAACTTGAATTTGTGTAACCCTTGACTTTATCATTGGAATATCATGCAAAGGTATGACTGAAAAGACAAGAAATACATTAAGCGTAAAAAGATTCGGTTTCTATCTATAAAATTCTTCGAGCGCTCTGTTAAATTTTGGGTCGCAGAGAGCGCGCGGTGAGAGCACCGTCCTAGTGAAATGGAGGCACTGTATAACACAATGTTTGCGCTTATTGCTGAGGCCGGTATCTCATCGCTTTACGCGTGTGAAACCTGCTCCGGATCACCCTCTGTCTTTGACGTCCGCTTCGTCAAGGCTTTGAACTTCGCCAGTGACCTTTGAACCGTTTTGTAAGTCTGGTTTTGTGCGAGAGATATACACATGGTCAAGACCGCCATCCCAAACAAAATCATCACCGAGAAACCGAGTAGGTTCTTTTGGTGCTCAGGAAATACATCGCCGAACCCGATGGTAGATAAAGTGATGAATGAGAAGTAGAAAGCCGTTAGGAAGTCCCAACCCTCCCACTGCTTGATAACTAGCGCGCAGAGGACGTTGTAGAGGAGGAACAGGAGTACCACCACTGATAGGGGGACGTCGATTTTCCGTTCTGCGAATCGGTGCCGAATGTTTTTTTCCTCCGCCGCCCCTTCCATATCCTCCGTGCCTACAGGGGTGCCAGTGAAAATGGTGAGACGGGGATCGCGACTTCTCTGTGTCAAGCTGGGATGAAGTCCTATACCTTGTGTACCCCTGTTGAGACTGACTAAGGTGGACATCTTAATTTGGGAAGTATTGTTGGCGTCTTCTGCCGCACAATGCCTGTTATCAATATCTGAATTAAGTTCCTCAACATCATCGTCCAAGGAGATGACGTCCATGTTTTGATCCGCCAAGACGGCACCCCCTTTTCTGTTTTTTTCTGATTGTGCTGTCCGACAGCTACGGGCGTCGTTTGACGCAGGAGTTTCACCTTTGGATCTGTCAGATTCTGTTTTTGTCTCGGGAAGGCCGCTACTTGTGGACGATTGTGCCCCTGACGGTGTGATTTCCTCACTGTCAATAGATGTCGTTTTCCCCAGCGGCGAGGATGAACTTGTCTTTTCTTTCTCTGACGTTGATAGTTTAGGTGAATCTCTTGGACTGCACGTTGTCAACTCAGTACGATTGCTATTCGCGGACGTGTTACTCAAGGTGTTACTCTCTCTTGATGGGGAATCCCCGCGATGGTCTTTGAATTTCTGGTTTCTTCTGTCTCGCTCAAATCGCCAGAGCTGATATCCGACAATGGAAAATAGTCTTGTCATTGCGCGGGCGAGCAGCAGACCCATGTCCGCCACACAGAACAGGTAGAGCGGGATGCCCACCAGGGCGTACAGGATGCAGACGACCCGGCCAGCCGGCGTCACAGGGGCGTGATGGCCGTATCCTATGGAGTTAGAAAAAAATTAATACTTTATTACAAAATTAACCTCCTATGAGCTCAACTACCGTTTCATTTTCCCTTTGTGTTTTCGATGTGATTTTTGAACCATGGGTTGCCAATTTCAACAGAAAAAGAGCTACGGACTCCCATATTTTAATTGTGAAAAGAAGTGTGGAAATCTGAAATCTCCAAGCTGCTAAGTGTGAAGAGGCAGATGGGATATTTTCAAATAAGCTCCAAGGAAGGAATTTGAAGATCTGCTGTTTGTTCTCGGTACTGTGCAGGTTCACAGTATGCGTGACATATACCCAGATTCCTTTCACCCATCGAAACTAAGTGGCTTCAGTAGAAATGAGTTGGCAAATGCCAAACAGTCCCAAATGGTGCAATTATAATGCTAATCATCAAATATTTAAGACCGTCCATGGGACCATGCTGGTGAAGGACAAAACTTCCCGCCGCCCAATTGAGTCACTCCCAGCTTGTGTTATGAAACACCATGTTGACGAATATGCTTCAAACAAATATGACGTTTCATCCACTCTGAGTGACGAAAGATTAGCCAGTGTGTTTGAAACCAAACCACACGATGAGTTCTTTCGAACTCATATAAAAACCATCTTCCTCTTTGAAAGAGACAAGCAAAAAAACGACCATGTAATATTTAGGTACATCTTCATCCAACAACTTGCATGCCCTGCTGTTATCTAATCCATCTTTAATGTAGCCCAGCCCTGTGGACTAAAGAACCATCTTTGAATGTTATCTTCAACTTAAAATATGTTTTTAAAAATTCCAGTGTCGTAAGTCTTACCTATCGTCGAGACCACGGTCGCGGCGAAGAACAGGGACCCATAGTAGGTCCACTTTTCTGCAGCGCCTGGCGTAACCCCGTGATGAAAGGCCGTGTCTAGCGAATGCGCGAACTTTCCGATTTCGAACACTGCGAGCCGAGTCCAGTTTTCTTGGTCCATTGCTTGGCTATTGTTCCAAAGCATCTCGATGACATAGTCACGGGATTTTATGAGTTCTTGTTGCTCCTCTATCTCTCGAGGGGACTCGATCGCTTGGAAGATAGCGGCTCCCACGAAGCAGTAAACCAGGAGAAGAGCCACAATCCCCACGTGGCTTAAAACAGGCTTAAGACACTGACGAACCGCAAAAGCGCGTTGGTCCTCCAGTGAAAGTGATCTGTCACCAACTATACTGCCGTCCACGTCGCCATTTCGCGCTTTAGCGTTTGGGCGGGCCGCCCGAACAGGTGTGTCCAACTTGGCGACGTTGTTTCTACCGATATTCCGCCCGTTCATGGCTCCGAATCGCGACTCGTTCACATCAGTTTGCTCGAGCTTTGCTGACATGATGGGCCCACTGAAGTAAGGATATGGTAGACTCGTATCAATAGGATATGTCGAATAAGCTCCTGTCACGGACCATAGCCTGAACTACGGCACAATGGTGATTGCTGCTATGTCAATTGAGATCTACAACAGGGCCAACGACGAGGACAAAATTACTTCAAACGTCGATGGCTTCAAAGGGGGTTGTGAGACAACAGACACTCCACAGTTGTCAATTGTAAACACTACATCTCATAACTGTGGTTATCCAGTACCTTTTTTTGCCAAAGAACTTTTTTAAAAATCATGAGAACTTTGCATTAAAAATATTTTGCAATTCATGGTAACATTAATGTAAAAATCAATTGCACAAAGTCCCTCTGTTAACCCTTCGTTTTATTTTCTTCCGTAACCAATGAATAAAGTATGCATCAGCTGTCTTTCACAATACCGAGTCATCATGGTCATTAATTGTTCTGACGCACGCCATCCAACACAAGGGTTACTATGGCAGTTGCGCTTTTCCCGTCGCGCATATTAGCCGAAATATTTATGGTCTTTGCACAACGGTTTAGGCTGAAATTTGCGTCCAGACCATCACATTTGTTCGGGAATGTTTCAATTACAGGCATGTTTTTGTTGTGCTTCAGTTACTTTCCATTTCCATACCTTTCAAATCCCATGTACGTACAATGTTTGGTTAACATAATACACCAAGGTAACAGTTAGCCACACAAGTTTGACATGTGTCTGACTCTCGTCTGTAAGTTTTAATTTGTTGTCCTAGGTTTCCTCCGAAATGAAAAAATATGCCTCACAAATTGTAGGCCAAGAATGTGCTTTCCTTCCATGCTGGTGCTGCGTTGTACAGTGGTATCCTGTCATCGTGCGGGGCTTTTTACAGCATTATCATTGTGGTTATAGGACATGTCCTTGTGGTAATAGGGCAGCCAAATACACCTTATATCTAAATGGTTGGGAGTATTCTTTTTCTGTATCTGTATCTGTATAGCCGGTATAACCGCCCTTCGGCGTAACACACCAGCTTTTTATACTCTCGCTCTCACCGCTTTTTATGTATATATGTATACATAAAAAAAGCAACAGAGAGCTTCCTTTGCAGATGTTGTCATGCTACCTCATAAAGTAATTCTATTGTGTGTAAAAACAAGTGGCCAGTGTCTGACATGAGGTAACCTCATTGGCATTTCCCTTTGGTTAAGTAGAAAATACAAGCTTCCAGTATCATGTGTAAAGGATTCAACAAGTCAAGAATAAAAACATATCTGTATTGCTCATGACTGCATACAAAGGATTTATTACAAATACAAAAGTACGCTTCAAATAATTGTTTTATAAAAATATGTGGAAAATGACATTTTCAGATGTATCAATGTATGCATAGGAAGGCAATAAAATGTCAAAAAGTCAATAATTATATCACAATCTTTGTATCAAATTATACATTCCAGATGTTGTATACAGCATTATGAGAGAAACCACATCATATTTACAGGCATAAAAAACACCAAGAAATATCAGAAAACTAAGGTTGCTCTACCACTCAGTGAGAAGTACAGTATTGATGATTCTTTCCCTAAAAGAACCCAATACAGCATATGATCTTTTTCTATGAATAAAATGAATAAAAGTTACCAAATTGTCTTTATTCAGACAGAAATATGTTGATCACGTGAACATCAAGCTGAATTAGTCAATGGTACACATATGTATACAAGTATGCCATTGGCATTAAATATCACCTGCAGAAAAATGTCTCCAAATTCTACAACAATGATTATTTTCCAATCATTCATCACTTTTTTTTCATTTCATGACTTAATTTCCTTCTAACCTCAAGAATCTGCATATATTTTACAAAGTCCACTTTTCCAGCTGTGTCCCACAATGCATCAGATCCTGCCATGAGTCATCTGGTTCTGAAGCATGGCTGTCATGTCAGGGTCAAAGGTGAAGGCCTGAAACATGAATAAGAAATATGAATAATGATTCCTATTGTGTTGTTCTGAGATAGAACTGCAATATATGGCAGGCAATCATTGCTTTCCATCATGCATTTTTGGGGCAACTTCATATCTTTTAAAGATTTCATTCTGGCTGCCCATCAAATTTAGCGTGTTGCTGCACGTCTGACTTTTTAATAATTTTTGCACAATTATATTTTTTCGTTTGCATTTTTACATTTTGGCAAATGCAAGGGTCTATGGGATGTGGGTATTGTTTCAAACTGTTCCTACATTGGCTACTATTTCAAGTACAAAAGTGTATCTGTTTATTAATTATAGTCATTGCAGCTGAAATGTTGTTCCTTCAATTATCACCCACCTGTTGTGCTAAGAAATATCAAATGAAGGTCACAGCAAGATATTTGACCTTCAACCTCATATTCTCAGATACAGAATACTGTGCCAGGACAATAAAACAATGTGGGAGGCTTTTACATATTGGAATTCCAGTACTGTGGACAGTGTTTTTGTACCAAAAGGCTGATAATGTAGGATTTCATGATCATACCACACATGAAATATTAATATCAAAGTGCCTTCCTGATAATTTTGTGGTCTTAACTGTATTCTTTTTTTTTTTTACTTTTATGTACCATATACATAGACAATTAATGAACAAATGTAAATCTAGGACCAATTAAAAAATCTGTTTCTCTGACCTTGGAGTAGTATGTTTTTGCCTCCTCCTTATTTTGTCGGACCCCGTGTCCCATATGCAGACAGCGTGCATACAAGAAGCATGCCATGGCGATGCCTTTTGCAATGAACCCTGGGATACAGTCGGTGTGGGCTGCTATTGTCTGCACATCTTCTGGTTGGTACTGAGATACCCTGGATGGAGTAAGATAGGTTTCAATTATTCTGTGATGGTACATGAAAGGTAAATACCATATCCTCACTTTCCAATCAACACTTCTCCTGACACACAGGCTGGGGAGAGCCCATCTCTTGGAAAGAGCATGCTCTGGTGTATGGTGGTCAAAGGCAATTAGTTTCCATTGCAGCTTTTACTTACCAACTAATCAAGTACTGAAGTGGTGACTGTTACATCCTGTGAAGTTTTAACATCTACTGTGAATCAAGAAATATTCACAGTGTCTTTTTTATGCACGCAAATATGTGCTATGTTTCACTGTACTACTCACTGTATTCTTTCAACGGCTAACTTAGAACACTGCATACTTCAAGTTCAACTTTAGTAACATCCAGTGGTAACGCCCCCAAATGACCCCATCAGGGGCATAGTAGGGGGAATACACCTCCTTTCCCGTCCTGCAAAATTAGGCTCTTGCAACCTTGAATCTATCTACAGTATCTGAAGCTCCTAATTTCACCTCAGACTGATATGTGATTCATTATCAAAGTGCTCACTTTGCTGCCAGGTCTGCAGCCTTGGTGTAGAGTTTCCTGTTGTAGTAGTGTGCGACCAGGTTGCCCATGGCATACACACTGCCCCTCTCTGATGCCTCCTTCAAACACTCGAAGGCTGAGGTCTGGTCCCTTCTTTTCCCCTGGCCATGTTCATACATGACACCCAAGGCACCTAAAAACAATAATTTCAAATGTTCAATCCATTGCCACACCATACTTGCAGTTAAACAGGCAGCCTGGTATGTTAACATTGATACTGCAGTGCTTGTATTATATGTGGCTGATACGATTTTCATCTGCACTGCAGACCAGCAAAACCACATTATGCATGTCAAATTCCTATCAAACAAGTACAGGACTCTAGCAAGTATTTATTAATACATGGTTTTGACATTTGACATACGAACAATATCTCACACACACTCACTTGCTCTCCGGTTTATCATATTTATACGGACAATGTCTACCTCATGATATCTCATTTTTCTGTCATACAACATAATCTACAGTAGCAATTTCCTTATCATATTGAGGACTGACCCTGTGATTCCAAACTGCCGGCTCCGCAGGCTTCTGAATGCCAGAAGAATGCCTGTAAAAACACAACATGAAAATCAGCTTGGAGTGACAAGGAGACGCTGCATGGTTGCCACAAGATAGGATAGAGTAAATATAAGACTGTGCTGTCAAATTCGATTACCTAGTGTATGTTTGTAAAGCTGTAGCTAAAGATTCTTCAATTAAATGTAATTCATTACTCTTTGTATGAGCAAGGTGTTCAGTTCCAACTTAACAACTTTAATGTGGCACCTTCTTGAGATCTTTAGTGTCCTCTCTGGAGTAGAACATGCCCAGCATGGTCATGGCCCGCACACTGCCCTCAGGGTTCCCATCGTCTGCTGACAGGATCCACCACTTCTCCGCCTCGGTGTCCGACTGAGCCACGCCGTAACCCTGCAGGGACAAGTTTTCTTGTTCGTCATTAAAAGTGAAGCAACGAGTCGAGACTGATATCAGTCAGGCACTTGACTATTGCAACAAATCCTTCTGGGCAAGGAACTGATGCCTTTAGCTTCTACACGTTTTATTGGATGTTTGATAAGAAGTTCTTTTTCATGCATTAAGTGAGACAATGTTTTACACAAAAAAACATTACAGATCTACAACACAAAACAAACCAATATGCTCATTCTTTCTGATGATGTTAGTCTTTATCTTTTATACACACCTGAAAATATGCCCTCCCCAAATTGTACTGGGCCGCTCTAATAAGGTGTTTAGCACGCTGACTCTCAGATGAAGCAACTTTCCTCATGTACTCACATGCAAGTTTCTGTAAGGAAAACAATTTTGTCAACTAAAAACAAGATATTTGGATTAACTTGTAATGTTACAATTATCAGAGGTGAATTTGAATATTTAAAAGAAACATTGTAAACTGAAAGTTTCTTATCATTCAAGGTGTAAAGATCTCTTCATTAAAAATATGTACTAGATGTAAATAATGCTTAGAGTTAGAAGTGCAGAGAATGTGTCTGGGTAGCTGGTATAGTCCCCTGAAGGGCAATTGTAATGGTTGCCTAAAGCCCTGGTCACACACTGTCAAAGTCGGGAAAGTCAACTTTATCTTGTAATCATCAGCAATCAGAGGACCAAACAAGATGAATCTCTGGCTACCGAGCACAGACCATCATCATGAGAGACAGGGGCTTAATACAGATGCAGATCCAGTCTTACATGGTTCTCCTTTGTGCCCAGCCCATCATAGTACATGACTCCCAGCTGGTACATGGCCTGCCAATCCTTCTCTTTCAGCCTCTCAAACTGGACGATAGCTTCCTTGTACAAGCCCTGTGGAAAGAAACAGACATTTGGGTAAATTCTTTTTTTGCATGTGGCTTTCATACATCAAATCTTGGACATATACCATTTTTTTTTCTCTCAATCCTCAATCCATTATTGACCTTTTTTTCATATTTAGTTTTTGTGGGACAATGAATAGTCTAGTCCTCCTGATGTTAAAAACATATTAGGTACTAGGAACGACCATCTGCTCCCCCTACCTCTTCAAAGTAGAACTGCCCGAGCGTGAACCTGGCATGTTGGTCCCCGTTTCGGATCCTTTCCTGTAAGATGGCCTCCACCTGTTCCACCAAGTTCTTCCCATCAGCGGACTGCTCCCCTCCAAAACTGCTCCTGATGGTGGGCTCCCTGGAGGGGAGGGGCTCACCTGGGATCTGCTTCTCCATGCCTCACACCTGGATGACACACCTGTATGCCTGACACCTGGATGATTACTGTTGTGCTGCAATGGGGAGGAGGGACAATAATTCAACACAGCAATTTAAACAGTTCTAGAAATGTAATCCTGCTCGGAAATGGCAACACAATTAACAAAAAGAACGTTTATGGATTTGTTCACGTATCAACAGATGATTTGCATTGTGCATACAAAAAAGAGAGAGAATCTCTTTTCAAACTGATGCCCTGGCAACACTGATCGTTTGCTTCATGATCACGAACTTCCCCTTTGGAAATGCAATATTCACTTGGTCATGTGTTCAACCAATTTTTGAGCTTGTTTCTTCACATATCTCTGAGTAATAAAAGTTAACTGTTACAGCAGCGTTTGGCTCAGTGCGTGGCACAAGCCCATTAAAGCTTTAAAGTCAATCTCAGTCAGGTGAATGATCATACAGCCATCCATAGTATGAAAGTTTACAGCGAAGCGAGCAACAAGAAACACGCATTATCAAAAACCTATAGCACTATCTTATCCAAAAGTACTGCCATTAGGTTTTATATCTATCGGACAATTTCGTTTGACGTTTACTTTCACCTTACACCTAGATGCCCCCCTCCCACCTCGAGTTCCAACAAAGGCCTTTTCTGTTTTCTGCGCGCAACTTTCAGCTTTATCTCTTACAAAAATCATGGTAGTTAAGACGGTTTCACTAAGAGTACTTACTATGTTCTCTTCGTGTCTCGGAAACCTGTGAATTGTGACAAGTAATCTTTGCCGTCTGTTTGTTGGTCTGAAAAACATGCAAAGCCAAACAGGCGTTTACTGCGCAGGTCAACTGCGCATTTACACAGATCCGAGAGGTTGCTAGGCAACAGGCCTTGGAACGTTCCCTTCAACAGGTCTTGTCATTTGTTGGGTTCTCGCGACCGATGGCGCATAGTTGTCAAAGACAGAATCATCTCAGTGGTATTCTGGAAGCCAAAGCAACAAGTGTCACGCAAAGGGACACGGATTTATTAGATCAGGTTGAAAGACGTAGCAACGAGGCCGTCTAGCGACGTTAGTAAAAAGTGCACCAATGCGTCACCGGTTCACGTCATTCGTTGGTCTTCCTCCTTCGTCTGTCTTCCGTCAAATGACAAAATCGGTCTTCAGACATTGCCATTTATTGCCGAGCTACATTTCTTTGTTCAATATCCATACTGAACTATAAAAGCAGTCGAGTCTGTTATAGTGTTACTGTATTAGTCCACATTAGTCCGATGTGGACATGGTGGACTAATAACGGGAACAGTCCTAATCCCGACACATCCCTAATTCCGACATATGCTTAGGTCACAATTGCGCCGGTGCCCGTCGGGGATGTAGCCCCGGCCGGGCTCTGACGTCTGGGAGGCACCGGCTGTCGTGGTCACAAATAAAACTTTCCTTCATGCTGCCCTGCAGGGGTCCCGGGGTGCTCCGGCAGGCACTCGGTGGCATTTTTGTAAAATTTTGTCACCTTCATTGGTCGGTCTCCGGCAGGCACCCGTCAGTTGCTCTGAAGGTGCCTTGTAGTGACCCCTGTGGGGTCCGACAGGGTACCGCGTGCTTATCACATCCAGGTGGGGCAGTTGTAGGGTCCCTGCCGATTCCCCCGCGAACGACGGTCGGGCATCAGGCAGGCTCCTGGTGGGCACTCGTCAAAATTGCACTGGAGATTCTCGAAGTTCTCGCTTTAGTTATGCTCACCTGATCTGTAACGTCACACGAAGTCACACGGTCTTACGAAGTATACACATTGAACTGGAAAGTCTTTCCCTGCTATAAGTAAACAAGTTGCTGAAACAATTGGTGTTAGTGTGAAAATCAAATACATCATCCCTCAAAAGACTCTCACAACTATATGCAATAGCCTTATATACCCGCATTTGACTTACTGTAACATTATTATTGTTTGGGGATGAGCTTGCCGTGCAACTCTACAATCTCTTATAACTCTCCAAACGAAATTCACAAGGATAGCACTGCTTCTGACTTTCGCTCACACATGGCTCCTCTATTTCAAAACTTAAAGATGCTAGCTATCATCGATATCAGTACATTACAAATTAATATATTAACATATAACTTCCTTTGTAACAATATCTCCAATATTCTTTATATTTTCCCAAACCCCAATTCACTTGAACACAACTATTATACCTTGCATAGAAATCAACTGTATATTCCTCCGCACATCATTAGCACAGTTCTCCGTAAAATGCAAATATTTCACAATATGGAACAGTCTTCCGACAAATATACAATCACCTCTTTTCTGACGTTTAAAAGTGCCCTGAAAAGCCATCATAACCACTGTAGTAGAGTCACGTGCTCAGTTTCTATCTAATTTTAATTTGTACCATGAATTATTTGATCATCATTATCTATCGTTCTCTTATTCTCTTAATACTTTGCTATATTATCTATGATTTATATATGTTTGATAAGTATAGACGAGAGGGGCCTAGTATAAGCTATATACGTTTGTCCTCCCCCCTGAACCTGTTTTCACTTATTGTTTATCATATTATGTATTATAGATTTCCTTGGTGTGCAAATAAATAAACAAGCAAACAAACAAACAAATTATTATTTGTCCCGGTGGATTGCCGGCAACCGGAGGGGTACCTCTCGGTGTGCTCACGGTTAGGTCACGGCGTCTTTTCGTTCGCGGGGCCCGGGTAGAATTTAAGTCAGAACTAAATTTTTGTCGGGTCCCCGCCTGCCCCAAAATGGCCCGATAGCCGCAGGGTGTCCCACGGGGCCACGTAGGGGTCACGCCCGAAAGTGCCAAAAACGGCCCGGGAACTACCCGGCAGGGCCCCTTTTTCCAATTGTGACCAAAGCAATAGTTGGGAAAACAAATGTCCGTTTACGGGAAGGACCAATATCAATAACAGAACAATAAATGCTGAACTTGATAACGTTAGGGTCTCAATCCCGCACGACAAGCACGCCTAGGTTACAAATACACTCATGTCATGACTCCTGAGCATTCATATCCTTGATAAAGTCATAAACTTTATTGCAAATTTCTGCCACACTTGGCTAAGTACAGGTCAGAACAAAACAAAAGAACAAGTACAGTTCACGGATACAAAAAGAATATGACTATCTTTAAATAAATTTTAGGAATCACGGGATCGCGCGGCAGAAAAACCGGTTGTTGTCTGTTTGGCGCTATGTGTATGTTCAATCAAAGCACACACGCTGGACGGGTTATCGATGTCGAGTGAAGTTTCCATCAGTTGGTATTTGGTAGCTATTACCTCTGGGTTCCTCCCAAATACGCACATTGTTCGTTGTGTTCTTTAAACAAAATTGAATAACGTGCCATAAGAAAAGCCGCCAGAGGTACTTTTATTCGCATCCAGCCCTGGGGAAGCTGTGTTGAAATCGTCCACCTACCTGCTACATAACAAGCTGTACCTTCAAATTGTCGGTAAGTTCCCGGTCATGCATAAACACCTCACCCGACCTCATCCGAGTCTAAACTGCAGTGTATACGGGGCAGGGACATTATTTGACGTTCTGGATACGTTAAATGTGTAATTATGAATGCAAAACAAGCAGCAAACTCTAAGTATTTACCAGTTTTTATAAGTTACGCCGCTCGTTTCCAAGATAGAAGGGTGACACGCGCCGTTTTGAGTATCAAGACATGGTCACGGAAAAAAGTCAATAGTGCAGTCAAAATAGGTCAGATCAAGCATATAAATGTGTCTCCTGTATCGTGACAAGTTCACCAATCTCCTACAGTGCTTTAGAGGAATCAGACTTTTGTCAGAAACGAGATTTTTCGAGTCAAAGTTGATCTATTTTCCGCGGGTGAGGTCGGATGAGGTCGGGTGAGGTGTTTAGATTTTGGTCGTACTCAGAATATGACTTCCCTAAAGTTCATTAGCTGCCCAGGTTATAATGATGATTACTTAGAGGCGTTGGGTACGAAATTACATGTGTGCAAATTCTGAGCTGTGACAGCTTTTTTTTTAGAAGTAGAGATTGGAATTCTACCAGGACAATCTCCAATTCTGATAGGAAAAACTCGGATTGCATCAAAATGTTTTGGAAATTAGACTGAATCATTTCACACTTAAAATTTCAGCATAGGTAAGCCTACATTCACCATTACTATTCTAGGTGAATTCAGATCTCTATTCACTAGAAGAATTCCAATCTCTACTGTGACGATTCCGAGACAACTCGGCCCCTGGGACAACTCGGCCCCTGGCCATTCCGAAGACAACTCGGCCCCTAGCTCAGGACAACTCGGCACCAAGTACTTAGTGCATGATAAGTGTATTTGGGGCTCGAAGAATGACAATTCTACCGATCTGACAGGCTGATAAGTGGAATAAGTATTTTAAGAAACAAAACTCAGTCCATACATTAGCATTTTTGTATTTTCGTAAGTCTCAAACGTTACAAGACCGTCAAAAACATGTTGCGGGCCGGTGCGGCGACGCCATTTTTTGGGTATTTTCGACGCTCTTTCACGAACTCGCTACGCTTATGTTCTATTATGAAAGTGCTTATAACTTATTACCGATGAAACTAAATGTATAGCAGTTCATTCTGTTTTGTTGGTCATAGATTTTAACAGTTTGTAGGCTTTCAAAACGCGTCGAGACAAACGAGATGATAAAACTTCCTTATTGATATTCAAGCGTTCTGGCGAAGTGACCTGCAGGGTTCCACAATTTCCTATTTTTTTAGACGAAATGTTTGGCAGTTAAACATGTTTTATTCCTCACATGGTTTTTAAAAAGATTCTGTTCTGTTAGCTGATCTATATGCCAGTTTTGGGGCTCGGTGCCGAGTTGTCCTGAGATAGGGGCCGAGTTGTCCTGAATGGCAGAGTAGGGGCCGAGTTGTCCCTGGGGCCGAGTTGTCCTGATACCCACTGTGACATATAACGTTATATATATTTATGTGTGTGTGTGTGTGTAGGGGTGGTAATTAACAGTTATATTGATAAGGATTTGTCTGGGTCGCTTGAATAGTAGTCTTCATAAGGAGATTGATCTGAAACAACTTGAATTTGAATGTGTGTATATTTTTCAGATAATGGCAAAAACAAATGGCAACAAGGAATCGACCCAAAATGACCACCTCTGTCAGATGTTAGCAGACCTGAAAGTGAAGACCTCTGTTTTAGAGGTCCAAGGGGGTGAGCGGGATGCCATGACTAAAACGACCGCAGAGTTGCTAAAAGTGTACGACGAAAACGTGACCAAACTGACCTGTGGGCCAGTCATGAGATCGGATCGGGGAAGTTCTGAAGTTGTGGATGAAATCAGCGAAAGCCCAATTGACTTTGGTGAGATGATATTATGATGTTATGAGAAGCAACGTTACCACTGCTTTCTTTTGGTCAGAGCAGATGTCGGTATTCAATAGAATATAAATTTCATTATGACGGATACAAAAATAGCAAGCTAGTCAGAGTATCCGGTATCTGACCGTTTAAAAAGAAAAGAACAAAGGAATATATTATCAGCTAGTAACTCGATAAATTGATAGTTGTCGGGGATAGTTTTTGGTTGAGTAAGAAATGACTCGAAGCACATTCCGTACCATATATGTGTGATTAATGTCAAGTTCATACTTAATAACTTAACAGTCCATTTGTCTCTGTACAGATTCTGTGATACAAGACTTCAAAGACCGACTGGTAAGTGCCGGACACAACAATGGTCATCCCACATTCTTTGGGTTTATCAGCGCCGGCGATGGAACATATCCCTCAGCCTTGGGCACCTTCGTCCCTGCAAACTTAGCAACATACTCAGGTAGGTGTGTATGGAACTCTATACATATTGAAAGCAGTGATAGGCCTTATCTCTTTGAATTTCGGTTAGTAATTTAAAAGACAATGTTGATTGCTTCATCTTTTGGATTCCTTCCGCAATGCACTTTCTCTGCATTAGTCAAACGGACTTGGTGATCTATGTTTAACCTCTACCGTACTTGGACTATTGAAATGAAAGACAGAAGTGACGATGTCTATTCAGTTAACATGTTTTTTTAAAACAAAAATAACAGGGGCTCACTTAGGGAACCCAGCCGCCGTCCAGATGGAAAACAGGCTGATCAAATGGGTGGCAGACCTGTTCGGCTACCCCGCAGGGCACGCTGGGAACATTTCATCCGGAGGTTCTCTCGCCACTCTCACTGCGTTAGCTGTCGCACGGGATAGCAGGGAGCTCAAAGCCGTAGATTTTCACAGGTACAGTAGATAATTGGTTTTGCTCACGGTGTATTTATAAGCTAATGCTTAAAAACATGTGTGTAATGATTATGATAATGCCAGCGTTCACTGGACTCTGGCCAACGCTAACATAGAATGAAAATAATTGAACCACCAATAATAGTTGATGAAATCTACTTTTATTTCTCTCCACAGATGTGTGATTTATTGTAGTGAGTTCACCCATTTTGCTGTGCAGAAGGGACTTCGGGCCGTTGGGATGCGGGAGGCTATTCTGAAGAAAACTCCAGTGGACCAGTCGTACAGGATGACAGCAGCGGCTCTTGAACGGCAGATCAAGGAAGACACGGAAGTGAGACAATTCCATCAATTCATGAACATGAAATTCCAAATTAATGCATGAGTCTGTTCTCTTCGCCCAAGATCTCTACATTACTCTCTATTATCCATAGTTATGATGAGCTGTTGCTGGCACTACGTTAATCCCATATCATAACAAATGCTCTGTTGAAGTCACACACGCTTGTAAAGGTTTGCTGAGTCTTACTTTATTATAACGTTTTTAAACGTATCAACCAGGCCGGTTTGCTGCCCTTCCTGGTCGTGGCAACTGTGGGCACCACGATGACCGGAAGTGTGGATCCTGTGGACGACATCGCTGATGTGTGTGAACGTCACCAACTCTGGCTCCACGTTGATGCCGCCTATGGAGGGTTTTTCGCGCTCTGTGACGAAATGAAACAGCTGTTTGTTGGTGTGGAGCGGAGTGATTCAATTGTGGTAAATCCACACAAAGGTGAAGAAAAAAAATCCACATTATCTAAGCTCGGTGAGGCCTAGGCCTATGGTTTAAACTGCCAGTGTTATCTACATGTCGAAAGTCCTTATGTATGTAACATGTAGTTCACATGTCCTTTCTCGTATTGAAGAAGAAGCCCATGATTTTAAATTATGCATCTCAAATATATACCATTAATTTCCTTTATATTTTCAGGGCTGTTCACATCTGGTGGTGTCGGAGTTCTTGTGGTGAAAGATGGAAAGAAGCTTCAACATTGCTGCTCCTTGGAGGAAACACCCAGCTGCTTCAAGGGATCTTCGGTATTTTCTGCTGATCATGTGTCTCCATCAGAACTTTCATTCGAACTGACCAGGCCTTTCAGGTAGATCGAATTCGATATTATTTGTGTAGTGCCAATAGCAAAACAATGAATTGAATCTCTCTACACATCATGCACATTTCTGCTGAAGAATGGTTTTGATTTATATATTACTAACGTAATTATCAACTAACCCTTGAGTATTTGGTCTCCAGATCGTGAATCTCAAAATGTAGGGTTTAAAAGTTTGAAATACACATGTATATTTGTTCCTCACAGAGGTGCTCAGATGTGGCTTCCACTGAAAGTGTTTGGTGTTGGGGTTTTCCGTGCGGCCCTGGAAGAGAAACTACTACTGGCACGTTACCTCTACGGGAAGCTAAAAGGTGAACAATGACAGTCTTAGATAGTCATTTTATTCATATCATACTAAATACCCGATGACCAGCATTTTGTAATAAGACAAGAAAGTTTAATGTGCGTAGATAAAGTCACTTATTATAACACCTACCCTCATACCAAATACCATGATTACAGCACATCTATTATTCTGTAGCTTCTACGTTATGCTGGCCAAAATTTGAGTGAACAAAAACAGACAAACAGACAGACAGCCAGACAGTCATACCAAAAACAGTACTTTCAAGCTAAAAATGAAGCATCTACTACGTAACAATCTTCTAATCAGCCTTACGTTTCGTGCTGACTGCATTCCTCGCTAACAGTCTCAATCACTGTCACACAGAAACTGATGAGTTTGAGCTGCCACTGGAGCCCGAGCTGTCCGTGGTCCTGTTTCGTGCTACAGCGCCACCTGTCGTCGATATCAACAACTTCAACCAACAGCTCCTGAACGACCTGATTTCTGACGGGAAAATCTTCATGATTCCTGCTGAACTTCACGGCCAGTTCTACCTGCGTGTCTGTGTCCTGTGCTTCAGGACCCACATTGAGCATATCGATCTGTGCTTCTCCTTGATCCGAGAGAAACGTGCTCATCTGTGGAAGTCGTTCCGTTTGGATGCCTAAAGCAAGATATCATTGCATCATATTAAAGCAAAATTTGGTGTTTTCGGCGAGGAATGGATGTCTGCGTTGTTTTAGATTAATACTAGTATTCTGACATCGTACCTGGCAATAGATCTGGTACAACTCGCATGTAGGCACAAGGACGCATCTCTATGTGATTATATAAACTTGTATAATAATGATAGAATCGCGATGATATGAGCAACTGTCAGATATCACACCAGTTGGCTGAAGAAACAATGCTATAACTATATCATTCTGATCTTGATGCGTCTTATGAGAACTTTGAACATGTTAAGATGTCTGTTAACATGAGCGAATGTACAACACCTATACGCGCCAGACAATGATTGCGGCTAAGATTGACAGACCCTGTTTTATGCACACTTCTGGGTGTAACGTTGGGTAACATAAATTCGTGGGGTACTTAAATTCGGGATTTTTCGAAAACGGGGTATTTAGGTATATGTGCTAGATGCAACATCAGTAATACCGCTAGAAATGCAAACTTGACAGACTAACGCATTCAGAACACTGTCTGAAAAGCTTTGATAACCATGCATTAGAAGTTGGCGACGTCAAAAACTCTCCGTCCCTTATTGACAGAGTCTGGGGGCTTCGTGGGAGACTCACACTGCACGGTTGTTCGCTGGTTTATAAGACAAATGTCACATCTCCTGCCTGCTAAACACAATTATTTACAAGACAACTTATTACAATCTCTTTTGCTAACCTGCAACTGGATTCTAAGTGTGATCAATCATCAAAACTCCTCTTTGTTGCTACAACCTACGGCACGTGTATTTTCCCGCCGCCATATTGTTACCCAGAATCATGTCGTCAAGCAGACGACAAAAGGTTTGTGAGGAACACTTTTTTGTCTAAATGTTGCGTGTGATAGTGGACTGAAGACGATATTTTCCTCAAAGTTTGCTCCTAACACAACAAGGAACACGTGGACATAGTAGTATAAACATTACTACGGCATCCAGCTAACTTGCCATGAATAATGTACACGTTGCCATGACGGTGGGGATCGACTTTGAGTGACGTTCTACCGACTCAACAAACGGGATGTTAGCAAAGGCCTGATGTGTGCGGTGCGGCCGTTTTTTCGTGTATTTTTTTACTTGGACACGTCTATATCCATAGCACTCTCCTCAAACCAAGGATGGAACGAATAGCTGCTGTATAAAATGTGATTAGCGGTAAGATATTCAAGACGAATCTTCTCTCCCGAATTAATGTGCACCCCTGTCCGACAGCACCGTCATTGTGCGTGCGGCGGACGGTAGTTTTAAGTTGAAATATTATGGTGTCAGCACGACTAGAGACAAAATCTACCATATATATGATTAGTGCAAAGATAGTAAATGATACTGACAGAATAATAGAAAAAAAGGATGGTTTATTGTTCTGCTAGATTGATTTCAGTCAACCATTATCGGAAAAATCCCGAATTTATGTTACCCAACGTTAATAGGTCTATCAGTATATCACAACTTTATCACTTGTAAACATGACTGGTATTAAACAGCCAAGAGGTGCTGTTATATCATTGATATAAAAACGTTGCGAGAAAAGATTAAGTGTCCATGGGCTACTGAAGGTGAACAGTGACAGGAGTCTAGCGATGGAATAAACTATGGATTTAGAGCTAGAAGGCTACGTCGTTGTGGCGTGCGTGGTGATGCTCACATCCATTCGTGAGGAATACGCAGCCCTATGCCAACTGAGTACATGCATATGTGACGTTACCCAAATAATTTGATAAGATGTGCATGCTTGTAGCGATCCGTAAGTGATCAAAACATTAACTTCATTGGACATACTTGAGACTGTACTGCTACTGTAGTGTGAGACGCTGCATGGTTTTGTCTGATGTGTGGAAGCTGAACTGTGAACAAATCCGACTTTTTCTACTAATGTTGTTTCTTCGTCGCTTCGTTTCGGGCTAGAATAGATAATGTTAGTCAGAATTTCACCCTTCCATGACCTGTTCTCTGATAGCTCTGTCTGACTTTGTACTCTTCTTTGCGACGACCTTGTCACCGTTTGCCCCCACGACCTTTGCGCTTATAATTAGGGTCAAGGTGCATTTTCACTTCCGGGTATGTTGGCATCCCCCGGCTTCCACAGACACAAGTAGACCGTGGTAGGTTTTTCATGATACAGCAGCTTTGACCTTTGCACAGAGATACGAGAGATATCAAAACGTGGTAGTTGTAAGGTTGGTACTGTTGGTATAGTACAGGATGTATTACATGCACGTATGTCAGCTACCTGTTAATGGATCTTAATGTAGGCGCCCTAATCTTGATCCTGACCAAAACAGGGGCAGCTTGACCCCCTCCCCATGAATAGTTCGCAATTCGAACTTCGTCCTCGTCCTCGGCATAAGCCTCAAGCGCCAAGCCTCTGCACGTAAAAGAACCCGACACACTTATGGAGAAGAGTAGGGGTGACCCGGTGTGTTTGGCCCAAAACGCGAGCCGTAGCAAAGCCGCATTGCACTAACTATAGACTACCTGTAGACGGCTTTTCACCTCAGTTGAGGATGCCTGCTTAACCTACCTGTTATGTTCGAATTCCTTCCAGGCAATGGCAGAAACAAATCACAACCTTCCTCAGAGGCTAGCAGACCTGAAACTGAAGACCTCTGTTTTAGAGGTCAAAGAAGTCGACCGGGATGCCATGACAAAGAAGACCGTCAAGTTAATTAACGCATATGATGACAACGTAATGAAATTGACCAGCGGACCGATCAAGATGTTGGACCAGGGAAGCCTCGAAACTATGGGAGACATCAGCGAAACCCCAGTTGACTTTGGTGAGCAAAATTATCAAATACAGTCTCCTTTAGTTCGAAGAGGAATTGGTAACAGTAAAAAGAACAGATGGTATGATTACATAGACACAGAATACTGTTAGTAGAAGTACCCGGCCGTCGAAGAGGGGTACAAGACGCGAATTGATATATATCAATTGTTAGATGGGGCATTGTTAAGTGCAGGGATGCACCACGACAAATAATTGGTTGACATAAAATTCATTATCAACAGCTTCTCTTTATTCCTGTATATGTACAGACTCCGTAATGCAGGACCTCAGTGACTGTTTGTTAAGTGCCGGAGACAACAACGGCCATCCGATGTTCCTTGGCTTCATTCCGTGTGGCGATGGGACATATCCCGCAACCCTGGGTGGTTTCCTTCCTGCAGCCTTCACTACGTACTCAGGTGTGTACATAACCTTGTACCTGGAGACGTTTGACTTAAGCAGTACTGTAATATTGTTTCCATTCAGGAGTACGAGTTTACATGGAAAGTTGAAAAACACCTACCTCTCAACGCATCGAATACCCAAAAGACCAAAACAGCAGATCAATAGAGCATATTTCTCTTACTTGTGGGACGGGGCTGGGGTGAAACTGAAAAATAAGATACTTACCTTACATGTTTCAATAAACACTGCAGTGGTTCATTTGGAGAGCCCAGCAGCCGTCCAGATGGAAAACAGGCTGATCAAATGGGTGGCAGACCTGTTCGGCTACCCCGCAGGGCACGCCGGGAACATCTCATCTGGAGGTTCTCTCGCCACTCTCACTGCGTTAGCTGTCGCACGGGATAGCAGGGAGCTCAAAGCCTCAGACTTTCACAGGTATGTGTTTTTGTGTGCTCAAGTTGTATAAGCTATTCTTGGAATCCCGTAAATAGTTATAATTTCAGCTTTTCACGGGACTCAGATGGCCAACGCTAACTCAGAATGACAATAATTGAACCACCAATAATAGTTGATGAAATCTACTTTTATTTCTCTCCACAGATGTGTGATTTATTGTAGTGAGTTCACCCATTATGCTGTGCAGAAGGGACTTCGGGCCGTTGGCATGCGGGAGGCTATTCTGAAGAAAACTCCAGTGGACCAGTCGTACAGGATGACAGCAGCGGCTCTTGAACGGCAGATCAAGGAAGACACGGAAGTGAGACAATTCCGTCAATTCATGGATGGGAAATTCTACTACCACATAACTTCTCTTTATTGTAGACCTCTTCATGTCTCTGTATTATCCATAGTCATACTTGTCTGTTATTATCTCCATGAAAAATATCTTTGGCGTGTCTGTCTGTCTGTCTGTCTGTCTGTCTGTCTGTGTGTTTGTGTTTTCGGATATTTGTAGTCAGCATAACTCAAGACCCTCTGGATGGATTATAATGATATTTGGTATGTGGGTAGATGTTGGGAAGAGAGAGGTCATGAGTATTTTTCGCCCCCCTGATATGTGACCTTGGTACTGCAGCAGATATTCCTTTTTTTGTATCTTTTGACTTGGACGTGCTATGGTCTTGATTTGTTTGGTTGCAGGTACCTTGTGGTGTAAGGAAGACGTGGTGTAGGTTTGGGCCCCTTTACAGCTTGCTCTGGAACTGCAGGGGCGTTTTGGTCAAAAAGGAGAATAACTAAACAAATGAACGACGGATTTCCATGGATTTCCATGGTATTTAGTATGGAGGTACCTTAGACAGAGATGTACACAATGACACGCAAGTTATGCAAATTGGAACTTAATTTGCATAACTAATGAGGAAAATCTATATTTGCGGTGTTTTCCATTATATGACTCAAATACAGTAGTTATGGCAGGTGAAATATTAACAGATGAAAATTATGGAAATAAATTTCCAATTTGAATAATTAGTACTTAAAGGAGTCCTTAAGTCCAGAGGGGGGAGTTATTTTCCAATAGATTATAATTTTAGGGAGTGAAAATGAATACTTTTTACAGTATAAGATAAAGTACCCACTAGTCCCGTGCGCATCAAAAAGCATTCAGTATTCTACCGAATTCCCCAGGTGACCCTCTATTTTCTGATTTATAAGATTAAAAAACCTCAGCCTATGGCTTATTACAATGTGCCTGATAAGGCCTGACAAAAGCTACATTACAGAAAGAATGTCAGAGTGGTTAAGAAAAACATGTCTTGCTTTGTGTACTTTTATATCTTATATTAACAATTGGCCGTCTTATTGTGCGTAACCCCCTCATCTATGCCAAGGTTCTGCAAGGGTTTAGTGAGTATATAATTGTCTTAGAAACACACCTTGTGTAATTCTCCATAAGCAGAATTCTGTAAAAAGTCGGCTGATTATGTATGCATTAATACAGTGATCTAGTGGAAAACAACACCGCCCCTTGGAGTGTAGGACTCCTTTCAGTGCCATAATTCACCCAAGTGATATATGATTGTACTGTCAACATTGTGACCTATGTAAGTCAGTTAAAGATGTACATGACCAAGCATAGATTATGCAAATTCAAAGTCATTTGCATAATCGACATATTTCTATACATATGAGGTCTCCGAACTCTTTAATCCTATAAGCGCTGCTTTACTCCTATACCAGACAAAATTAATGCTCGTATAGGTTTGCTGACGGAACAAAACCTTACTTTATTGTAACTTACTTACAACAAGGAGGTTATATAGCTAGGTCTATATAACCTCCTTGCTTACAACCAGGCCGGTTTGCTGCCCTTCCTGGCCGTGGCAACTGTGGGCACCACGCTGACCGGAAGTGTGGATCCTGTGGACGACATCGCTGATGTGTGTGAGCGTCACCAACTCTGGCTCCACGTTGATGCCGCCTATGGAGGGTTTTTCGCGCTCTGTGACGAAATGAAACAGCTGTTTGTTGGTGTGGAACGGAGTGATTCAATAGTGGTCAACCCACACAAAGGTCTGTATCAAGAACTTAAGCGAAACTTATTCGTTATCCACAAATTGTTATTTGTAGTGAAATATATTGTCCTGCTCTAATATGGAAATAGTTTAATTCAACTCCATGCTCCTACGTTTATGCCACTAACCTTAACTTTATCCTCAGGGCTTTTCGTACCTAGTGGTGTCGGAGTTCTTGTGGTGAAAGACGGAAAGAAGCTCCAACAGTGCTGCTCCTTTGAGCAAACAACCAACGTGTACAAGGGAATGCAGTTCTTTTCAGCTGAACATCTGTCCCCATGTGAGCTGTCCTTTGAACTGTCCCGGTCTTTCAGGTGAAATGTCTTTGGTAATTGATAGTCGCTATCACATTTCAAGTAGATCACCTTTACGTTCTATAGAATTTCCTTTTCTTTCCTTTAGCTAATGATAATACAGTTGTTGATAGATTGGCCGTTTCCTTTCCGGTGCCTATTTACAAACTCGCCCTCAATTTTTTTTATTCCTTAATACTTAATATAAGGGCATCAGAACTTCAGTTATATAGAGCTTCGTTTGGCAAACGTTTCAATCCTTTAAGTCTTAAACGGAAACCATGGAAGACTCTGTTGTGCTGTTCCTTATAGAGGTGCTCAGATGTGGCTTCCATTGAAAGTGTTTGGTGTTGGAGTTTTCCGTGCGGCCCTGGAAGAGAAACTCTTACTGGCACGTTACTTCTACGGGAAGCTAAAAGGTACTGAACGGACATTTTGTCTCAATGTTTGGGATGGATGGATGTCATCGTACCCGTGTTTTTTAAAAACCAATTCCAGGCACACTTTTCTGTGGGATTGGTATCTTCCTTTGGAATGCATTTGTCTTTGATTGATTTCATTCCCAGTTGAACTAAAACTAAACTTTTTTAAATCGATAGAAACTGGAGAATTCGAGCTACCGTTAGAGCCGGAGCTGTCCGTGGTCGTCTTTCGGGCTACAGCGCCACCTGGCGTCGATATCAACAACTTCAACCAGCAGCTTCTGAACGACCTGGTTTCTGACGGGAAAATCTTCATGACGGCCGCTACACTCAACGGCCAGTTCTACCTGCGTGTCTGTGTCCTGTGCTTCAGGACCCACATTGAGCATATCGATCTGTGCTGCTCCTTGATCCGAGAGAAACGTGCTCATCTGTGGAAGTAATTCCATTTGGATGCCTAAAATATCATTGCATATTAAAAGCAACATTTGGTATTTTAGGCGAAGCACGGATATCTGCGTTGTTTAAGATCTATATTCTGACATCGTACTTGGCAATAGATTTGGTACAACTCGCTTGTAGGCACCTTCCTATGTGATTATATATACTTGTAGAGTAATGATAGAATCGCGATGATATGAGTAACTGTCAGATGTGACACTGGATGGCTGAAGAAATAGTAGTATAACTATATTATTTTGATCTTGATACATCTTATGATGAATTTGAACATATATGTATGTTTTACATCCGTGAATAATTTCATCAGCTTGGCGAATGACTGAATAGCAAGGTTCTTTTATTCACAACCAAGCATTTTACTAGTCAGTATTGCCCTGATGAAGATGGCTGACAGCTGTCGAAACGTCGGCTCTTGTAAAATGCTTGGTTGTGAATAAAAGAACCTTGCTATTCAGTTATATGTATGTTTACATGAGGGAAATTATAAGCGTAAGACAATGATTGTGGCTAAGATTGCCAGACCTTGTTTTATGCACTTCAGGGTATAATAAGTCTATCACTCTATCGCAACTCTATCCCAAACATGGATAGTATTAAATAGAGGTTCTGTTATATCATTGATATAAAAGCGTTGCGAGAAAAGATTAAGTATCCCAGGGCTACTAAAATAAACAGTAACTGGGGTCTAGCGATAAAACAAACGATGGGTTTAGAACTTGAGGGATAAACAGTGACTGGGGTCTAGCGATAAAACAAACGATGGGTTTAGAACTTGAGATATACGTCGTCCTGGGGTGGTGACTCACATCCATTCATGAGGAATAAAAAAGGCCCTTTGCCAATAGAGTATTTGGCTGAAGGCACCAAAAAGGCTTACATATGTACGTAAATAATTTGATAAAATGTACATGCTTGTAGCGATCCGTTAGTGATCAAAACATTAACTTCATTGGACATACTGCGAGACCGATTTATCTGTGTGGAAGCTGAACCGTGACCGGATCCACCTTTCTCTACCAATGTTGTTTGTTTTGCTTCGGGCTAAAAGAGATAACGTCAGAATTTCACCCTTCCATGACCTGTTCTGTGACATCTCTACCTTTGTTCGTGCTTCTCTTTGTGACGACCTTGTCACCAGTTGCCCCCATGTCCTTCACACGCTTGAATCACTTCTGGGTATGTTGGCATACCTCAGCACAAACACAGGTAACTGTTACACCGTGGTAGATTTCTTATACAGCAGCTTTGACATTTGCACAGATCTAGGAGAGGTATCAAAAAGTGGCAGTTGTAAGGTTGGTACTGTTGGTATAGGACGGACTATTTTACATGCAAGTATGTCAGCTACCTGAATGTAGGTGCATAATCTTGATCCTGACCAAAACAGGTGCAGCTTGCTTTACTCCCCTCCCCATACATAGTTAACAACTTCACCTCCATCCTAAACGTGGTTGCCATCCGCTTTGCTATGTTTTTCTTCCATTTGTAACGTCATACGGTATCCACAGTCATACCACCGTGTACGTTGTATCGCAATGGTTACACACTGGATTCCAGCCTTTCTTTGCCAAGTAGGTTGTGTGTATGTGCGCGCCTGTGTGTGCGTGTGTGTGTGTGTGTGTGCGTGTGTGTGTGTGTGTGTGTGTGTGTGTGTGTGTGTGTGTGTATGCACACGATAACTCGAGAATAGCTGGGTGGATTATCTTGATGGTATGTTGGTAGGTCTTTATAAAACTCCGAAATGATTAGATTTTTGGGCCCCTAATTTGCATAATTAATGAGGAAAGTTTATAAATCCGCTGCATTCCATGATAGGACTATTAAAAATGTCATATATGTAACCGAGGGACATTGTAAGATGAAACTTATGCACACCTAATTTGCACAATTTTTGAGAAAATGCTGTAACTCCTTATTGGTAAATAACTGGAACTTCATACTCGTGGCATTTAGAAGTTATATGAAGCTGAACATGGTTGAATATAGATTATGCAAGTGAGCGCCTAATTTGCATGATTGATCAGAAAATGCTAGGATAGCCTTCTTTTTTAAGATAACACTGTCATACTTAAGACAACGTCTGCTATTTTAGTGGAGAAGATGATCAACCGATATAATTCATGTGAATAATGACGTTATTTGTATGATAAATGAGAAACACTCATAATACATCAGTGAATGGCCGTGAGAATAGTAGTTGAATGATTTTATACTTTTTTTTTTTGTGGGGATCTTGATTCCCGGAATGTCATTGTCATTGATAAAAGCTGCCCGACAGTTATCATTGATATCTACTGTCGTAGCTGATCTGTCATGGTTACTAGTATTACCGTCACTCATAACGTTAGCCCATGTTATAACATTATACTCCCTTCCTGTTTTTGCTCTCTGACCTCGACGATTTGCAAATACAACGGCATATTGATGAGGAGAGGGTGGATCCGGACTTGCAATGATTGCTTGAGGTGCATACATTTCTAATCAACATGTAGGGGAAACAAGTCACCTAACGAATCGATATTATTTTCTTTCCAGGCAATGGCAGAAACAAATCACAGCCTTAGTCAGAGGCTAGCAGACCTGAAAGTGCAGACCTCTGTTTTAGAGGTCCGAGAGGTTGACCGGGATGTCATGACTAAGAAGACCATAGAGTTGATCAACACGCATGATAACAGCGTAACAGAATTGACCTTAGGGCCGATGAAGATGCTGAACCAGGGAAGCCTTGAAACTATGGAGGGCATCGACGAAAGCTCAGTCGAGTTTGGTGAGTAGGATGATATTTACCGTCGCCGAGAGGGTGATGTTTTGGACAGCATTCGCGTGTGTGTCGTTTTGGGGCCCCCTAGCGGCTTGGTATGGTACTGCAGCGGAACCTCCAGGTTTGATATCTCGTGTTCTGGACATGCTATGGTCATGAGTTTTTAGTGAGAGATAGCTCTTGTAAGGAAGAGTAAATCGTGTAGGTTTGGGCCCCCTCGCGGCATTTTGGAACTGCAGGAAGTTTAAAAGAGAATAACTCAAGAAGGGGTTGACTGATTGTCAAGGAATTTGGTAGGTAGATCGCTTTAGTGATGATTTACATAATCGTATGCTAATTATGCAAATCATGGGCTAATTTGCGTGATTAATGAGGAAAGTTAATAAACCCGCTGTATCCCATTATAGGGCTCTTAAACATGTGACATATGTAACTGAGAAAGAATAATACAAATAGATATAAATTATGCAAAAGAACAACAAATATGCAAAATTAATGCCAAAAATTATAACTTCATAATGGTAAATTATGGAGATGTCATTCTTGTAGCATTTGGAAGTTAAATGCATGTGGACATTATCAGATATACATAATGCAAAGGAGGGCCTCGTTCAAATCATTTTTGAAGAAATGCTACGATGGCCTTCTTTGCTAAGATAAGACTTTCCTACTTTGAACACCTTGTTTTGTTGGGGGAGAGAAGATGGTCCACCGACATAATTCATGCAAATGAGGTCCTTATTTGCATAATATATGAGAAACGTTTATGATATGCCACTCGAAAAGGTTAACATTAGTCGGCGAAGGCATGGGGTCGTGGAACTCTAGTTCAGTTTCCTTTAGTTAGAACATTACTAAGTAGAGTTCCACGACCTCATATCTTCGCCGAAAAATATCAAATTTACCGACTGATGTGCAAGCATCATATTCCCGCCATTTAACAATATGGCGTTATATAACTAGTAGCATTTTCTTATCAATCATTCAAATTAGGTCTGCATTTGCCGAAATGATGTCTATCGATATTCCCCTCTTTTCCAGTGACATATGCCACATGTTTGAATGTCGATGACATCCAGGTATCAAATACGACATGAAACAGATACTCGATCAACTGGATAGATTTTGAAAACACAGTGTATTTGTTTGTATAATTAGCATCTCACTCTGTCAATCATCATATTCACTAAGTCAAGTCAAGTTTATTGCACAACAATTGCATCCGGTACAATGTACGGCAAATAACATGGAATACTAGTACTAACAACTACGGACTATGCTATCTTGAAATACCAAACATAAACTTTACAAATTCGCATCATTGCATCATTCGCATCATTGCTCAAGTTCAGCGGATTAATAAACTTTCCTCATTTCCTCATCCGTCAATCCCTGCTGGAGTTATTCGTCTCCAACATTAAGAACAAAAATGCCAACTGCAGTTCCAAACAAGCAGCTAGGAGGCCTTAATTTACACCACTTACTTCCTGTCCCAAAAGCTATCTACCCCTCAAAAATCATGAACCTGGCGCCTCCAGAAAATCTGTCCTCAAACTTTGAAGCTCCGCTGCAGTGCCTTAAATACCGCTAGGAGGCCCATTATCGAACTTGAACTTCCTGTTTCACACCCCTACCCATCCACTAAATATCATGCACAACCGTCAACAGCTCCTCGAGGTATGCTGTCAACATACAAACACGCAAACATGCAAAGTCCGATGCAGTACTATTGGAAAACGCCAGGTGAATGATTTTCGAAATTGACCTTCCTTTGCACAACCACTACACACCTACTGAAAATCCCGAAGATCCATCCAAGGTTTCTCGAGTTATGCTCTTGACATACAGACCCACCCCACAGCTGGCGTAACCGAAAACATAACCGAAGCTAGGCTCTTATTTTCACCTAAGTGAAGAATGAATTAACTTTATTCCTCAACAATCGCACATGTTACAATGTATGGCATTAAATCAACAATACTACAAGGCTTATCTATTTTACAATTCTAACTGAAAGAATTAAGTGAAAAGTCGTGTAGGAACATTTCCCAAGGGCACACCGTCAACGGGACATATCGAGGGACCCCGGATTCGAACGGATCTCTGCTCTGGGCCAAACACCCCGCACTCCGCCGCCCGGACACCACTTAATTGTTGACATTAGCTTCGATTGTCAACAGTTTCTCTCCATTCATGTACGCACAGATTCCGCTATGCAAGACCTCAACGACAATTTGCTAAAATTCGGAGTCATCCCGGGCCATCCGATGTTTCTTGGTTCTGTTCCGTCTGGTCTTGGAATATATCCCGCAGCCCTGGGTGGTTTCCTTCCTGCAGCCTTCAATACGTTCTCAGGTGTGTACATAACCTTGTACTCTGGAGAAATTGTCAACAGCTTCCCTCCATTTATGCATGTACAGACTCCGTCATGCAAGACCTCAACGACCGTTTGGTGAGAGCCGGAGTCATCCCGGGCCATCCGATGTTCCTTGGTTTTATTCCGTCTGGACATGGAACATATCCCGCAGCCCTGGGTGGTTTCCTTCCTGCAGCCTTCACTACGTACTCAGGTGAGTACATAACCTTGTACTCTGGAGAAATTTGACTCAAGCAATACTGTGTGAGGTCTTCCTTGGGTTCATGATCTATGTTTCCTCAACCATTGTAGTTCACCTGGAATTTGAATTGAAAGACAGAAGTGACAATGTGTATTCAGTTAACCCCTTTTTTTCCAACAAAAAAAACAAACATCAGGGGCTCACTTGGGGAACCCAGCCGCCGTCCAGATGGAAAACAGGCTGATCAAATGGGTGGCAGACCTGTTCGGCTACCCCGCAGGGCACGCTGGGAACATCTCATCTGGAGGTTCTCTCGCCACTCTCACTGCGTTAGCTGTCGCACGGGACAGTAGGGAGCTCAAAGCCGCAGACTTTCACAGGTAGTATATACTCCTGAAATATGTACTGGTTATATTAGCCATTGCTTCATCTACGCACATATGTAGTAATGATACCGGTTTTCATACGACTCTAGATGGCCAACGAAAGACAATAACTGCACCACCAAGAACAGATGATGACACATTGATGTCATTCATTTCTCTCCACAGATGTGTGATTTATTGTAGTGAGTTCACCCATTTTGGTGTGCAGAAGGGACTTCGGGCCGTTGGGATGCGGGAGGCTATTCTGAAGAAAACTCCAGTGGACCAGTCGTACAGGATGACAGCAGCGGCTCTTGAACGGCAGATCAAGGAAGACACGGAAGTGAGAAAATTCCGTCAATTTATGGCTGGGAAATTATACTAACACATACGTCAGACATCCAGGTAATAAGATATGCTCAAGCAACTGGATGAAATTTTGAAACAGTCAGACGTTTCAGACTGCATCCGCTATCTTTCCATTTCGACAGCAACTGATGGAAAGAACTGGAGAACCATATCTTATACCACAACTCTGAATTAAATCCTGAAAAGTTCGACGCGTAGACCTCTTTTCCTGTTGAGGGCGGGATTGCTTCTCTAACTCCCCGTTCAAACGAGCGGGGTTCGCGGTCTAGGATATCTGTTGATTTGAGATTGAATGAGTGTCCCTGGTTTGTTGCAGATTGTGGGGGATAGCGGAGGAATAACCGTTAGAGCGCTCTCTGCAATGTTCTCTGACGAAATCGAAAGATAGCGGATGCTGTCTGAAACTTCTGACAGTTTCAACATTTTATCCAGTTTGGCGTATACTAACACATGACTTTCTTCTCTTCATTAAAGACCTCTGCGTATCTCGGTATTATCCATAATCATACTTTCATGTTATTGGCGCTGCTTTAATCCTATACCAGACAAAAATTCATGCTCGTAAAGGTTTGCTGACAGAACAAAACCTTACTTTATTATAACTAACTTAAACATTACGACCAGACCGGTTTGCTGACGGAACAAAACCGTACTTTATTGTAACTTACTTACAACAAGGAGGTTATATAGCTAGGTCTCCTTGCTTACACCCAGGCCGGTTTGCTGCCCTTCCTGGCCGTGGCAACTGTGGGCACCACGATGACCGGAAGTGTGGATCCTGTGGACGACATCGCTGATGTGTGTGAACGTCACCAACTCTGGCTCCACGTTGATGCCGCCTATGGAGGGTTTTTCGCGCTCTGTGAAGAAATGAAACAGCTGTTTGCTGGTGTGGAGCGGAGTGATTCAATTGTGGTCAACCCACACAAAGGTTTCTATGAAAAATCTAAGTGAAACTTTCTTCTTGTTGTCCACAAGACATTGTTTGCAGTGAATGGCAGTTTTATGCTCTAATATGGAAATAGTTTAATTGAACTCCATGCTTCTACGATTATGCCACTAACCTTTCCTTTATCCTCAGGGCTTTTCGTACCTAGTGGTGTCGGAGTTCTTGTGGTGAAAGACGGAAAGAAGCTCCAACAGTGCTGCTCCTTGGAGGAAACACCCAGCGTGTTATATGGGAGGCAGTTATTTTCAGCTGAACATCTGTCTCCATGTGAGCTGTCCTTTGAACTGACCCGGCCTTTCAGGTGAAAAGTCTTTGGTAATTTATAGTCGCAATCACAGTTCCAGTAGGTCACCTTTACGTTTTATAGAATATCCTTTTCTTCCCTTTATATGCTAATAATACAATTGTTGATAGATTGGCCGTTTCCTGTCCGGTGCACATTGACACTGATTTTATTTTTATTAAACCATTGCCGTGTACCATTACATTTTTGTTCTTGACAGTGGCTTTTTTAGAAACTCAGGTCAGGACCAGGGGTTATTTGACACATTGTAGTCGTTGGTCCATGCTTTTTAGAGACTCGACCTGACATTTTCTCTTCCTTCCGACTACAAAAATGGTAGCAGAACTTAAGGTATATAGGGCCTTGAATCCGGCGAACATTGACATTGTATTTAGCATATCATATTGTTTCATTCCTTAAAGTCTTTAACGAAAACCATGGAAGACTTGTATCTTTCAATCTGTTGTGCTGTTCCATATAGAGGTGCTCAGATGTGGCTTCCGCTGAAAGTGTTTGGTGTTGGGGTTTTCCGTGCGGCCCTGGAAGAGAAACTCTTACTGGCACGTTACTTCTACGGGAAGCTAAAAGGTACTGAACGGACATTTTGTCTGAATGCTTTGGATGGCGTCATGGTGCCCGTGTTTTGTTTTTTAGAACAAATTCCAGGCACAGTGTTCTGTGGGATTGGTATCTTTGTTTGGGATTCATTTGTCTTTGATTAATTTCATTTCCAGTGTAACTAAAACTGAAAAAGCATGTTTCTTTCAATCGATAGAAACTGGAGAATTCGAGCTACCGCTGGAGCCGGAGCTGTCCGTGGTCGTGTTTCGTGCTACAGCGCCACCTGGCGTCGACAGTAACAACTTCAACCAGCAGCTCCTGAACGACCTGATTTCTGACGGGAAAATCTTCATGACTCCTGCTGAACTTCACGGCCAGTTCTACCTGCGTGTCTGTGTCCTGTGCTTCAGGACCCACATTGAGCATATCGATCTGTGCTTCTCCTTGATCCGAGAGAAACGTGGTCATCTTTGGAAGTCGTTCCGTTTGGATGCCTAAAGCAAAATAATATCATTCCGCATTACTGGGAAGCAACATTTGGTATTCTAGGCGACGCGTGGATGGGTTTTTTGAGATTATACTCTGACGTCGTGCCTGGCAAGATATATATTTGTAGGAATATTCAAGTACGTATCCCAATGTGCGTATATATATACTTGTAGATAATGATAGTCACTGTCAGATGTCACACCAGATGGCCGAAGAAACAATAGTATAACTATATCATTTTGATCCTGATGCAGGCCTGCCCGCCTTATCCTGTGACCTCCTCCTCCCTTACTTTGCCCCTCGCGGGGTCATCTGAGGACAACAAATATGATGATGATGATATGAACATATGTCTGTTAACATGAGGGAATGTACAACACCTACATTTGTACGTGCTTACAAGCGCAAGACAATGATTGTGGCTAAGATTGTCAGACCTTGCATGTTTTATGCACGCTTCTGGGTGTAATAAGTTTATCATTATATTACAACTTTATCACTTGTAAACATGACGAGTATTAAACAGCCAAGACGTTCTGTTATACCATTGATATAAAAGCGTTGCGAGAAAATATTAAGTGTCCATGGGCTACTGAAGGTGAACAGTGACTTGGGTCTAGTGGTAGAATAAACTATTGGTTTAGAGCTAGAAGGATGTAACATCGTCGTGGAGTGGTGATGCTCACATCAATTCGTGAGGAATACGCAGCCCTATGATAACTGAGAATTTGTCTGAAAGGCACCAAAAAGGCTTATACATGCATATGTAACGGTACCCAAATAATTTGATAAGATGCACATGCTTGTAGTGATCCGTTAGTGATCAAAACATTAACTTCATTGGACATACTACACGAGACTTAAGACTGATTTAAGAAGCTGAATCGTGTGTGGAAGGTGAATCGTGACAAATCCAACTGTGGAAGGTGAATCGTGACAAATCCAACTTTTTCTACTAAACTAAATATTGTTTTTTTCGTCGCTACAGTTCGGGCTAGAATAGATACCGTTAGTCAGAATTTCACCCTTCCATGACCTGCTCTCTGATAGCTTTGTCTGACTTTGTGTGTGCTTTTCTTTGCAACGACCTTGCCCCGTTTGCCCTCATGACTCATGGGGGCAAAGGGGGCACATTTGGGCTTAGGGTCAATGTACATTTTTACATCCGGGGATGTTAGCATTCCCCAGCTTCAACAGACCGTGGTATGTTTCTTATACAGCAGCTTTGACCTTTGCAAAGAGCTGCGAGAGGGATCAAAACGTAAGAGTTGTAAGGTTGGTAACGTTACTGTTGCCTAGTGTTGGTATAGTACAGGCTATGGTACATAGCCTGTACTATGGTACTATGGTACATAGCCTGGAGTCCAGCCTTGTTAGCTTTGACCCGCTACCAACGTCCGCTAGCCGCCAACCAGCGGGCATTGGGAGCGGGTCAAAGCTAACAAGGCTGGACTCCAGGCTAATATCATATGCACTCATGCTACCTGTGGGTGTAGGTGCATAATGCTGATCCTGACCAAAACAGAAGCAGCTTGCTTTACTCCCTTCCCCTTAAATAGTTCTCAATTTGACCTTCGTCCTAAAGGCGGTTACGTATGCCGTCCTATTTACCTTTGACCTTTGTTACGTTAACTGGTTCTGTAGTCATACCGACAAACGACCGTGTGCGTTGTATCTAATATTCCAGCATAAGGCCACACCACTTTAAGTTGTTGGTTCTCAGAGTTGCCCCTTCTATGGTTCGCAAGCCCCCCCCCCCCCCCCCACCAAAGAAAAAAAGATCACCACACCCCCCTTTCAGGAAATTGTTACTCAGTATTTAAAGCCATTCAACAATTTCCCAGTATAGCAAAATGACCCAAATGCCTTTATTCGGTTTTTGTCTGCCGATCTTTCTATATGCAATGCTTTCATGAATGACAAGTACAAATATAAAAACTTTTATAAGTATTTTCAATGATTTTCAACAAACAGGTGCATCTACTGTACAATGGGAGTACCGTGTATGAGTTGGATATAAGATTAGACACATTAGAGTGTCTATTTGCTTTTATCAAGCTGAAACTTGAATGATCATATTATTCTTATGTTTTTGCCAAATCTTTTTTTTCGCGTTTTTCTCGCTCCATATTTTTTTGTGGAAAAATCCGAGAACCAACAAATTATAATGGTGTGGCCTTATGTGTAAATATGGCGCAGAGGCTTAGAATGGCCGTGAGGGATAGGTGAATTATCTAGTACTTTTTTTTGGGGGGGGGGGCTTGACTCCAAAATGTAATTAATCAAAGATGCCCGCCAGTTATTGTTGAAATCTAATGTCGTAGTTGATCTGTTGTTACCGTCACAAATAACGTTACATGCCATGACATTGTGCTCTCTTTCTTTTGTTTTGCTCTCTGGCCATGGTCCCGACGATATGCAAGTAGGCAGCGGGATACAAAGGCATAGTGATGAGGAGAGGGTGGATTGGGAGTTACAATGATTGCTTTTTATTGGCATACAGTTTTAATCAACATATAGGGAAAACAAGTAACTGAACGAATCTATATCATTTTCTTTCCAGGCAATGGCAGAAACAAATCACAGCCTTAGTCAGAGGCTAGCAGACCTGAAACTGCAGACCTCTGTTTTAGAGGTCCAGGAGGTCGACCGGGATGCCATGACTAAGAAGACCGTAAAGTTAATCAACACTCATGATGACAGCGTAACAAAATTGACCTTAGGACCGATCAAGATGTTGGACCATGAAAGCCTTGAAACTATGGACGACATCAGCGAAAGCCCAGCCGAGTTTGGTGAGTAAAATGATAAGATGCAAATTCCTTTAGTTAGAACAGGTATTGGTGAAGTTACTAATGATTACACAGATACTGCAGAAGGCTGGTGGTCAAAGCATCCGGTCGTCTAACAGGGGGTACAAAGCCAAGGGTTGGCAATAACGTTACCAGTTCTGAGCGAATTGATACATTGATAATCTTATGGAATACTGTTACAAACAAAAATGCATTTAGTACATACTCTACGACAAATATATGATTGACATCAGCTTCGATTGTCAACAGCTTCTCTCCATCTATGTATGTACAGACTCCGTCATGCAAGACCTCAACGACCGTTTGGTGAGAGCAGGAGTCATCCCGGGCCATCCAATGTTCTTTGGTTTTATTCCGTCTGGACATGGAACATATCCCGCAGCCCTGGGTGGTTTCCTTCCTGCAGCCTTCACGACGTTCTCAGGTGTGTACTTCAACTTGTACCTGGTGAAAGTTGACTTAAGTAGTACCGTAACTGTGATATTGTCTTCATTCAGTACGAGTTTACATGGAAAGTTTTTAAAAAAACACCTACCTGTCAGCGCATACCCAAAAGTAATCTCCAAGCAGATTTTTCGATGGCTATAAGACCGTAACCAACTGGCAAAGTTGGGTGGCGACGAAAACTTCATTTGCCAGTTGGATACGGTCTTATAGCGATCGAAAGATCTGCTTTGAAGATGAACCCCAAAGTTATCTTACTTCTGGGACGGGAGTGAAACTGAAAAATGCGATAATTATCTAACATGTTCCGATAAACACAACAGTGGTTCATTTGGAGAGCCCAGCAGCCGTCCAGATGGAAAACAGGCTGATCAAATGGGTGGCAGACCTGTTCGGCTACCCCGCAGGGCACGCTGGGAACATTTCATCTGGAGGTTCTCTCGCCACTCTCACTGCGTTAGCTGTCGCACGGGACAGTAGGGAATTCAAAGCCGCAGACTTTCACAGGTATGTGTTTTTATATAGCGCATTGATATAACTTTCATAAGTTGTATAAGCTATTCGTAGAATCCCGTATATAATGATAATGCCAGCTTTTTATGGGGATCAGATGGCAAACGCTAACCAAGAATGACAATACATGTAATTGAACCACCAAGAACAGATGATGAAACTTTGATGTCTTTGATTTCTCCCCACAGATGTGTGATTTATTGTAGTGAGTTCACCCATTATGCTGTAGAGAAGGGACTTCGGGCCGTTGGGATGCGGGAGGCTACAGTGAAGAAAACTCCAGTGGACCAGTCGTACAGGATGACAGCAGCGGCTCTTGAAAGGCAGATCAAGGAAGACAAGGAAGTGAGACAATTCCAACAATTCATGGATGGGAAATTTTACTAACACGTGACTTTCTTCCCTTCATTCAAAGACCTCTGCATGCCTCTGTATTATCCATAGTTATACTTGATACTTGTCTATTATCATCTCCATGAAAAATGGATATGTTGTTTTTGGCATGTCTGTGTGTGTGTCTGTGTGTCTGTGCGATTGTGTTTCCGGATTTTTGTAGTCAGCATAACTCAAGAACCTCTGGATGTATTGTGATGATATTTGGTACGTGGGTGGATGTTGGGAAGACAAAGGTCAAGTTTTTCGGCCCCCCGATATGTGACCCTGGTACTGCAGCAGAAGTTCCGTTTTTTGTATCTCTTGACCTGGACGTGATAAGGTCTTGACTTTCTGGTTGCAGATATCTTGTGATGTAAGGAAGAAGTAGTAGTGGTTTGGGCCACCTAGCAGCTTGCTCTGGAACTGCAGGGGCGTTTTTGTCAAACTTTTCCAAGGAGAATAACGAAACAAAGGAACGACGGTATTTAGTATGCAGGTAGCTTAGACAGAGATATACACATTGAGACGCAAATTATACAAATTTGAACTTAATTTGCATCATTAAAGAGGAAAAATCTTTGCAGTGTTTTCCATTATGTGACTCAAATACATGTAACATGTAGTAAATGGCAGGTGGAACATTAACAGATACCAAGTATGCAAATAAATTTGAATTAATGCAAAAGTGCCATAATTAATCTTAATCCTATACCAGACAAACATTAATGCTCGTATAACTTTGCTGACGGAACAAATCCTTACTTTACTGTAACTTATTTACAACCAGGCCGGTTTGCTGCCCTTCCTGGTCGTGGCAACTGTGGGCACCACGCTGACCGGAAGTGTGGATCCTGTGGAGGACATCGCTGATGTGTGTGAGCGTCACCAACTCTGGCTCCACATTGATGCCGCCTATGGAGGGTTTTTCGCGCTCTGTGACGAAATGAAACAGCTGTTTGTTGGTGTGGAACGGAGTGATTCAATTGTGGTCAACCCACATAAAGGTCTGCATTAAGAATCTAAGCGAAACTTATTCGTTATCCACAAATAGTTATTTGTAGTAAAACATGTTGTTCTGCTCTAATATGGAAATAGTTCATTCAACTCATGCTTCTACGGTTATGCCACTAACCTTTCCTTTATTCGCAGGGCTTTTCGTACCCAGTGGTGTCGGAGTTCTTGTGGTGAAAGACGGAAAGAAGCTCCAACAGTGCTGCTCCTTTGAGGAAACAACCAACGTGTATAAGGGAATGCAGTTCTTTTCAGCTGAACATCTGTCTCCATGTGAGCTGTCCTTTGAACTGACCCGGTCTTTCAGGTGAAATGTATTTGGTAATTGATAATCGCATTAACACTTCAAGTAGCCCACATTTACGTTCTGTAGAATTTCCTTTTCTTCCCTTTAGCTAGTGATAATACACTTGTTAATAGATTGGCCGTTTCCTTTCTGGTGCACACTGACGCTGCTTTTTTCAAAGCATTGCCGTGTACATTTATATCTTCTCTTGACATTGCCTATTTAGAGATTCGCCCTCAAATTTTTCTATTCCTTCATACTAAATATAAGGGCATTAGAACGTCAGGTATATAGTATGGGGCTTCATTTGGCAAACATTTTGACATTGCATTTAGCATACCATTACCTTTCATTCCTTAAAGTCTTTAACGGCAACCATATAGAAGACATGTATGTTTTAATCTGTTGGGGTTATAGAGGTGCTCAGATGTGGCTTCCACTGAAAGTGTTTGGTGTTGGAGTTTTCCGTGCGGCCCTGGAAGAGAAACTCCTACTGGCACGTTACTTCTACGGGAAGCTAAAAGGTACAATGAAAAGGACATTTTGTCTCAATGCTTGGGGTGGATGTCCCCATGTTTTTTACAACCAATTCCAGGCATTCCGTGGGGTTGGCATCTTCGTTTGGAATTTATAATTGTCTTTTGTTGATTTTATTACCAGTGTAACTAAAACTGAAATAATATTTTTTCTCAATCGATAGAAACTGGAGACTTCGAGCTTCCATCGGAGCCAGAGCTGTCTGTGGTCGTGTTTCGTGCTACAGCGCCACCTGGCGTCGATATCAACAACTTCAACCAACAGCTCCTGAACGACCTGATTTCAGACGAGAAAATCTTCATGACGGCCGCTACACTCCACGGCCAGTTCTACCTGCGTGTCTGTGTCCTGTGCTTCAGGACCCACATTGAGCATATCGATCTGTGCTTCTCCTTGATCCGAGAGAAACGTGGCCATCTGTGGGGGTCCTTCCAAAGCAATGCTTAGAGCGATTCAGCACCATCGTAATAGTGAAAAACTGCCCAGCAGTAGCGTGTCTTCAAACATGGATTGTTTATTTTGAATCTCTCTCTCTTTTGAACTTAATCATGTAGCTATAGCTAGCAGTGACTGATCGCAATTATATAACACGATGTAATGGCGTCTCTCATTATATCGAGGGATTGTCCAGCGACAAGAGAGGCATACTAGTACGTGCCTGAGACAAAGGGGCATTTTCACACGCGGCTGTCATGGTGTTTCTAAAAAATATCAACCAACATACATTTAACCTCGCGGGGATTAAATTTTGTTATAGGGAGAAAATGGAGCGTTCGCGGTGGAAACAAAGAGTGGTTACGGCAAAAACCGCGAGCATCGAACTACCGCGAAAATTTCAACATTTTCAGTATTGGTCAGAAATAATCTATGGCCGAGTCCAATGTCATGTAAGCAACATGGCGTGATGTAGAGTAAGAGTTCCGCTACACTATTCTAAGGGAGACACAAATTTGATAGCTTGGAGCTCACGGTGACTCAGTCCCAAGCATCATTACATAAACACAGGCAAGGAAAGCGCTACTTGGGGGAAATGGTAACAAGTGTCAGTCACGGAAAGCCTTCCTTTGCGGAAGCTGGTTCAGCCATCTGAATAGATGCGATAAGGAGTCATGTAACCACGTCATCAGCGTCATGATGTTGACCTACTTTTTTTGAAGGTCAACTGTAACGTTACAAATTCTGTAGTAAAACGGCAAAAGTTGCTAATAGAAAACCACACAGCTCATATGGATGAAGAATATTTGTCAGTAAGATTAGTCTTTTTTGACAGTCAATCGAATTTCATATCGTAGACACCATGCGTCAAAATATGTGTGGGCAAATATCAGGATTACTGTTGAAAATTGTCTGATAGTTTTCCCAATATACACGTGTAGAACACTGTTTGGTGGTGGCTGTTTGATGAAGACGATATTATGGTCTTTATACAGCATTGTGATAAACTTCACTTGCAGACTTCGTCCTCATGACGTCAGCGACGCTGAATCGAGGTGCGTCGGACAATACTCCGTTCAGAGTACACTTCATATCCTGGGGAGTGTAGGATACTGAACTTACCTACCCTAGATCAGCGAAGAGATACAGATTACCTTTGCCTGAGCTTTGCCGGGGAACTTCTTCGATCACCAGACTTCCGTCATTGGCTACCACAAACACCAGGGGCTGTCACTGAACGCACCACACGTTCCAGCAATCAAATAGACTATGTCAGACCCAGAGCTGAACGTTTCAAACGAAGCAGCATACCGTACATGATAACCCTGTTAAACAGTTGGAAAATTATGACCACATGAAATAAGGTGTATGTAATGTTCTATGTTTTCCTCCACGTGTAACTCAACATATGTATTTGCTCTATTACGTATTAATTAACAATATGCTTAATCCCCTGCGTGATTTTATGACTTTTCTAAACTTCATATATAAGGTTTTAATTAAGGACTTATAATTGTCTTAATGCAGTGGTGCTCTGTTTGTACACCAAGGCATAGTTTAGCACATTGCTGCCAGTCTCTTGTTTTTCACAATAAACCGTTTGATTGATTTTAAACCGTTTGATTGTCATGCAACCGAGTGCGGGATAACTGTTATATTATATTTCGTGTGTCTCCTTTGATTTTGAGGGTTCCATCTTATGGCAAGTTATGCAGGAAGACAAGTTTACACATGGAAAACTATCAAAATCAGATATATAACTATGAATCATTTGTAGATCAGTGTCTGAAAATCATTTATTTCAAGGGACTAAGAGTGCAATACGTTAGCCAAAGTTACCGACAGTTTCTGCATCCGTCTGTCCGTGTTGCTCATGCGCACACCGTGGGTGGTACAGACGGATCGGCGGCAGGAGCTTCCGGACAGGCTCCGAGAACATGTAATACCACAGCAGCGGTTTACAAACAGTGAGGACGTCAATTCTTTATCACAAAAATCAGACACGCACAACTTCCACGCACAAAGGATATGGCTTTCCGCCTATACCAACAGAGCGCAGTGATATCTTGTACTTTTCGCGGAAAACGTCTGTCAATGACAGAGTTGACATTTGGTTTTATTTGTAAACTTCTGTTATCATCAAAATAACGCCTCCGCCATCCCGTTGGTGTACTGCCAACATTCAATATTTGCATATAATCATATAAGCACGCCGAGAACAGGTTGTCTTCAACAGTTCCCCATGTGCAGCTCGTGTTGAAACCCGTCCGGGTGTAGATCTGCGGTCCAGAGGACACTGGACTGAAGCTGAGATGATGCAGATGAGTAAATGGGACGTGTTCACTCACACGGCAGTCCTCCTCGCAACTGTGCTGGCAGGTAACCTTCAGAAATAACTATTTCTCTTTAATCATGTTTTAGCGTGTACATTTTGAACCGTTGTTTTAGCTGACCATCTGTGAATAATTTCATGTTACAGACAAGACGGATCCCAATGTTCATATTTCGGCTATATCAAAGTTCTTTATTCACAACCACATATTCAACAAGAGCCGACGTTTCGTTGGTCGCCTGTCATCGCTCGGAAGGAAATGGCAGACGGTCATCGAAAGGTCGGCTCTTGTTGAATATGTGGTTGTGAATTAAAAACTTTGTTACAGCCGAAATATGAAAATTGGGATCCGTCTTGTCTGTAACATGCCAACTTCTATGATACATGTAGACAACACGAAGAGAGGTACCTCTTCAGTTATAGGGGATGGTTAAAAGTGAAACAGACATTGGAAATGGTAATGTCAGGTTCCCCGTGTAAATTGAATTTTGTCTTAATCTTACTCTTGGTGGGTAGTTCTCGTAACTCAATACTTTTGAATTAAGGTAAACTATAACTACTACTACTACTGTGCTGCGATGTTCATCATAGCCTCTTTTTTCGCGCGCGGGTCCAGACCTCAACTCGGGTGGCATTTCGTTTTGAGTTGTCACGCGTACATGGTAAGTTATGGTTATCAATCACGATACATCTCGTGTGTGGTGCTCTCAAAATGTTCCTTGATTGACCACATAGCAAACGTGTTTTGTCGCGCATTTTCGGTGGTTGAAATTAAAAACAATTCCACGAATCGTTTCGTTCTTTCTAAGTTGAACGCTGCTTTTTAGAGTTTATTTCTAAAACAAAAGCCCTTGAACAAATGTAAATAAGGGCTGGACGACACTTATCAGGCCTAATCCGTACGAGACGAACATGAACAGGACATCCGTTCATTGTTACTTGGCTGTGGCTTCCTAGTCTCGTTAACAAAACGTGCTGAAGGAAAGGGTGGAAGAACACGGGTCGCCAGCGGATCTAGGGCATACAACTTACAAGTGACAGGTGGTTCCTTTCTCGGGCCTCCCCGGCACACATGCAGGGCAGCATGTTCTTTGGTTTCCGTACCGAGGGTCTACTAGAATCTTAAAATTCTTAAATCTTATCTATTATACTTTTTTCAGAGATATTTATTGTGGATATTGTCATCAGAATGACACATTTTTGTCAGTTTCATGATGCGATTCTCAGGGCACAGTTTTACACAATGAGTGTCTCATGGTCATACATGGTTTTCGGCCCAGAACCCAGCGATCCAGCGTTCAAATCCCCTGACGCCACCGACGCTGTGCCCTTGCGAAAGGCATTTTACACGACTATCCTCGCCCCACCCAGGTGTAAAAACGGGTATATTATGTGTGGGTCACGACACCAAAAATAGCTGCCTCTGTTTCACGTGCATTGCACCGTTACAATTCTAATGAAATCAAAATCAAATACTGTTGGCTGTGCACATCATGATTCTGCAAGCTTAACATCAGTCATTACGTTCATTTTCTCTCTGTAGTGTAGTTTCTCAATGTCTTTTCCTTTCCGTCGCCACGGCGTTTGAACATTGCTAATCAGCGTGACGGGACGTGCTATCAGCTGCGGCGCGGTCACATTCGTCATGATCGTACGATTTTAGTGTTAAGAATTTCGATGCCGGCTGTGACAGAACCAACCACAAAGGATTTGAGGCAGCCTTCCTTTTCGGTGACAAAAAGCTAAACTTGCAGGACACATGTACGACCATACCAAGAATGCCAGTTTGTGATCGTACCACGATGTGACGTATGTGACGGGGCCCTTACTGCGCATGTATCATCTCAACCAATACGAATTACAGTGCAAAGAAAACGCATATGCATAACGCGTAGATGCCACCCATTACATTAACTTTGTGCAGCCTTAAGCGGGACGCTCAAACAAGGGCCGCCTGATTCAATTGCTTACTGAACTTAAGTTTGCAGTTCGCCGTCAGAGGGGATGGCCACAGCAAAAACAAAGCTCGGAAACAAACCGCTTTTTTGACTTAACAAATGCAGCTGGCAGCTTTACGATATAACGCCCAACACTTTGTATCTTTCTGTACTTCTAGTATGCCAGGGATTAGCTGTGAACAGAAACGATGACAAGACAGCTGTAAAACGGGCCAGGCGAGCATCACAAGGTCAGGGTGAATTTTGTGTTGTATATAATGTTCTACGTCATGTTCGTATTGCCTGCACAGCTCTATTACTTTATACAATCCAGACAAATCCTTCATGAAACAGAAATGTCCCCCTTTTTTGACTTGTCAATATCACAGGCATCTATGTTACATTTTTGCTGCCCTCCTCACTTATCTAAACTTCTTTATATATCAACAGAAATTTGAACAATACAAGCTAACATCCTCACGGTATCATGTTATACAATGAGAGATTATGACAAACTCATTGTGAAGTAGTGGTCTTGTTTCCAGCTGCTTTGAAGGTAACGGCTGCTAATTCTATGCTTAAATGGGCCTCTACTTGGCAGATGCACTTTTTGTTGAGGAAAACTGTGCAGGCAGGAAATATAACGTTTAACCTCCATCAAGGGATTCAGTTATACATTTTCGGCGCTGAGTATCTCGTTTGACGTTCCTTATAAGTGCAGCAGTTTGCATCTGTCTGACTTGTGAATATTGTTTATTATTATCTAAGCCTGATATCATTGTACCTGTGGCTCTGATCACCCCCACCGCTCCATCCTTACAGCAGCACCAGCCGACCCTTGTGATCAGGCCACGTGTGCTCCTACAGGAGGCTTCTGTAAGGTCATCAGCTCCACACAGTACAGTTGTCGTTGTCTACCAGGGTTCGACGATGTTAACGGAGATGGCAGTGTTTGTCAAGGTACTTTCCACAATCTTTTTCTTTTTCTGGTTTGATGAAAAAAATTAAACTCAAAGTATGTCATGACCTGTTATGATATAATGTACAACTGTTACATCCCTGTCTCTCTCTCCCCCAGCCCTCCACCCTCCTGGTTCCTGGCAGCCTCCGGTCGACCCTTGTGATCAGGCCGCCTGTGCCCCTGTAGGGCAGGGCTTCTGTAAGGCCATCAGCGACACACAGTACAGTTGTCATTGTCTGCCAGGATTTGCCGATGTCAATGGAGATGGCAGTGTGTGCGAAGGTGCGAGTGTTTTTGTGTAACTAAGCTTCAGAGGGTTGATCGATGTAACTAAAATGCAAAGGATATGGTTATATTTGTGGGTTTTGAATATTTACAAACGGATATTTACAATTTCATTAACCTCTTGTCACAACATAGGGAATTCAAAATGCACCAGAAAAGCTTAATTGGAACGTTAGATGTATTTCCATATTGTACTTATATTATAACACCAGGGTACAGAGAATCTGCACCTGGCAATTATAATTTGAGGCAAAAAGAACTGTCATCAATTATTCAATGCATAAAAAGTGTGTCTCTGCCTTTACTCCCCAGCCCTACACCCCCCTGGTCCTGCCCAGCCCCCCGCTGACCCATGTGACCGTGCCGACTGTGCCCCCGAGGGACAGGCCAGGTGTGTTCCCCTGGGCTCCACGCAGTACCGCTGCGAATGTCTGCCAGGATACAGTGGAGATGGCAGAGTCTGTACAGGTAGGTTATACCCCTATGTTCAGACACCTTAATGTTCCGGCACCCCAGGACCGACGTTCTGATACTCACTACCCTAACCCTAACCTCAACGTAGGGACTGTCAAAACGCAGAGTTGTCGGAACGTGGATGCATCGGTATCTAGTGCAATACAGGCAAACACAACTAGTAAATTTGGAAAAAGTTATTAGAGAAAATGAAATTCCCGTCCTTTTTAAAGTGATGGCATCTGTTCCAACCTGTCCTGACTTTTGACAGCCTCTTTCAGCATCTGCAGAAGCTTGCCCAGGAAGAATCACTCATTTTCAGAAGATGTTGGCTTTGTTGACTATTCAGCCTGTCCCACAGCAGGAAAATCGATCGGCCGACGAGTCTGTGAGCTCCAAATGGCATTTTCGGCAGTAATGATCCCTGTACATATTTTCTTGATCATCGCACATTTTTGAGGGATTGGTTCACATCCGAAGCCATAGGTGGCGCACAGATAGTCTCCCGAGACTGGACTGTTAAAGAAGAAGATTCACGTTTGCAGTTCAATGAGCCCTGTTCAACATGATAGGGTAGATTTTCAGACATAATACTTTGGGGTGATTTTGAGATTCGGCAACCTTCTGGCGATCAACAAATAGAGCTGAAGCTCGTCGACTGTGTGTCAGGGGCATTACAGTAATTTGCAACAAAAAATACTTCCAAGTTCAGCCTACATGAAATATATACATGTATTGAGTGACCAAACAGCTTTTGCCCTAATGACGACATTCAACTCTTGCAGAACTCACCTGTAAGACCCAGAAGTTGAAAGTGGACCTGGTCTTCCTCCTGGATGGATCGGGCAGCATCGGACGAACCAACTTTCAAAAGCTGAAGGACTTCACCTCCCAGGTCATCAACACCTTTGACATCTCCCCCACCCACACTCGGGTTGGAGTGGTTCAGTACAGCACCTTCCCAAACACTGAGTTTGACATGAACAGGTACATACATTATGTTGTCTATGTTCACTATAACGTTACATCATTTGGTTACGTCAATTGGTAGGTGTTCGTACACATGTTGTCTAGCATAGACATCTTTTGCAAGTTTTGTTAATGAACTATACAAAGACATAAGAGTTTGATTTGGATCACTAACCTACCACCATGTAGCCTGGTAAAATCAATAATGTTTGTTCCTGACATCCCTGCCACTGACTGCCCTGGACCACAATCATCTGTCTGTCCCCATGTAGCTAGCCTTCAGGTCAAAGTAATCTTAAAGTCAATGACAGGGGATATTCCGCTATACCTATTGCAAGTGATTAGTAAGCGGAGAGAAAGTTGATGTAACCACTTGCATCATTCATGTCCTTTGGAAGTTATACCAGTGGTATGTAATACTAAATCTTATTCACATATCTGCCCAGCTACTCTGACAGGTCACGTGTTCTCTCGGCCATCGAGAGAATTCCTTACAAGAAGGGAAGCACCAACACGGGCAAAGCCATCGATTTCGTTCGTCGGCGGAAATTTAGACCCACCAATGGTGACCGTGAAGATATCCGCAATGTGCTGGTCGTCATCACGGATGGAGAGTCGTACGACAGCGTGGTGGACCCAGCCCGTTATGCTGCACTAAGCGGAATCACCGTCTATGCTGTGGGGGTTGGCGATGGAGTGAATGATAGGACGTTAGAACATATTGCCGGGGATCCAAGTCGAGTTCTACATGTGTCAGACTATTCATCACTTGCCACCATTGCTCAAGCACTGCAGGAAACAGTGTGTGAAGGTGGGTTATGCTTCGGTCCCAATAGTTTAGCCATTGACTAGGCAATTTAGTGGGTGATATTAGGCCTAGATTTTTTAAATATTTTCCCACTCAAGTCACTGCAATTACAAATGTTGCCGTTCCTTGTAGTGCTAGAACACTACTTTATAATGTGTTTATTGAGTACAGTGTTTATATTAAATGTGTATGTTGTTCCACTGTCAGGGCCATACAAGAGTCTCGGCTGCTGGATAGACACTGCGGATCGTGCCATCGAAACTTTGGAGGGGGCGGACCATTTACTGGACCAATTCAACTACCACAAACGCCCAAATGCCATCCACAGGTGCTACCAAGTCGCCTTGAGCCGTGGCTTTACAGTGTTTGCTGTTCAAAATGGAGGGCAGTGTTTCTCTTCCAAAACAGCACAGGACACGTACTGGAAGTATGGACGGTCACTGTCCTGCGGATATGATGGAAAAGGAGGCCCCTGGTCAAACCAAGTCTACCAGATTGTTGGTAGGTCAAGTTTGCTTGCTAGATTTTGTTACTGACTTAGAGCTATTTTAGTTGGTTTTCAAAATGTCAAAATTCAAGTATCAGTGAGGAGTGAAGCAGTTTGTATATTAGATACATGTATAACGTTATGATCATGATGATGAAATATTGATTTTTCTTTTACTTACGTTTGCAGGCTTGGACAAGGTCACACCTACATTGCCACCAGGTGAGTTCTAAATAAAAATGTCTGAATGACAAATTTAGGTTTGTGATTAAAGGGCAATGTGCATGATGTACTGCTGATTGAGCACACTTTTTTTCTGCAAGACTGAAAAGTTGGATTTTAAACTATTCATCGCTGAAATAAAGGAAAGGGAATAAGGATCAATATGAAAATGCCAGCGTCCTGCTAATGTGATAGGGGAGGCAATGTATATGAAATTGTTCACACAAACTTATAGAGAATGTGACTTGATGACAATATCCTTGATATCTACTAATTCTGTATTTTTCCCTTATAAAAATGTATTACTTAGTGGCCCGTGGTGCGTACTGCAGGGCCTATGGTGATCCCCACTACCAAACCTTCGATGGGCAGAACTACGATTTCATGGGCATCTGTACCTACACAATGTCCAAGTACCAGAGTACGGCTAGCGACGACACACTGCAACCGTTCAATGTGAAAATCAAGAACGAGCATCGAAGAAATAATTTTCATGTGTCATACACGGCGGAAGTGTATGTTGATGTCAGTGGTCATCGCATCACACTGCAGAAGGGAAGGAGGGTCTTGGTAAGACTTTATGTTACCATGCTGTACAAAAGTAACTGCATGTATTTCAGATCACTCACACTCAAAGGAGGAGGGATAGACTGAATTTATACTTAATGCTGTAAATTTTCAAAATTTGCTTCCTGGTTTTTCCTCTGCATTCTGTACCTTTGTGCAAAGCTTGGCTACATTTTATATCATCATACCATATCCCTCCTTGACGATGACATTTCCCTGCCCAGGTTGATGGAGTGTTTACCAGACTGCCGTACAAAGGAGCCGGTTTCACCATCCACCTCCAGGGCCGGCAGGTGGTTGTTGTCATGGAGTTTGGTGTCAGAGTGGCTTTCAACGGGCTGAATATGGCAGAGGTATGACAGGGTCGATATTCCTGAACACTTCATAATTCATAGATTCAACGTCTGTATTGGCAGTGACAATGTAAGTGAGTACGTACAGCCCACAGTGCTTTCTATCAAAATAAAGATGTTCTTGGTTCGACATCACAATCGTTTTCTTGCATTTGTACATCCGGTCGCAGGGTGGCGCTTTCCTATACCTGCACTGTACCTTTGCTGTCCTTGGTGCTGAACTGGTAATCTGATGTTGGGATGTTGTTTACGTCTTTAGAATCACTAGTATGCTGTTCGTCCTTAATTTTTGAAAGTCTGAGATGTAGTACTTTATTGCCCTTGCCAAAAACTTAATGTTTTCGGTAGCGTTCGTGCATGTGTATGTCTGTCAACGCGGTAACTCTTATTATACAGCACATTGCAAACTTAACATTTTGTCTTTAAATTTGACTTAGTAATCTCTGTATCTTTTCTTTCTCAGCGTTTAGTATGGAAGGTAATGGCCATGTACAGGGCAACTCTTCTATTGCTCTTATCATTGAGAAGATGTTTGCACCAAAGGCAAATGATGTACCATCTGTAGGACATTTAGCTTAAATTGCATTCTTGTCTGGAGAATCTGCCTAATGATAGTTGTAAGTGTTGCACTATGAGATTCTAAGGCTTGTGTGTCCACAGGTGTATGTGCCTCCCCCCTACATGGGGAAACTTGTGGGGATGTGCCAAGACTTTAACATGGACAAGAGTGATGACCTGCTAAAGGCTGATGGTACATGGGCAAGCAGTGCCACGGACCTGGGCAACAGCTGGAACACTGACCCAGAGTATGTCAACATTGGTGTTCTGAGATCAAAGTGCAATGAATATTTTTGACAGTGACACCTGTAGTTGGAAGCATATTCACAATGAATTATGGAAGCCAGGTACGAGCAGAAATTTGTGGTAGCGTTTATCAGGATTGCAAAAAATGAGACATCTGACCTCAATTCAGTCGGTTCTGATGTACATGATGAAGTAACTTGGTAGATACTGTAATCGTTACAGAAAATAGATGCAAATTGTCAACTGTATCACGTCATTGCGCTACCAACATGCAGTCATTTAGTCATGTATATATCCTGCTTCTATCAAGAATGGTGTCTCAGACATCATATTTTTGCCAGGTCATCTGTCTGACAGTCATGTGTCTGTGTTTGTCTCTTGTTCAGGTGTAGAGAGATGGAGGATGAGTATGTGTTCAACTGTCCTGTCAGCATCCAGCGACGTGTGGAGGACAAGTGCAAGGCTCTGCTAGACCCTGACTTGGAGTTCTCTGCCTGCCACTTACTTTTGGATGCTCAGGTAGTAATTTCTCAAACAGCTGACATTTTGCATCATGATTTCTGAAAGAAATATTTTGACTCTGATTTGCGGATACATTTGTGATGCTATATTGAATAGAACAATGTCTGTAGAGATGTATTTAAGTCAGCCAATCTTTTCGTATTTAAGTCAGCCTTTCTTTTGTGTGTACAAGTTGATGGTCAGTGTTGATGCCAGGATGTTGTATAGATATCATGTCAGTAGCAACAGCATTTGGAATACAACTACTGTTGATAAACCAGAAAAGACAAAGAGAAAAGAGACTTGTTGTAACATTTGAAGTTGTCCAGACATTCATTGTGCTCCTGTCTACAGATGTACACTGAGAACTGCATGATTGACATGTGTGAAGATGAGAGCGAGGAGCATCGGTGTGACAGCTTTGCCACCTTTGCCGAGGACTGTGCAGAACATGGTGTTGTTATTGACTGGAGATCTGCAACAGGATGTGGTGAGTACACACAAAGTTTATGGTCATTTGAAGCAGTTCATCATTTTCCAACAAAAAGGGCAGAAGAATTCATCTTGTCAGAAGAATTTATCAAAAATCATGGATATTGTTAGGCGAGAAAGTAGCAAAATTTGGTTATGGCTTATTTGTTGATTGAAGGATTGTGTAACTTATTAGATTACCCATATTAGGATGATAGTCATTGTGTATTTTAAAATTTGGACACTTTTTGCATAAATAATACATCTGATGTTTCAGACTCCCTTCTGAAGTGTCCAGAGAACAGTACATACAGCACCTGTGTCAGCCCCTGCCAGGCCACCTGCCGCGACAACACTCCTGCAGACTGTGCTGGGGAGAGGTGCTTGGAGGGCTGTCAGTGTATGGATGGGTACGTGCTCAGTGGGGAGACGTGTGTGCTGCCACGTGACTGTGGGTGTTTGCTGCCCGATGGACGGTACTATGAGGTAAAATGTTTAGGTTGAGGTTCAGGGTCATTCCAAACTGTCAAGAGCCAGTTGAGTAATTGTTTGTTATACCTAATGTGCGCAAAGTTTGTGATACAAATTTTTAGTAAAAAATCAACATGAGATTGAACATGTTGTTGCATGTTCTGTCTAAAGATAGGTGACAGGTGGGGAGAGATCCGGACCCGTGGGGACATTGGTGAGACGAGAGAGTGTGAGTGTCGCCGTGGAGACCAGGGCGCAGAGAAGGTCTGCCTGAGTGTCCGCTGCCAGCCACCAAACACATGGACTCTAATGGAGGGGGTGCTGGGGTGTCACTGTCCAGGCTGTTTAGATGGTAGGGAGGATCAGCTTCTGCAAGTGTTAGTAACAGATTACAGTTCACAAAGTAGTACAGAGATCATTCAACTGAGAAAGGGGGGACCGGCTGGACAAGGTTTAAAGTTGTTGCAGACTGCACAGTCAAGTGTCCAGGCTTTTGGTAGCAGCATTTTTCTCAGATCATTGTATTTAGGAGAGGCACACAATTACACATTGATTGTTTCTATATATAGGTAGTGAGTCAAGTGATCAACATGCTGTTTTCTGCATGTAGGTGCGTGAATATTTTCCTAGTGGCATGTGTCAGTCTCAGTACAATTCACTCTTTACCACAGCTTTTATTTGTTTGTTTGTTTGTTTGTTTTTACAGATAAAACTCCTGTCCTGACGGTCAGTACAGTGCAACATTACTGTGCAGCGTTCGGTCAGTCCCACTATCAGACATATGACGGGAACCTGATTGACTTCCCGGGCACCTGTCAGTACCTCCTGACTGGGGACTGTAAGGCTGAGTTGTTTCAGGTGAGATATCATGACATCATAGTCGATATGTTGTCTATGTCACATTACTATTTCTACAAATCATACAAGGGATGATTCGTAACCACTTCATACTTTGAATTTAGTATTTCAGTGTGGGAATGCTCATTAGTTATCAGGGAAAATTCCAATATTTCACACTATCATACATTTGAAGCCATCAACAGTGTTTTTATTTAACATAAAAGAAGTTATCATTTACTTTTATTTTAAAGTAACATGTGACTGAATGCAATCGAAATGAACATTGAAAGAAATCATATATGTTCAGCGATAATGACTGGCCTGAAATAATGTATTACCAAGTAAACTTATGGTGCCTCTTTTTTATTTTCCATGGTTTGAGTTGCTGGTATAACTTTGTGTGTTTTTCATCTTTGCCACAGCTGCTGTTCAGAAGTGACATGGACTGTGTTACCCATGATGCTCCATGCAGACATCAGGTGAACCTCTACATGCCTACCTTGGCCTCTGACCTGACGCTACAGCAGGACCATGTGGTCACCATGGGCAACCAGACGTACGTAATTGTTTGTCTAAGTTTCTTATTTGTTCCATGATACAGGAAGTCTAGATGTTACATCAATTACATAATGTGAATATGAAATACATGTAGATTGTTTGTACCATCTAGGGTGATATGCACAGCTGTGAGCTACAAACAGGTTTTAGTTTCAGATAAGGACTATCATCTCTTAATGTATATCTGTTTTACTTAATATTCAAGCTACATGTAAAATGTACTTTTATGTCTTATTTGTATGGTTTGTCTTCAGATTGTCTCTGCCATTTGTGGCCCGAGGTCTGATGGTTGAGAGAGTTGGGGACTATGTTCGAGTTGTGATCCATCCAGAACGGAAGGTAGTGTATCAGTAGAATGTTTGTCATAACAATTTAAATGACATTGTGTGCTGACTTCTGATAATGTCTGGGCCTTGTGGCTGATATAAACCTTAATTGATATGTAAACTACCACAAATCTACCACAAACCTCTGGCTGCTGTGGAAATGAGGCATGCTTTATTTACTGATTCATGCAAATGTTATGCTGTATAAAAGCTGTATTGCACTTAACGAATATAGAGCAGCCTGTTGTGTAGCAATGGAGTTACATATGGTTGTGATCGTTATAGTATGTATTGAAAAGTCCTGTGAGAAGTCTTCTGTCAATGTAGATTGTGGATGCAAATGGTTACTATTCTGATCAAGAATAAACAGCTATTGAGCTCAACCATTGACACATTGAGCCCTATCTTGCACATTGTACAGCCTGACTGCAATTATTTGTTTCCCCAGGCTGCTGTTTACTGGGATGGCTACTCCAGTGTGTATGCCTACCTGGACCCCTCACTACAGGGACAGATGTGTGGGTTATGTGGCAACTCAAATGGAAACCCTGATGATGATTTCACACTGAGATCAGGTGGGTTAGGTTTTTTTATAGACACAGGAACATCATAAATAATGGCATTTTATAGTGAGGCACACATGCATGGCTAAAAAAAATGTATGGAATAGTTTTCACGAACTAACTTGTGGAAAAAGGTAGCAGGTAGCTTGTGTTTGTTATCGCAGTTCCAGCAGTATTGTCACCGTTGTATTGTCAGTGTTTCTGTTGAAATTGTCATGTTTAACCTTCTCCCGGTTGCCTAACTCTGTCACTAGGTGCCAAATGGCTACTTCAGTGTGCTAAAGGTTTTAGTTCAAGGTTTCTGGCAGACTTAAGTCTACTTGATTATCTTTTGCAGGGGTTACTATGTCCAGCCCAATAGCTTTTGGGAATAGCTGGAAGATGACGGAGGCTGATGAGACCTGTCCAGATGTGCCCTTGGACAATCCTGGTGCTTGTGATGCACTGCAGACTGAAGACCTTGTGGTCAGTGAACTTCCTTGTAGTGCCCTGGAAACAGTATAGACAATAAAGATGCCTATTGTAAGAGCTCTGGCTTCTTTTATATATAGTGGCTTCCATACTACTTATTTTATGATTTCCTTATTAGTTATTTGGATTATTCTGTATTTTCTAGGCCATTCAGGAAGCTTGTGATATCATGAAGCAGCTCGAGTCCTTCCAGCCTTGCCGTAAGGAGGTTGATCCCTTCCCCTACATTGAGACTTGCAAGCTGGACATGTGTAGATGCAGCAATGGCAGCAGGTCAGCCATCAATCTTATACATTGTATGCAGTAGTTACTCTAAGAAAGTGATTGAATGGGGGAGGGGGGGGAGAGAATGGCAATCTTAGAAACAAATATGCTTGAATAAACATCTTGATTGCTGAAACAATGGTTTAAGGCTTGATACAAACTGTATCTTCAGAATGCTTTTTTGATAAGTGTGTCTATATTTGTAGTGATTGGAGATTACTCCAAGCAACACCACAATAATCCTGAGATTTTGATTCATGTTACTTCCCTCTGCCCTTATAGAAAGGACTGCATGTGCGATGCCCTGACTCAGTACTCACGTGCTTGTGCCTCCCATGGGATTTCTCTGAGTTGGAGGCAACCAACTTTTTGTGGTACGTGGATCTTTTTATTACAATAATGGAATGATAGAAAATGTGCAAGGGCAAGGCAATAATTCTTAACAATCTCAATGTGAAAAGGGATTCAGCACCAGGGACAAGGACTATGTGGGCAGTTTGGATGCAGTTTAACTTGAGTAAATAAAACAATTTACCAGTTCATATGTTATTCAAAATCAGGATTTAGAAGAACAACATTAATTTGACAAACTTTCAAGGACAGTTATCAATGTTCAGAATCTGAATATGATTATTGATCAAGGATAATAGTAGCAATTGAATATTACTGGGCTTTTGAGGCAGCAACTTGTATGATTTGGTACTAGGTGCAGAAATCATGACAACTTGAATGTGAATGGGCTTAAATGGTAGAATTTAATTTGCCAGATTTACAGTGACCAGGGTCCAAAGTAGGCAACTGAAACTGAGTCATCTTCGAGGACACTGGAAGTAGTAGTTATGGGGCTGATGAATATGAAATTGGTGTGAAAGAGGTACAGGAACAATGAACTCACTGTTTGCTCAACTCTATGTATCAGCCATATCCTTGACTCTATGACCATCTTGTTTGTAAACGATAGGCAAAGACTGTCCAAGTGACATGGTGTATGATGAATGTGGCACCGCCTGTCCTGGGACGTGTCAGAACCCTGAGCCTGACGAGGACTGTGAGGACAGATGTGTGGACGGCTGCCACTGTCCAGCTGGGACCGTGTGGAATGGTACACAGTGCCTGGGGCTGAAGGACTGTCCCTGTGTGCACCAAGGAAAGGAATACAGACCTGGAGACACTATACACCAGGACTGCAATGTGTGGTAGGTTACAAAGTATTGTCTATCTGTTGTAATAAATGCAGATGGTAGATGATTTGATATGTTGAGCTTTACTCTAACAGGCCTTCCTTTATATTGACATAAACAGGCCACAACTTTCATACTCAAAAGATACGAATATTACCAATCTTATAGGCTATCTGTCTTGCCTTAGCAGATAACCAATATTCACCTATTCAAACTTGGCAAATAACACCATAATTATGGCATAAAGGACAATATTGTCACCATGTTCCACAGAGCGCATTACATGGAATAAATGGTATTGTCTTTTGATATCTCTTTACACAGTACCTGCATGGCCAGGAAGTGGATCTGTACTGAAAACATCTGCCCAGGTCAGGTTTGATATATGTTGTGTATTCTGTTTAGTATCAGGGATTCCTGAACTGAAGTTTTTAGCGCATTAGATGTGGAAATTATTGAGTTTCTATATATTTACCTGTTTGTGATGAACAATATCCTCCCATCATTGATACAAATGTTCAGCCATGTTTTCTTAAACATGTGTGATGGAAATGCTTGTTCACCTTCTCAGCTACCTGCAGTGTCCATGGTAACCTGCACTACAGTACATTTGATGGACACCACTATGAGTTTGGCAGTGCTTGCCAGCATGTTCTGGTGAAGACTGATGGGTTCACAGTCATCTCCAACAACCAACAGTGTGGAACAGACCCTAAAACTACCTGCACCAGGTCAGTTGCCATCCCAATGTGCTTTCTAGCAGAATGCGTCTATGTAACATGTAGTTTTAGAATCATTAGATTTACAACTTAAATCTTGTATCCTTAAGAAAAGACATTTTACCCAATGCAGAATGTTTCTTTTATTTCTATGATTTGTTTCACCAAGCAGTCCACTTGACTTGTAATAAATTCATTTTCCAGGAAGACCTGGGATTCAGAAAAGTAAGTATAATATATACAATGTAATCACATAATGAGATGTACATTTTCTTGTGATCCTTCTCTGCAGATCTGCTACCCTGTTGATCCAGGGTGGTACTGCAGGCAGGATTAGGCTACTTCCAGCAGGATCTGTCTCAGTTGGAAACATCTCAGTAACTCTTCCTTACTATGGAGGTATGTAGTATTGTCTTTCTATACAAGTCTATCAGAGATGTTGGCAAGACTATAAGTGGGAAAAATTGATCTCTTGAAACGATTTGGAAAACTTGTCACCTACATTGTACTTTGTCAACAATTCAAAGATGTATCAGAATCTTACACAACGTAATATAAGTCTAGTCCTGAAAAAGTTTTCGAAATTTTATCTTCCAGCTGAATACACCATCCATCAACTGTCTTCTCTGTATGTGGAGGTGAAGACAACCTTTGGTCTGACTGTTCTGTGGGATGGCAGGACAAGTCTCTATGCCACGGTAGGTGCAATTCTTGTGTTACGATGAACTTTAAGTCTTGTGCCTGCATCCTTTTCACCACGTGCAAGATGATCTCCTAGAGATACTGACACATAAAGCAGAAGCATCCAAAACCTTGAAAGGTTTCTTTTGTAGTCATCTATAGATTCCTTTAGACAAAGCTTTAAATTCTGTACATGGTCCAGTGACCATTGAAAGACGGAAATGTGATGTGCCATTTTACACAGAAGATTGTCCAACTCATAACTTTTCATGCTGTTTACTTTTAGATATGTTAAGTGCAGTAAAGGAGGAAGCCATAAGCTAGACTAAAATGGAACATACACTAAGGTAGCAAGCCCATGCATTATCCTTGCACCTCCATGCCCATAGGTTGATGCAGAGCTGTATGGTAAAACCAAGGGTCTCTGTGGGACGTTCAATGGAAACCAGCGGGATGACTTCACCACCCAGAGTGGGGTCGTGGTTGGCTGCCCTGCCGAGTTCTCCTCATCATGGAAGGTCTCACACCAATGTCCTGACTCTTGGCTAGAGAGAGGGCTAAGTCCCTGTGCCATCAATAACCAACGTGGTATGTTGTGAGAGACATTTTCCCTTTCATTCCTTCATCAAACGTGAAATGTGTCACAAGTTTTTTTAAATTCCTGCCAGCTTCTTCAGCAAATTTTTACAAATATCCATCCAAAAGATGTACTGGAATGGCGATCAGATAAAACCTGTCCAAAATGATGTGGGTTGTCCCAGTAGTTTGTAATATTGTCCAAATTCATGTTTTTCTTCCTCACAAAAAAAAACAATGCAGAAGTACCCCTTAAAATTGTGTAGTAGAATTGAATAACTGTAGATTTGAATTTGTATAACTGAATTTCTTCCCTTCATTTTGCCCCACCAGCACTTTTTGCTTTGGAAAACTGTGGCATCCTGATGGGTCCTGTGTTTGCACCCTGCCATGACCTGATTGACCCATCGCACCAGATTGCCCACTGCCAGAATGATGTGTGCCAGGGAGCCAATCCAACCGACTTTCTCTGTTCATCTATTGCCTACTACGCAAGGGAGTGTGCGCAGAATGGGGTTGTGATTGACTGGCGGCCAGACACACCCTGCGGTAAATGTTGTCTTCTTTGTTTGAGTATTACCCTTTGTTGTAGTCTTCTAACCTTCTCACCCCTGGATTTAAAAATTCATGCTGTAAACAGTGTAGTTTAGTGAGTGAATTAGTCCACAGCAGTGAGAAGAAGGTCCACATTAAGAACATCCATGTTTTCAGCACCAAGGAAAGGGCTAGGGCCAGGCTGATAATGGCCTGCTGACACTGTCTTTGATGCTGGTCAGTGCTGACAGTATCAATGTGTGCTATTGCTTATGCAGTAGATCATTCATTTTAGAAAATTTTGCTTCCTCCAAGAAACTTGAATTAGAATATTTCAAGTTCTCATCATCATATATTTTTGTCAATCAATTTGCTGCAGTAACAGAGCTTGTACCAATGAATCGACTCACACTTTGTACATGCATCTGTGTACATTGCAAGATATAAACATGACAGAAGATGCCTCATACATCCATGTATTCTTCATATCTTCATTTGTATTGTTACAGCTGTGGAATGTCCCCAAAATGGCCAGGTTTGGCAGGAATGTGGCTCCAGCTGTACAGGAAGCTGTCGCCACCTGTCCGGATCCATCTCAAGCTGTACAGAGGACTGTGTGGCCGGCTGTAACTGTCCATCAGGACTGTACCAGTCAGAGGATGGGTCCTGTGTGCTAGCCAGTGAGTGCCCCTGCTTCCACCTGGGAGAGGTTTACGAAGCACAAACTACAGTGGAGTTTGCTGATACATATTCCAGATGGTGAGGAAACATTGTCTGGAAACATTGGATCTTTTAACTGTTGTTTGATCAATGCACACTCAGACATTTCGCTTTAAAACAAATCAGAGTGTTTACAAAATATTGATGGTTATTGTTCCTTTTCCATGAGAGTTTGTAATTAGAATGGCTAAGTCACTCAAACAAATTAGAAATTCTACCAGTAAGTCATGCCATGCTGCTTGAAGATCTCATCACTGTTTTTATTTCTGAATAGCTCCTGTGAAAATGGTGTGATGTCTTGTGAAGAACGACCACCTGGTATGTTCAGCATTAATTCTTACCTTCTACTTTCACTTGCTGTTTTGATGACTTGATTGAGAAATACTACTGTTGTTATCAAAACCGTACAAATCCTGTATATGTCATTCCTCATATTCAGAGAAGGAATGCGTCAATGAGACTGTGTACTTTGACTGTGCCAATGCTGGATATGGTGAGTTTGGGCTGGCATGTGAAGCTTCCTGCAGCAATCCTGGGATGGACTGCCTGTTAGACAACACCTGCGTTTCAGGTAAGAAGCTTAAGATACAAAAATTGTACGGTATAATTATCCAAACATTTCTAAAACTCAATTGTTTGAATCTTGATCGACTGTTACCAGTATGTTGTAGTGACTTCTGTCCCTGCTTGTCCAGGCTGTGTGTGTGGCCCAGGCCTGCTGAGGTACCAGGACAAGTGTGTACCGCTGCAGGACTGCCCGTGCTGGTACAGTGGACAGGAGTACCAGCCTGGAGCATCCATCTCTGTGGACTGTAATACCTGGTAGGGATACTTGTCCAGGCATAGATTTGTTAAGATGTTTATATTATGTTGTTTTAGTATGATACTATACAATGTATAAGAATAGTCTCAAAATAATGATTGTATGCACTGTATTCCTTGCTTCAATTAGCCATACTTAGCTTGAAGCCTTCTGTTTCCCTGGCAACGTAAAATAAACTGGATTAATTGGTTAAGATCTGTGAATATTTGATTTTCTGACAGCACCTGCAGCCATGGGTCCTGGACCTGTACAGATCGTCGCTGTATGGCAACATGTGCCGCATATGGAGGGGGCCACTTCCTCACGTTTGATGGCAGACGCTACCAGTTCCAGGATGAATGTAACCATGTCATTGCTCAGGTGATATAGTCTCTAGTACACTTTTTTATGCAGATTTTAAACTTCTTTGAATGGATGAGAAAATTTCAGTGGATTACAATGAATTCATTTTTGCTGTGAAGTCATTTGAGATTAGTTGCATGCTTTTTGGTAATATAGTGTTCACTTTACATGACTCCATAGAAGCATTGTTGCCTTTGTAATGTACATCATATCTTTATGGAGAGTTTGCACACATCTCACTTGTCCTTCAACAAGTCCTGTGACTGTCTTGTACAGGACCACTGTAATGACAGACAGGGCACATTCAGCGTACATGTGGAGATGCTCCCCTGTGCCTCTGGCAGTGGCCCCTCCACCTGTGGTCTGGCCATCACAATAAGATTGGAGTCTGGTACAGAGATCAAAATGACACCAAACAAGCCTCTAACCATAGATTCAGCTGTGGTGTCATCTCTACCTTACATATCTGACAGGTAAGGTTCCCCATCTCAGCTATATTGTAATTGAGATTCCAGGACTGTACTGAGGAGATTTTGTTGAATAATGTACAAAGTTAAAAAAAGTGAACCATTGATACATTTGGCAAACTTAGGTAAGCATGTTTTCAATATTTGAAAGTATTGGACTGCACATACAAATGCAGCATGTATGGAATGAGGACTGGAAAAGCAGGCAAACCTGTTTTGAGGTGACATGTACATTTACTTTAAGATTGTTTTTAAGTCTTTCAATTTGTTTCTTATTACTTCTTATATGCTGACAATGAAATGATTATCTTCATAAGATTAAGAAAATGCCACATTTTCTCTTCGCATGTACAGTTTCAGAGTACAAACAGTTGGCGCCTTCAGTGTTCTTCACATGGAGACTGATTTGCAAGTTATGTGGGACAGTGGAACTCGACTTTACATTCGACTGCCACCAGAACAACAGAGGAGGGTCTGCGGTCTCTGTGGCAACTATGACCAGAACCAAAACAACGACTTCACAACACGGGAGAACGTTGCAGAGTCATCTGTGCACCTGTTTGCAAACAGTTGGAAGACTTCCACGGTAAGTTTTGAAACAAGCTAATGTGTATACTGCTTTTTCAAAGTAAACCTGATATAAAAGTAAAATTGATATAAAATATGCTGATTTTAAGCTGATAAAACTTTGTGAAAAAGCATTTCCAATGGTGACTTGTATTTTCATAATTTCGTTGGCTATGGTTTATGTGCAATTGTGAGTTATCAAACAATTTAGGAAATTTCCGTGTGTTGCAGACTTGCCCAGACATGGCACAGACTGCCCCCGGTCCATGTGAGGAGAACAAGCCTCGTGAGGTGTGGGCCAGGAAAGAATGTAGAGTACTGCTGGATGACGTGTTTGCAGCTTGTCATCACAAGGTGTGGTTTGTCGTACACATGTATAATGTATTAGAAAGTCAAGTTGTAGTAACTTAAACATACTGTTATCAGAATTTCAGGCTTGCTATGTACAGTATATATTTTGTCAAGTTTGGTTATCTGGACAGTCCTCACATCCTCACGTGTACATGTTAGTAAGATAAGTAGCTTTGTAGCCATATAACATTAGAATTGTTTCGTTGCCTGCTGTGCAGATTGATCCCCAGCCCTTCTATGATGCGTGCGTGTCTGACTCCTGTGCCTGTGATGGGGGTGGGGACTGCCACTGTCTCTGCACTGCTGTGGCTGCATATGGAGACATGTGCAATCTCCAGGGAGTCCATGTTCGGTGGAGGACACATGAATTTTGCCGTAAGTAACTTGATTTGAGGGATGTATGATGCAATATTATAATACCATGATAGTTTAATTTTCTCTTCACCTATGGCCGCTAATATTATATGATATTAGCAATAATTATCTTTTTACTTAATCTTGTTTCTACTTGATTGAGGTGTAAATGTAGGAAATTTGATTAGCATCAATGTTTTGTATGAGGAGAAGGCCTTGAATGATAAGCAGTTGGTGTCTCTTGCCTGCAATGCATGTATCTTAGATAAAACTTTTTTTTGACAATAGGATTCATCTGTCAATGATACATTTCACAAATAACAGAGTACACTACAACTGCAAGGTGGTTAAAAGCTGACGGGTCATTACCACATTGGACGTTACTGACAATGTGCTTTACCAGTGTGTGCTCCTGTAACATGTGTAATTTGTGGTCTGCAGCTACTCAGTGTGAGGACTTTAATCAGGAGGATGAGTGTGAGTGGCACTATGACCCATGTGGTACTGCCTGTCCTGCCACTTGTGAAGACTGCCACCCCACCGACTGTAACATGCCATGTCTGGAAGGTTGCCATCCAAAGTGCAAGGTAATGCATGTACATGTATACATCTGATTCACCATTTCATTGTCATGTTATCATCTTAAGGTGACTTAACTTTGCTGTTCGTTATGTCAGGTGTTTATCTTAAATTTTGTTACTCTGACATGTGTTCCAATGATAGTTAAAGAATAAATGAAATGTTAGTGACCCTTATTTTTTCTATTCTTTTCATTTCTTCAAAACTGGGCTTTTCCAGTATTGCCTGCCTGTTGCACTTGAATGTGTGTAGAAATATATGTTCAAGGCATAGTTCTTGTAAGTGTTAATTGAAATAAAAATGCTCTTTCCTCTGTGTGTTACTTCAGAATGGAACAGTTCTCCACGCTGGAAGATGTATCACCCCAGACCAGTGCCCTGCTCACCCCATTGTGGACAAGACCTGTGGTCCGTGCTGTAACAAGACAGCTCCTGTGGACGAGTACGGCTGTCGCTACGCTGACTGCGTCTGTCCGACGTGTCCTGCGGTAACCTTGTGTCCACCAGGGCAGGCTGTGAGATCTATAGATGAGTGTGGATGTGAACATGTCAGCTGTCGCTACTGTCTCCATAACGACACCAACTACAATGTGAGTTAACTTTCCATTGTGGACATTTGGGCATATTCAGCCACATGTTAAGTTCATTTACTGTAGGTGATGTTGATTTGTGGAGCTGAATCAGATATAGAATTTTGTGTGTTCTCCGTGCAATATCTCGGGTACGATTACTGGCTCTAAAACTTTAAACACTACTGTTGACAGCTAAAGGACACATGGATGGAGGGGAAGTGTAAGAAGTGTGAGTGTACAGCAGAGGTGGATCCGATCACAGACAACTATGCTGTCAGCTGTGAAATGCTAGAAAATTGCAAGGGTAGTTTCAGGAAACCAGGTATGCTGTCACAGCTTTCACTGAAAAAAAACTAACTAATGTTGCCTTGACTGTCTTTGACTTGCCTATTTGGGCATTTTAGATTATATTCCATTGCATCTGTGTTTTATATATATTCTAAAGTACACACTACACAACGTCTTTCATCTTTATATTGTTGCATGGGCTTTAATGTCTACAACATCAGCAGCAAGTTTGGCCGAGTCATGTCAAAGCTTGAAACAGAAATATTTGGCTGTGAACTAAGTTAAGGAGAGCTAATAGATAGATCTAGGGAGCTTTTGCTGTTTTGCCATGAATATTTAGAATGAATATGATATGAAAATGTTTCCTAATCTAAGGAGACATGTTTTATATCATCATATTGTTATATTGATATATTGTTATATTGTTATATTGTTATATGATGATTGTTATATTATTTCACAGAGTGTGAAGATAGCCAGGGACATGTACGACAGGTGGGGGAAGAGTGGGAGAAGACCCCATGCCAGAAGTGCACATGTACTCCTGAGAAACATGTTGTCTGTGGTAAGAAAAATTCAATCTAGTGTTATTTTACTGTCTGAGATATTGTGACTAAGTATGTATCTGTTTGACTGGACCCAGGATTTTATAAAGGAACACTTTGAAGTCTCAGAGCAAAAGTCTGTAAGGACAAGTTGACTTTTAAGGTGGATCATACAGCTGGTGGCAACAAACAGCTTGGGAACACTATAAGATACTTGTTAGGATACATATTGTTCACACAGCCATACTGAGGATTGTATCCAAAAAAGAGTATTGTGTGAACATGTTTTATGCATAGTAATACTGTATTTTTGGGGCCTCTTTACTATGAAAGCCTTAGGTAAAAGGACAATTGAAAGGAATTTAGATATTTTCAATATCTTAAAATGTAATCATTAATGACAGGGCACAGGTATGTTCTCACTGATTACAAAGTTGTGTTGACTATAATGTCGTTGCACTCTGCCAGACTGTGACTACAGTAGGGATGGCTGCAGCACCCCCCTCCCCACATGCCAGCTGTGTGAGCAGCCCGAGATGATACAGACATCCCAGACATGCCAGCGTGACTGGAGGTGTGGTTGTGATCCTGAGTGTTGCCCAGACAAACCTCACACCTGCCCCCCTGTAAGTAAAACACCACATGCTCATGGCTTCAACACATTCACAGTGCTCAATCTGCGGCAGACTTATGCCATGGGGTCATTATTGTTCAGATTCAAAAGTCTTCATTGAAATATGTCAATAGCATAAAAGATCATTTTGTTGGTAGGCAACGTGATCATATAACTTTTAACTTTTGATCCAATATGAGAAAACTTTGATTTATTAAAGGATCAACTTATTCAGAAGTCTAAACTATAATTACAACTGTTACCCCTGCCCATTTAAATCATTTTGTGGAGATTTAAGGTTTGTAGACTTAGATGATGGTCTGTTGAACTGTTTTACTTTTCTACAGTGCCATGAGTACCACAAGGCTCAGGACCAGTGCTGTGGTCAGTGTATTGCCACATCTTGCTGTGAAACAAATTTGAATGGAGAGGTTACCAGCCATCCAGTAAGTATAATCCCTATCTACATGTACTGCAGTATCCTTATATTCTGATTGAAGGTATCTCTTTCTATATTCATAAACTTAACATCATCAATGAAGGACCTGGTTGACAAATTACAAAATGTACATAAGACATGGAATTAGTTCAAACAATCATTGCGTAAAAAGGCCAGAGGTTGTCTTCATCACCTAGTGCAGAAAATCTCTGGTAGTCATGATTGGCCCATACGCACCTGTTTTCTCTTGATGTCCATGTCTGTACTGTGTTATTTGCCAGGTTAAATGTGTGTTTAAAATCTTTCAGATCAACTCGACATGGACACTTCCCACGGACTCCTGCCACGTGTGCACCTGCAGCAGCAGTGATGCAGGAGTCTTTGCGTTCTGCCCCAGAATGCCATGTGCAGAACACCATCTGCCTCCCAGCTGTCCAGCTGACCGTATCAGGGAGGTGCCAACAGCAGACGGGTGCTGTATCATATCACAACCTGGTATGGTAGCTGATATGTTTTGTCATTTATCATCTTAGTCGAATCTTTTTCTAAATCTGTCAATAATCATCATCACACTGTGACTTCTAAAGCTAAGACCTTCCCTGTATTTGATCAAATAGTCACAATTTGGGGTCAGTGATATATAAGATAGAAGGAACAGCTTATATGTTCATGATTATTTTTTTTCCTCTTGCAGTGTGCCCAAGTACTTCAAAGACTTGCCCCCCGAACACTGTAGCCACTATAACTCAAGATGAGTGTGGCTGTGATGTCATGACTTGTGGTTGCCAGGAGGAGCCAGTCTGCCAGCCAGCCTGGAGCCCATGGATGAACTCAGATGCACCATCAAAAAGCCCACGTAAGGTTTCATTTTGTCTACTTGCTATGATAGTTATTCTGAAGAAGATACATGTTACAAAAAGGAAGATTCATTTTTTAAGTTTCTGGACAAAATGCTGTCTGTGTGGTAGATTCAATCGCTGTAATGTTTACCACTACCTGAAAAAGCAGCTGGATTATTTTAACTTGGTTTGAATGTCTTTCATTGATTTGGTAACAGAGCTGAAATCCTTACACCTTGCTCAAATTGCTGTGTTGTCTTTGATATCAACATGTCCCTTTCCGCTCTGTGTCTCCAGCTGATGATGACGAGACCTACGAGCACCTGCGTGCAGCTGGTTTTGAGTTCTGCTCCCAGCCACAGGACATCCAATGTCGGAACAGCAGGGCACCTGACACCCCCTTCAACTTAGCAAAACAGAAAAGCGTGGAATGTGATGTCAATACTGGGCTGCACTGTCTGTCCAGCAACATCCCCAGCATCTGGTTAGAACCTGTTATGTACCTCCATCACCATCCGTGCACAAAAGTGACTTAGAAGTACACTGTTAGGAAACATAGAAGTTCAGGCTAGTTTGTAACAATCTGTATTCAATACGAAATTGGCTATTTATTTTGACTCAGGGGTCCAGGCACATGCTATGACTATGCTGTGCGTGTCTACTGCTGTGAATCTCCACAAAACAAGTCATGTGTGGACAACTCTGGACAGCCAAGGAAGGTAAGTAATAAAGCACTGCTCAGTTTAAGAAAATAAAGCCTTTTAGAGATTGCTTGGAATACATATTAGCAGGAACTACGTGTGCATCTCATGCAAGTCTTTTAAAACATTTTTGATGAAGATTTTTGTAGATCCCTTTGCCAATTCCTCTTTTCTAGAATGGAGAGATGTGGTATGATGCAGAGGACCACTGCAAGCGCACACTCTACAGCTGTAACTGTGGGCACATCTCCATGGAGAACACCCTGACATGTCCTGAGGTGCAGGTACCGACATGCTTGAATGGCCTCCCACCTGCCAATATTGGAGACTGCTGTCCCCAATACACTTGTGGATGTAAGTCTCTGGTTGCATTCATGTTTGAGATAATAATGACCATAATTTATAATAATTTTGACCATAAGTTTTGTACAGTATCATTCTAAGGTAAGAAGGTTTAACAATGAGAACTTCATTGTTACAGGATTCTAAATAGCCTAATAGTATGTACCCTGTCAAGAGGACATCACATATTGCTCTTGGTGAACAAGATTGTATTTGGTAGTATACTACATTGTCTGTTTGTTGATAGTATACTAGGTTGTTCCATATTGCTGATGTTTGAACCAATAACTCACAATCACCTGTAATTACCCTCTTGGGGACACTGCAAGCAAGCATTCACTATACAATTCATTCCATACATTTTCTCAGGTATCTGTCGGGGCTATGGGGACCCACATTACCTCAACTTTGATGGGCAGTACTTCATGTTCCAAGGGGATGGCCAGTTTATACTTGCTCGGCCTGTGGGAACCCAGGAGTTTGAGATAGTTGGTGAGAATGGGAAATGTGACCCTCCTGCTGGAACAACAACCTGCACCAATACTGTCATTGTCAAGTACAAGGGCCACGAGGTCTCTCTCAGGCCAAAACAGAAGGTGATGAAACTTTCTCACAAGATCTCGCAAGATTATGATACAAACCTACATGATACAGTTCCAAATTCTCATGATGTTTTTTTTTGTCACATAAAACTCAACTCATATAACACTTCTTGTGTAGGTACATATCAATGGATCAGAATGGAGGCTACCCATCACCTATGAGGGAATGACGGTAGCCACCAAGGGGTTTGAACTGGTACTGCACATCCCATCTCTGGAGGTCACAGTGACTTATGATTGGCTAAGCAGTCAGTTCTTCATCATTGTGCCTCCCAAGTTGTTCGGGAATCGTACAGAAGGGCTATGTGGTGAGTGACTTGTTATTGTAAATTTGGAAAGATGCTGTGAATGTGGAAACTTGTCACTGCATAATCAACACATCTTGTATGGTGCACCAGTACCTTCCAGACCACCATGTATTCCAAATGGAGAGTTACTGTGGTTCACATGATAATTTACCATCACTGATCATGAGTTTTCCATGTTTCAAAGGTCGATGTGATAACCAGAAGAATGAATGCACTGATTGTGAGTGCCTGCACCAGTGGAAAGTCCCCAACACAGGCTCAGTGGAGTCATCATGTGGTAAGCCCGAGTGTGCCAACCCACCATGCCACAAATGTGATGATAGTGTCTGTCAAGTGTTACAGGTAAGGATTTATAATCTTCTCATCATGGCCCACATGTGATACTATATACATGAACTGGTCTTGATGTACTGGTAATAACAAATCTGATGCCTTGCAATCAAACCTTTCATACATGCTTTCACCATCGGTGTCTTTTGTCACAAACTATATGGGGAAGTGGAAGACAGCAGAGTGGGAGGCCTGGAAAAGTATGAAATGTCAATTTGTGTTGAAAATGACAATTTCATTATTAAAATCATATTGTTGTTTCACAGTTACATGACACAGAAATGTATGCCATCTTTTGACTTTCTATGATGTGGCCTAAGTACTGATAAGTTCGACTGCAAAAAAATTTGCCCCACCATGAGGTACTAGTAACTGAATGCTGTAGAACAATGTCTGATGCTGTTGTTGCTTGACAGGATCCAGTCGGCCCATTTTCAGCCTGCCACACCCTTGTGCCTGTTGAGACCTACCATGAGGCGTGCCTGTATGACAGGCAGCACTGTGCCACTGAATGTAGCGCCCTGTCAGCCTATGCCTCGGAATGCTTGCGGTTAGGGGTCTGTCTGGACTGGAGGGGCAAGGCCAACAATTGCTGTAAGTCAGGATTTCCAGACTATGTTTATATCACAAAACCTCATCAGATTTTTTAGATTAATGAATGTGTCCTTTTATCAAAGTAATAACATCATGCATTTTAGTACCATGGATAGCTGTTTCTTCATGTACCTGAAATCTTAGCTCTAACCTATGTATATGCAGCTGTTAGCTGTGGCAGTGGTGAGGTGTACAAAGCCTGCAGCTGTGAGCAGACCTGTGAGAACAAGGACAATGCTGGGCAGGCTGACTGCACTGCTCCAACTGAAGGCTGTTTCTGTGAGGATGGCCTGGTGCTCCATTCACAGACTGGAATATGTGTGACCCCTGACACGTGCTGTAAGTTTTGTCCACTGTTATTGATGAATAGTTATGATTTTGTTTTAATGCTACACATGAGTGAATGAATGTTTACACTTGATGTGATCATATGATCAAACTGTAGCTGTGTTTGAACTAAACGTGGGTGAAGAACATAGCAAAGAATTTAGACCAAGTATGAAATTATGTTTTTAGTATCAATGGATATAATGTATTCCATCTTGTTTGTGTGAAGGAAGTCATGCCAAATATCAATAGTAGACTAGACAAAAGTCTATTCTTAGACACAGAGGTATACATTGCTTACATGTCTCTGTTGTTTGACAGATGGCTGTGTGGATGAGTACAATATGCCACGTAGACTGGGTGAGTGCTGGACTCCCTATGGTAACAGCTGTCAGCTGGTCTGCTGCGCCGGGCACAACCAGCTGACCCACCAGAATAAAACGTGCCCACCTCAGCAGCAGTGCACCACCGGCTTCACGACAACAATAATAGAGAACTCCTGCTGCCGTGAAGTCCAGTGCTCACAGATGGATGTCTGTGTCCACAACAACCTGACCTTCCAGGTAAGTACAGAACAATTTACCCCACCGGTGCATCATATTTCTATAAGATGTTATTTGGAAAGGCAGGTTGAAAACTGCTTGCCTAAATTTCCATAAATGCAATAATGGTAGTTTATGATTCATGGCGTTCCAGTTTCTAGTGAGTTGTGTGCAACAGGCTTAACAGCCCTTGAGAATCTAAAAAAACTATACAGTTAGCAAAGCAGAAATAATTGCTGTCTGGAATACTTGCTGCCATACTAGACAGGCCATAATTTCTGAATGTTGTGAATTTGGGACAAATTTCTGGCAACAATGTTTAATCAAGTCCTGTGCCCTTCTTCAGAACTGTGGGATCTTTGGGGATCATCTTCATCTTGCAGATATAGTTTAGACGTGCTATTAAGGTTGAATCTAACATCTACTAACATAATTCCACTAGGGTACATAATTCTGCAACCCTGAAAAGATACGTCCAAACAGATCTCCAACCCAACGTCCCCCAGTATAAAGAGATTTCTAAAACCCACTGTTCAGAGTGGCAGATTTATGTGACGTGGCGGATTAATGTTAATGGAGGTTGATTTAAGCAACAGCTGTTGTTAAAATCATACAGAACATGTAAGATTCTGTGGTTGCTCCTATCAGGTGGGCAACTCCTGGAGTGAAGGCATGTGTGAGACATGTGACTGTACGGAGGACATCGACCAGGACACACAGTTCCGCACTGTTAGCTGTCGCAGGAAGGACTGCCCTCATGTGGAGGAGGCCTGCCCTGTGGGGTACACACTGACCAACAGTGCTGACCGGTGTGGCTGCACACAGGTCAACTGTACCCAGAAACAAGTCTGTGTGCACCTCAACATAGAACACCAGGTGAGATGGTCGACATCTTTTATGTCTTCATGTCATTCAAAACCAACTGTGTGATATAAATGTGTTCTGTGCATTGGAAACGTTTTATCTGCTGACAGCAGAACAATTCAAATTATCTAAATTGCTTGTTGTGAAATAGAACTAAAAATTGTGAAGGCAGACAAAATTGTGCTGTTAACATTAGCAACAAAGGCATTTGATTTGCAAGGAGATGTCATAGAAAACCAAGGTAATATTTCTTGTTAAAAACATGCTCCAGACTGGTACAATGGTTGTGAAAAAGAAAAAAAGATGCTGTGGAGTTTAGAATATTTGGTTAATTCTAAATGTGCATGTGTGTCTCACCCTTTTAGGTTGGGTCCACATGGAATGAGGGCCAGTGTAAACAGTGTACCTGTGAAAACACAGTAGACCTTGGAACTGGTTTTCACCTGGTGGAGTGTGTGGACCTGTCATCCTTGTGCCCTGCTGTGGAGAAGTCCTGTCCTATTGGCTACACTACGACTATCCTGTTGGACCAGTGTGGTTGTGAACATGTCAACTGTACACAGGAGCCTGTCTGTGTGCATGGAAATATTACTTATCAAGTAGGCTTTCAATCTATTTCTTTTCCATTCCGCCCTGATATTACTAACTAGCCCAATCAAATGTGCTCCAATTAAACTAAAGACTTTATTGATTAGTGCTTCATTTGAATAGAAATCCTTCTGTTCCACAGATTGGATCAGCATGGACTGAAGGTGCCTGTTTGGAGTGTGTTTGCTCATCTGAGTTGGATCTGGTCACCAACTTCCGTGTCATAAGCTGTGAGCCCAGGCAGTGCCCTGCTGTGGACATGACCTGTCCTGTTGGTTATGACCTGACCATCAGGAAGGATGAGTGTGGCTGTGGCCATGGGAACTGCACACGTAAGGATGTGTGCCTGTATCAGAACATGGAGGTTGGGGTAAGTACATGTGCCATATACATGTACCTCAGTTTGACGTACAGTTTCCTGTAGATTTTTCTCATGATAAGCTGTGGACGAATATTTTTGTTCTTAAACTCAGGTTGGGACAGTGTGGAGTGAGGAACCATGTGCTCAGTGTGAATGCACCCCGGATGTGAACCAGACCAGTGGCTTTCATGTAGTGCGGCGCTCAAAACGTCGAACAGAATGCCCTCCACCCAACACCTGTTCTGTTGGATATAGTAAAGTCATTTCCATTGATGAATGCGGCTGTGAGCTTGTCAACTGTACCCAGGAACCAGTCTGTGTACATCTGGGGGCTGCATATCAGGTAAAGTAAAACCTTGATGGTAGCTTGCATAGCATAGTCAATCAAACTATTTGATAGATGGAAGACATTTGAGTAGTAAGACCATAATCTGATATTCTTTCTTCCTAAATTGGATTTGTCATTTTATAGTGTTCTTGTGTGAGTTTCATTAGGTTCAACATCTGAACACGGTGTCTATGTTGACCATATGATCTGCATGTCTGAGGGCCAGCTTCTAATCAAGTTGAATAAGTCAGGATTCTGGGGGACGTAAAAGAGTTAATCTGGAAGATTTTGAATAGAAGATAGATGACTCCTTTCCACAGAGCAGCCCTATAGATTTTGACATTTTGATTTGTCTTCCTACTGCAGATTGGATCATCCTGGAATGAAGGAGCCTGTGAGCAGTGCCAGTGCACAAGCAACCTTGACCAGACCACACAGTTCTACCAGGCACATTGTGTGCCACGCAGCTGTCCCTATGTGGAGGAAAGCTGTCCTGTTGGCCACAGTATTACCATCACGAAGGATGAATGTGGCTGCAGCCTTGTGAACTGCACTCGTAACCGGGTCTGCGTGCATCACAACACAGAACATCAGGTAAAGTCACACATCATTTCACTGACTTGATTAACAAATTCTTCCAATAAAGTTATACAGCTACACTTTATGGTTAGGGTGTTTGAACCAAGAGGTCCTAGGTTACAATCCCGACATGCGACCAGTGTTGGGCCCTTAACTTAAAGGCCCTTAAAAGGCACTTAACACAACCTACCTCACTCCACCCAGGTGTAAAAATGGGTACCTGACTTTGGTTGGGGAAGTTAAAGGGGGTGAAAGTAGAGGGAAAGGCTCTACCTTCCAATACCATGCCCTAGACACAGTGGATGATAACCCACTGCCCCCATGGCCTAAAAGCAGGCTATGGGATTACCATACCTTTTTTCAGCTACACAAGAGATGTTGAAGTTTTCAGTCTAAATCATAATGCCCATTTTCTTGTTAGATTGGATCCACCTGGAATGAGGGTCCCTGTGAGCGATGTGACTGTACAGAAGAACATGACATAGCGACTGGGTTCTACTGGGTGGAGTGTGTGGACCTCTCAACCTTGTGCCTTGCTGTGGAGAAGTCCTGTCCTATTGGCTACACTAAGACTGTCCTGTTGGACCAGTGTGGTTGTGAACATGTCAACTGTACACAGGAACCTGTCTGTGTGTACCAGGACACTGTTCATCAGGTATGTGCAATTGTACTGTCCAATGGAAAGCTCTTGTCACAACTTTCAGCACCAAGGGCATCAGCCGTTTCCAGCCATTAGACTAAAGGATGTCACCATTGAGCTCTGTCGAAGATATTCAACTTGGCTCCTCTTGTGTATTAAACATATAACATTTTCTTTGCTACATAATGCTGTAACTGAAGATGATTGGTGCTAAAAGGCTACCAAAGTAAGGGGAGGGAAAAACAAAGCATGATCTTGGGGTTAAATCTATCAATGCTATACATTGTATCATTTCTGTTTTATGGTTTATGAAGACAATTTGAAACATCAGAGTTGGGATATTACAGTAAACCATTGCATTTTTTTGTCATTTTCAAACCAAATACACAGTAGCAGCTGCAACTTAAAACTGCCACTGTATGAGTGTCAATAAGGTTTGGGATGTTTATGCATAGGTTGGTTCCAGCTGGAATGACGGCCCATGTCTGCTGTGCCGTTGCACAGTACAGATAGACACAACAACTGGCTTTCATCACATCGACTGTCTGAACAGGACGAGCCTGTGCCCTGACCTGCAGACCACCTGTTCTATTGGCTACAGCAAGACTGTCCATGTGGACGAGTGTGGATGCGAGCATGTCAACTGCACTAGAGACCCTGTCTGTGTGCAACTCAACATCACATACCCAGTATGTACATGTATTGCCCATGGTTTCACTCTCTTTGTTTACATTGTACTTTCCATCATCTTTTTTTTCAAATTTCACTAAAGCTTATTGATTTCGCAGGTTCTACAGAATTACATTCCTTTCTTGTCCTGACCACAGGTTGGTACAGAGTGGACTGATCGGAATGACCACTGCAGAACCTGCTCATGTGCCATGATGAACGGGCAGCCAGTGGAACAGTGCATGGCCCGGCCATGTCCCTCACTCATCCCCCCAAGAAACTGCCCCTTGGAGCTGCTGAAGGAAGTCAATACCACAGACGGATGCTGCACAATGTATGATGATACCAACTGTAAGTAGGAAACATCAACTTGTTCTCTTCATCTTGGTTGAAAAAGACACAAATGCATTAGACTACAAATTACAGATTATAAGATAAAACCAAACAAAGTTTAGGTGCTGACAAAAGTTTGCAAGATCCCCTTCAAATGTACTTTTCTCACCTTTACTTACTTACTTACCTACCACCTTTTTGTAACATGGTTGGTTTTGCCTGTTGACAGGTAGGGAAAGCTGTAAAGTATTTACCAAAGAGGAGACCCTGGAGATTGATGAGTGCACCAGTGTTGGCACTGTCAACACCACATGGTGCGAGGGAAGGTGCAGGTCCAGTGTAACGTACCAAGGTGAGCGACAGCTGTTCATACACAGAAATTGGCTAGAAATGTATCTTTTGGTCTCCTAGGGAATGACATTCAAGTTGATGAAGTAAAAGAATCTGAGCATATCATGGTACAGCCCTCACAGTCATAACATGATGGAGGATCAGAAATCAGATCTACTCATACTGCAGCTGTGTAGAGAGTAAGGGGTATTAGGTACCAGCCCAAAGTCGTTTGGATTACACGCTCAAACAAGTCATTACTTTAATCATTCTTGCTCGAAACCTGTTTAAGTTGGATTAAATTTGTAATATGCACATTTTTTCTCTTAAAAGCACATGACATGAACCATGAGTGCACATGCTGCCAAGACAAGGCCTGGACGGATGTGTCTGTCCCCATGCAGTGTCCTGATGGCACCTCAACTACCTACAACTATCGCAGGATAGACGCCTGTTACTGTGACACGTGTCAGGAGGCAAAGCCTTCTGCTTAAGCCTGCATATAGGGTTCCTAGATCAGCATTGCACAATGCAGTATACCTACCTTTATCAAGAACCTGTGAAATAAGCCAATCATGAAAAAAGTTTTACACTATTGGTGTTGTAAGAAGTTTGAGAAAACTATTCCATGCAGTAAGAGTGTTGACTCTGCACTTTTGAATAAAAATGAATAAATATTGTTGAATGTGTTCCAGCTGGTAGCAGATTTTCAAAGGGATGTTTTGTAGGCTATTCACCTTCACACTTTTCTGTAGTCCTCCATTGTGACTAACACAGTAGATAACTGTTGTAGTTATTTGTGTAACAATTTTTGTAAAGAGCTCATTCAAATCACAAATGGAAATCATTAAGAGAACTTGTGGCGTCGTGTGGCGTAATGGATAGAACATCCACCTGTCAAACAAGGGGACCCGAGTACGAATCTGGCCTGCCCCCAGACATGTCTGAACATGCACCCCGACGTTGTGCCCTTGGGAAAGGCACTTAACACGACTTTCCTCACTTCACTCAGGTGTAAATGAGTACCTAGCTCATCTAGGGTTAGGGACGTCCCTCGGATAGGACGTTAAATGGAGGTCCCGTGTTTGGGGAGAGCCACACCCCACGCACGTAAAAGAACCCACCACGCTTTTCGAAAAAGAGTAGGGGCATGCCCCGGTGTGCGATGGTCCAAACCTTACAGTCTGGTCTGAGTTGACATCTTGAAAAGGTGATAGTTCACCTGTTATGTCAATCCTTCCACAAATGCGGTAAATCTGAATAAATGAATAAATAAATAAACTTCAAGGGCTCAAAATATGTTGAAAACTCCAGATCGTTTAGGTGCTGTATTGCATTCACTTCTGCATGTTGGCCTGTTAGCTTCAAAAAGATCAAGCAGCTTTTTCTACATTGTGTTATAAACCTGTGTCACGTAGTGGCACTTTCTATGTACACGTTTTATTTCTGTCTATGCAACGTTAAGATACCCAAATGGATCGTGATGTTTAATGGTTCGTGGATTTTGTTGGAATTTGACGGGTAACATACTAAAAAAATTACTGTTGTTTTCGAACTTATCATTGATTGTTTACCAGCATGGCAAGTTTTAAATCCTTGTTCTTGTCAGGATCGAAGAGCTAACAACAAACAATTCTGTTTATCTTCTATTTTCATTGTATGTTTTGTCTTGTGCCACATTTCAAAATGTATAGCATTGTCAGAAGACTCAGAACAGTGCATCATAGCACAAGAAAATTTTGCCCATATTTCAGACAAGAATGTGATATTGCTCTCTATGTATTGGTACAATTAATATCAGTCAAACAATACTTTACACACAACATACGGGTCCTTGTTACTGCTATAGCAGTCAGTACGGACTATCACAGGCAAAATGTAAGGTTGTATAATGTACAGTTACTGTAGTGCATGGATGCTATTGCTATTTCAGGCCCATGTTCCATATTTTCTGCATTTCTGCCATTTATCACTCCATATCTTAACACCTGACTGCAAATATCTATGTGTCTGTCAGCTCAGGTTCTGTTCACTTACAATCACATCCTAACACATTTTTGTTGTCTTACATTGTCAAAGTTTGACAATTTTTTGCTACAATTCTTAATTTTGTCACCAATGTTTTGGATTAAATGCGGTGCATAGACTTGAGGCGACATGTCAAACCTATCAGACTGTGTTAAAAGGCATAATGTATGCATGCTGTCTTTCTCACATTAAAAAGGAAAAATGAGCATTATCACCTCACCACCAGTATTTTGAAACAAACATCTTGCCCAGCTTTTGTTTATACACAATATCATACATAATTCCTTGGAGGTAAACACAAACACTACCGGTAACCCCTTACTTCAACTAAACAGGTTGACTATCCATACATATGTACACCAAATAATAAGTTTGCAGAGTTGGTCTACAAACCCTGAGCTTCAGTAAACTCTAGGATTGACTCGTATAGTTGCATAATATACATTTGAAAACAACAAAGGTAAGATAAAATGAATTTGAAAGATATGAGACGAGTGATGACCAGCATGGATGGACATCCATGACCTCAGACCTCCACCTACTCAAGTTTATCATCACGCACATGACCCACCACAGATGTGGGAATTCACATGTACTGAAGTGAAAGGTCTTGCTTTTGCCACTTGCTATGGACCCAAGCATATCCCTTTGTGAAGGTATATATCACAAAAAACAGCTTCTTCGTTAAACAGAAACTTGCAACTTTAAATGCACTGACAGTTGACTGATATCCTTGAAGTGAAATATGCAAGTATCATCGCATGCCAGATATTCATATTTCACTTCAGTTTCTGACTCCCATTCCCGTTGCCCTCAGTCACACCCATCAGATAGTCTCTGATTTCCTGACTGTCCGGCATGTCTGGCATTACCCAGGAGTCCTTGGGGTCATTCCGCCCGCGACAGTTGGGGCATGTGTTATGTATGACATTCCTGCAGAAACAGACAGACACCAACTACTGTAGTACGAACGCAAAACAGTGCAATTGGCAAGATGAGCTGCCTGAGCATTTGAGATGAAAATGCTGAAAATCTTATGTACTTGAAAGGAAATCTGTTTTGTTGCAACATCACAGTTCTGTTCTAATTAGTATCCATGCATGCAACTGAGTCTAAGAACAGAATCTTGTGTGAGCAACTTGAAGTCTGTATCAACAAACCTTGATACCGTGACATTTTGCAGTTCTCAAAACTGTGCAACAACCACAAGAGCCAAGAAAGTACTGCAAAGAGACAACTACAGAAGTGTACATACCATTTGTCGATGCACTCCTGACAGAAACTGTGTGTACAGGGCAAGATGACCTCCGACCTCCTGTCCATACATATACAACATTCGTTGTCATCTTCTTCCTGCATAGACTGCAGTCTGGAAAAGTGGGCAACATCAACACATTTTAAATCCTAAGGAGAGGGACATGTTCTTTGACTATACAAATATTCATTGTTTTCACAATACAACAAATGGTTTGGTGTTTTGGTGTTCTGTACAATTTCCCGTATTATACAATTATAACAAGTAATACAAATAAGTGGCTTCCACTGTAATTGATAATTTGATACTTTACTGGCAGAAAAATATCCATGGAACAAGAAATTTCATTTTGGCTCTCATTAACTGTTGAGGACAGGTATCACATACAAACCTACCCTGTAAAGATGATGGAGGCCTGGAACTCAGCTGGAGTGTCCTCCTCCCCTGTCCCATCCCCGCCCGTACTCGGCTCCTTCCCCTGCTTCCCTACGGCAGCCTCGGCCTGCTGGAGAACTGTGTTGTACACGGCGATGAACTGTCTCAGGTTCAGCAGCCGCGTGGATTCTATTCTTCCGCAAACAGAGTCAATCTAGCGGAGGGAAGGAGGGAGGTTAGCGCCATCTTCATTTATAGTACACTAAGGTCATTACACTTAAAGAAAGGAAGAAAATCACTGACTTTTGTCCTGATTATGAGTTGAACCTTACACATCAGCAGGTGGATTTTGTCATAGTGGTTTGCATAACAAATTTTGCACCTGTCCAACTATGGTCGACCAATTACTGTAAATGCAGTTCGCAGTGATTCAATTTTGCGGTAAGGAGAAAATGGAGTGTTCGCTGTGGTTTTGAGTTCGTGATAGCACTTAAGTCACATACTGTAATGGAAACACTGGTGTTTTTACGGACAGCCAGTCGTAAACCACTTAAAGGCGACTCAGTAGGATGCTACTGACAGACAGAACAGTCGCTTTCGGCAGTCCCGGAGTGATCAAATGTCACTGATCTAACCTTACATACCTAAGGAATGAATTAAGGCTTTGAACTGAATTGAAATTCTTGATGAATTGGGTCTGAATTCCATTGTGCCTTGTTAGTATTCGAGTATCTTCAACACAAGAGGTGCCTCTAACACATCATAATACTCTACAAAGTACGTACATTTAGAGTTTACACAAGGGATAGGTGGGCAGAAGACAGAACAAGAATTTTCGTCGTCGTTTTGAGTTTGCCACTGCGAAAACTGTGAAAATAAAACTATAAAACTACCGTGGACATAAAACCACCGAGAACTGACTCCATTAAAGGCAGGCTAAACTTAATTTCGTAAAGCATACTGCAGTGTGTTAAATATACCACTAAGACCAGTTCTGACTTCTTTTACACTAGTCCATCATAGATTAGCGTTTTTACAACATTTGATATTCGCGGTGTGGTGATGTAATACTGGCGATGTCCAAAGCCCTTTGACCTTTGTGACGTCAGATTCCGAATCGGAGGAATGGCGTCTGGAGCAATTCCTATGGTGCAGGTGTGGCCAACTCGGAATCTGACGTCACAAAGGTCAAAGGTCTTTGGACATCGCCAGTATTACATCACCACACCGCAAATTTCAAATATTGTAAAAACGCTTATCTATGATGGACTCATGTAAAAGAAGTCAGAACTGGTCTTAGTGGTATATTTAACATACTGCAGTATGCTTCACAAAATTAAGTTTAGCCTGCCTTTAAGTAAACTCAATAATCTTTCTGAGAAATGTTAACTTTACCTTCAAACATCTTATTCTGACAGTTGCCTTCCAAAGTGCTCCTTCATCTGTGCCCTTCTTTATTGTGAAGACCAGGTGTTTACCCTGCACCTCGCTGAACGTCTTGGTTCTGAAAAAAAGAACACTTCCTGTCAAGGTACAGATGTGAACTATCTATTCTACATGGACATAGACTAGTAGAGAACAAAAAACATGATGTGACCTATACTAGCCCCCTTTGCAGACTTCTTGGAGTGACAGTGTTTTTTTTTTTTTGGGGTGCATTGATTCGCGATTTTCAACATGCCTCTGCTGGCATTAGAGAACCTTAGCCCATGTTGAAAATTGAAAATTAGCGCTCCCCAAAAATAAATGCCGGCACTCCAAGAAGTCTACAAAGGAGGCTATATAAGTACAGTATTAGAGGGCAGTCCAGAGGCCCTCAACAGCCATGTAGCTAACCTATCACCAGCACCTCCCAAGAAAAATGTTTACTCAGTCACATAGCTAGACTAATCTCCAAGCAGATCTATTGGTGACAAGGCAGCCTCCGGTGGCTTTTCATACTGGTTGGCCCTTTTGATACTGCCTTGCCATCGATAGATCTGCTTGGAGATTAACATAAGCTGCATGCCAGCCAGTTGTTGGGCTTTCATTTTTAACAGCTTTTCTGCCAGGTTTGGTAGAATAGGAAACATGTTCAAGCCTGCTTTTTAAAAATCTTCTAATGAATTCTTTGAAATAATTGTAAAAATTGCATGTACATTGTATGTACGGTAAAAACCAAATAGCTGTTTCCAGCATTAGTTTACATCAATGGGAAAATAATGTACACCATAGGGTGTGTAGACCAGTGACATATTGAAAAGCAGACAATTTCACAGCCATATATTCAGTTCCTTTATTGCAATTGTAAGATTCCAGTGACTCTTCTTGATATGTTGTCATGCACACTGAGCAAAGTGAAGAATCTGTTCCTACACTTCATTGAGCTCCTTCACAGCGTCCTGTAGGTCCTTGTAATCCAGCACTGCAATCTTCCTCAAGATAGCTGCATGCTTCTGCAGCCGGCCCTGAACTGCAAGCACCATATCAGAACCCTGTGGCAGGGGAGAAACAGGACTTTGGGGATCTGTGGCCACATTTCACTAACTTGTTATCCATCAATGCCATCCTATTCTAGCTCCTGCGATTGTTTGGGACCCATTAACAAAGGCTTGATTGGCATTTGAACATTTGTCTAAGATATAGGTGAGAGGTCTTATCTGATCAGTTTGTACAATACTGTTTCTATCATCCTTCCAATACAGGAAACCCAACCTTGCAGGTGTGGGGTCGTGTTGCGCAAAGGCAGAGCGGTCGACTCTGAACCAAGTGGTCCCTACCATGTCTCGGATCTTGTGCCCCTGGGAAAGGTACTTAGCACGACCTTCCTCACTTCCCTCAGGTGTAAATGAGTACCTCAGCCTAGGTTAGGGACGTCCCTCGAATAGGACATTAAATGGAGGTCCCATGTTTGGGGACAGTCATACCCCACACACGTTAAAGAACCCACCACACCTATCAAAAAAGAGTAGGGGCATGCCCCAGTGTGCAATGGTCCAAAAACCTTACAGTCGGTTGACCTGATACATGTCTGTAGTAATTACTGATTCTACGGCAGATGGACCAAACTATTGTACCTACCTGCCGTAATTTACTCTGCAGGTAACTCTGCAGGTACACGCCTGCATCCCCCTCCTGGGACTGGGTGCTGGAGACGGACTCCAGCTCGTGTTCGGGAGACCGCTCCTCTTCTTCACCCTCGTGCCACATCTCATCCGAATCGTCATAGAAGTAGTGTTCCTGGGACTGGTCCTGTCCCATAGCCTCTGTCTCTGCACCGCCTACTATGCAGCTCCGCAGGTCCTCAACTTGTGCTACAGTGGAACCGACCAGGACATGTGGGCAGCAGTGTCTGCAGATCTGTCATCAGATATCACAGGCTGAGGCTGTGACAATGACAGAAGCAGCAGAAACAAGGCTTTCAGTGAGTGGATACATCATACAACATAACACCGGCATACCTGGTATACCTAATGTCAGGCTTTTAGCTAGGCATGGGTCCATGCGTCATTTGGACGCATGATACTAACATAACAAGGAAATTGGACTCCCTCTTTTTCAGCTGGGTGCACAGGGGACCCCCTGTTTCCCTGGTAATTACATACACATGTGACTGTGTTACAGTGTTACTGTTGCTTTTTTTAGTCCTACCAGACCCTGGGACAGCATGGAAACTGATTGACATGCAAAGCTACCAGGAAATTGTTAATCCATAGAGCCCATCGGGAGACAGAGAAGGAACCAGTAGTTTTTAGTGCTTAAAATGGTCAGGTAAAAGTACAATAAGACTAGAACACACCTAACCCCCACATCACAGCATCACCCCCCCCCCCCAATTTTTGGACCCCTTGTCTATAAATCCTAGCTAAAAGCCTGCCTAATGTATACCTGGTATAAGTTGGATACCTGCATGGGTGCGTACCTATATACTGTAAATGCAGAAATGTTCATGGTGGTTTTACGTTTGCGTTTTTCGCAGTGAACTCATTACCGCAAAAAGCCGTTCCATTGTGTGACTGTAGCGCTATCACAAATGTTTCAAACATGAACTCAAAACCACCACAAACACTCCATTTTCTCCCTACTGCGAAATTAAATCCCCGCCACATTTCTGCATTTAACCGTTACAGTACCTTTACTACTGGCTTTAGGTACATTAAATGCAAATGGGCCCACCATGCCAACACCAGGTGACATTCACCTGGAACATCGCTCCTGACCTTCAGCTGTATCGTATCACAGCTACATACGTATTTTGTGCATTCAAACAAATGTCGACAACTGTCCTGCAATACACCTAACTGTTATGCCTTTATCATCAAATAAAAATCTTGGTGATATTTTATTACCGGAACACCTGTGAACAAATTTACACCTAGCAAATTATATTTTCCCCACCTTTCTATCGTCCGAATGATACTTCCCATTAATTTTTGAAGGTCGTGGATGAATGTTGTATATTCACCTTGTTTGTTTTTGTGTACAGCTATGTTCTACGTAAGCTACGTGACCTAACCTGAGTATGTTTTTCTTTGTCACCAGTGCAGGTTTGCTCTTTGTGTAAACCTTACCTGACGTGCGCGTACCGAAACACAACCAGCTTTCTAACCCATGACGTCGTCGTGATCGTGTGTGATCTATGTTCCTGCCAGTTGCATCTTGATCTTGTAGACAGTCCCCAGATGTTACAACGACATGAAAATGACCGATCAGCTGGGAAAACAACAGGTATGACGGTCCCGGGCAGCTACGTGTATGTTAACCTCTGACCTTCTCTGTGTATACGTCATCATAAACCGGGAACGTCATACTACACAACAACGTCATCAGACCTTATCACTGATTTAAATTTCTGGCGCGAAATATGTCTATGTTATTCAAATCAAGTACTGTACATTTGATATATAATGTCCTTGTTGAGATATATAAACCGCGCAGTTTTGGATGGCCAGGCTAGGGAAATGTTAGGTTAAGATTATTTCAAGGTATTCTCAACAAAAGGTGTAACGTTACTAGTAGCTTATACAATTACTTTTGATTGACTATAACCGTTACATTCCTCCTGAAAAAATGGCATTCATTCTAAAATCTTTATGATTTACAAAAGGATAGTCATAGCAATAAGTATAAAGAACGTGTGTGAACTGTGAATATATGCAGAACGGAATGATATTATTTTTTTCGCAAAATCTTCACCAGCACTAGTTGTAGTCTCCCGGGATGTAACATTCCACCAGACATAGTTCGGTAGAAAAGGGCGCGATTCGACAGACGTACAAAACAAGCCCAGGCCACGTGTCTGCTTTGTGATTAGGGCGAGGCCCATTTTAACCTGTTTGCGCATCTGTTCTCCATCATATTGAATTAGGCATGTATGAAGTAATCAAAATAAGATTTTCAAAAAATCATTTCCAATTCACAGTGTGTAACGTTATATAAAGAGAATTCAAACTCTATGACTGGATACGAATTCGGAGATTTATTTCCAGACGTTTCGAGTGACATCCATCACTCTTCTTCAGCGTCACTAAAAGTGTGTAACGTTATTTCTAAGCTATATTGGGGACCCATATCCTGGAGCAGGCCGATTTAAGCTGTTCGCGAATAAAAAGAATGAATGAACTTCGTAGACAATCGTACATGGTACAATGTATGGTAACAACTATAAACAATAATACTACTGTACAAAAATAGTTACTCAAGCAACTGGATAAAATCCAGTCGCTTGAGTAACTATTTTTGGCGTATCTTACTACCTGGATGTCTAACCTTTATCAACGAATAATACTACAAGGCTAACCTTTACTACATATTTCTCTCTCTTTGTAATTCATCTTCGATATTTTCATGACATTCTGGACATAGTCCATGAGTGACTGGTGTGTTGTGATGTCGACTCTTTTCAATCCAATCGAATGTTAGCCTGGCTGCCAGACCCCCAATATCTCCAAATATATTAGAGATTGGGGATCTGGCATCCAGGCTAAGCTTATCTTATAAGACAATGTGCACTGGTTCTTAGTTTGCCTGAATTTCTTCTTCCATAATCTTGATCAAAGTTTAGATCTAGTGGGTTATCTGCTCGATGTTCTAGAGATGTAATGATTTTATCTGTGTGTTCCTTTTTTGTGTGTCGACTATTATATGGTGTTCTTATTCATTGTTCTGAAATAATCTAGCCATTCTTTATTGATATTTGGTCCCCTGTCTCAACCTTGGTGCCATTTTCTAATTTTCGTACTTATTGATTTCATTCCAGAATGATTTTGGTTCTTTCCTATCTAATTTGGTTAATGACGCCATTTAATTTCATCATAATGTTTCTTTCTCTTCTTTATCAGTTTCTTATACTCCTTGGCGTTGTGTATATAATGTTGTTTTTTGTCTTGTCGCTATGAAAACTTTCTTATTTCAGCGGCAATGACTCGCTTTCTTGATTTTGGATCGTGACATTGCTGGCTATACCAGGGTTTATTGAGAGGCTTCTTTTGTACGTTTTGAATCTCGAATTGAATTTCGCGATGAGTCGACTCTTAGCTTAGGCACAAACCAAACCATTTTCTTTGTGATACATGACGTACCCATTTCCGCCATACATTTATCTGCATCCAAAAAAGAAGACTATTTTCCAGAATTGCATCCCGGCCCTTGATAAATCTTTGAGCCCCAGGCCTCTTCGAAATCTTTAGCAATTATCCTGTTCTTAGTTACTAGTACTTTTGCACAAGTTTCTTAGTTTTTTCACCGGATATTCACAACTTTTTTGGTAACATCAGTAGAAACGTAAGGAGGGGCCGAGCAGTAACTCAGTCTATGTCGATGCAAACATCAGTATTGAATGTTCGTTTCACACACAGGTGTAAAAATAAATGCTCTTCACAATTTCGTGTGAAATCTTGTAAAACAACATTGACGCAGATTGATGTAACAATATATTCACCCGTGGCGTCTATACCAGCTGTTGTTTGCTACTTTACCTAGGTAACAAGTTACTAATGGATATTAGTGTTTCGTGTACACTAGTGAGAATCACGTCAGTATTTTTTCTTTATCTCCAAGCAGATGTAGGGTCCGGCTCAGGGGTTTTTTTCAGACATACTTGTTTTGAGACTTTTTTTACGCCATTCTAGTGGCTTGGTTGTTTTTGTTATCGTTGTTTTGTTTTTTTTTGGTTTTTTTTGTAGGGAGAGGGGAAGAGATAAAAACGCGGACCGTTTAGTAGGCGTATAAAATTGTACTGTAATATATAAGACACTTAGCCTAGCCTAATTGAATCGCGCTTATAGCGGCCGCCCAACACCGGTCAGGGGAGAGGCTATTAGGATAACGGAGTTTGCGTTACACAGACTTAAGGACACCACATCAAGAATGAATGTCGCCAGTTTCGTCCCTCCAAATGGTAAAAAAAAACATAGGGCACAGGCTCAGCCCCGCACAGCAGATAGTTGGTAGAAACAGCTGGACTGTAAACAATAAGGTCACGACGACGGATGGAGAAGTGAAACGAATATGTACACGTGAAACAGATAGTGCTCGCAATTTCTTTCAAACAAGAACCGGAGATGACGCTTAACGGCATATTCAATTACTAATTTGATAAATCGGACCCGGATACCAGCTTGATTAATCTGGGCTAATTACTGCCTGCCTAATGCATACGATGGTTGTCATGGTAACGAAAACCTACAATAGCCAACGCCTGAGCGTCGGAACCGCACTCCACATTGGACCTTCTCTGATCAAGTTGGTGCGTTCTTAGCGAAAAAACTTCATTGTCTCGATTCGTATTCAGCGTTCCAAACTTCCCACTTGATTAGAGTTTAAGCGGTAGCATCATCTTGTATAGCAGCAGCATGACCCTGAGACTGACATGTCTGCTGGTGGTGTTGGTGGGTGCCTGGTCATTCACAACTGGCTCCCGACACACGCAGGGCGCAGACGACTCCAGCGGGAACCACTATCTGCACAGAGGAGAGGTGAGTAGAGGGTTATTCGTTAAGACTAGACTGAAAGCCAGCCGGCGAAAACTATTCTCAAGTCCAGAAATTAAAATCTTAACGCATCTTAATTAGATCTTTATAAAAGAGATCTCCACAACAATTAAGTACAAAATTCTCAGTACGCGCACCATGTTTATTTCATAACTGCGAGGGGTTTGTCAATCCTTCAATTCTTAATGTGTTTAGCTAGAACACAAAAGATATCGATATCTTTTGACGACAAGCCTTTCTAGACTACATGGTAACTCTTAAGTATTAGGGTCGAAAGTCTACAAGCACCGACTCGACTAAGTCCAATGTAACGTTATCTATTGACTATTGTAAGTACCGCAGGACGACTTTCAGTATCTCAATTAGGAGTCAAGGTCAGTAAATCGTCTCTGGTCGTCGGTGTAAACGAGGATAGAGTGCTACTGTGACTCTCTTGCAATAGATTTATATATATAGATGTGAGATAACGAAAACTAAGGCACAAATTGTAGAATGACGAGAGAGTGCATTGGGTCATGGCGCCAGGACAACAATCGCGTTGTCCGTCGACCAGCAGATCGCTAGATATCTTAAGTTGGGAAACAGGGTAGAATTCAAGTTTGCAACAGACTATTTGCTCCCGACCGTGGCGTTCCATGTAGTATTGCAGACGACGGGCCCATGGTTTGCAATGTGTTTATCATACTACATTTGTGTGAGCTCGAGAGTAGGTCTGCGCTCCGACTGCTGCGACTGCATGCTTTTGCGAGAATCATTAGGTTTCCTTCATAATCTGGGTGAAAACAGTGCTATGAACAAACCATCGACATTAAATAAAGTCTTTGACTTGACTTGACGAACGATGCTTTTTTCTTGCCATCTTTGCTCTTTTCGGCAGTACCGGCTGAGAAATGTTAGTTATGCGTTTTACCAAACCTTCATCGGCCAGCAACTAAAACCGGCATGTCTGTGGCATCGTGCAGCCTGTGCTTGGCAGCGTCCAATGCCTTATTCTGTACATCTTCACAGGTTATATCACGCTCCGATGGTTTTAGCGGCAATAAGTTGAAATGTTCTAGCTCTATCGCTCTGTGCGAACGTATTAATGCACATGCGTCTATTAGAAGTAATTCAGATCTGAACACGTCTCCTGATGCTATGTTCATCCAGCATCCCACAGAACAGTTACACAAGACAATCATGGTTGTAGCGAGACTTGTTAGAGTCTTGGTGATGTCTGGTGAGTGTTAGGATGTGATGTCATCAATCATCAGGAAAAACTTCAAAAAGCAAAGCCCGTTTTGATTTTAGGTTGAAGACGCAGAGCAGCAGGAGGTGTTCCCGACCACGACTGTGGAGAGGGAGGTCCTGCGGGAAGTCATCACGGCCGAGGTCACGGCCATTCTGAAGAAAGCTTGGCCCAGACTGTTTCCTGGGACAGCGGCATCCATGCTTAAGAGAGGTACCTAACGTTCTTTTCACTCTCATATAGGGGGGTGTCCGAAAAAAAGAAGTTTTATGGCATGATAAGCGGTTTGTAGTAGAATTCGTAAGCTTCCACTCACTCACGAATAGTACTTAAGTAAAAACCACAAGGCAAACAGGAATGGCTGAATTCTGATTTGGGTCCCTTCCAGTCTCGCCAACAAAATTAGCAGCACTGATGAGGATGTATGGCAACGCTGTATTGTGCATATGTGGAATCGCACCTTTGAAACTTTCAGACAGACAGACAGTATCCGGAAAGTCGGGCAGAAAATGTAGTTGCGATGAGACAGATGGCAACGATTTATCATAGCCTCCACCAGGCCCTTCTACCGGCGTATGAATCGTGATATTCGGCAGATAAAGGACTAATTAGCCAGTAGAGTCAGTCCACGGTGAAGATCACATTTCGCCCGCGTCGTAGGAGCCTGCAAATGAAACCCTGGCAAATCATGATTCTCCCTATAGCCGTAGTTAGTCTGGTAGAGACCAGATTTATCAGTCCACGACAACTGTTATATCTCATCGCCGGATCATGCTGGATCGAAATCATATATGATTGTGTCCTGATAATGTCTCGATGTTTTGGAAATAAATTCTATGTACTCACTAATATCTATTAAGTTTAAACAATTCATAACGATCTATTTGTTTGTTTTTTTTCCGCACGGAAGACAAGTTAATGCATTTCCCCCGACTAGGATAGTGTCAGTGCGAGGAAGCAAAGTAAGTTTACTTGTGTAATATCTTTGTGTTCAATGTGGAAGTACATGTACTTAGATTTATGTGGTGATTATGAAGTTTTGTTCAAATTTAGTTATCAATCACTGTAATTCGAGGAGGCTGTTCACTGGGTTTAACTGTGGGCCAGTGAATCATCTACATTCACTACACGAATGGTATGTAAACATTGTAACCACCAGTTCTCGCAAAATCAGGACGAGGTGACAATTGACATTTCTCGGTTTCAAATTAAGGACACGTACTGACGTAGAACTTTTTATGATCCAGAGTGACGATTCTTACGACCTCGATTGGTAAAGTCGGGTAGGGAAGATATTCATTCAATAAAGCCCGCTATTTTCAGACTACAGATACTCATGCGACATCAAAATGGAGCTAATGATAGTAATTTACTAGACGGCAAAGAAAATGAGCTTTACCAATTATCTATACATAGAACCATAGATGAAGTTATTTCCGAGCAAACATCTTTACAATTGTAGAAATGATTCGTGCTGACTAATAAGTTTAGCCCATGCAAAAGCAAGAAAAGTGCATCACCCTTGTAGAAACACACAATTAAAGATACGATCGAGTCTGTATAGATCATTTGGAACACTGTATTAAAAAGATTGTTTCAGGCAGCCTGTCCAAAACACAGCAATTTTTGTTTGTTTGTAGGTTTGCGTCCCTTGTAAAACGCCTCGTGGTATAACACACCGGGTTTGTACTGAAGAGTACAAGCTGCATATTCGGACAGAATTATTTCATCCACTCAAACCGAGAAGGAATCCTACTCTTTTCGATAAGTGAGGGGATGCTTATACGTGCAACGTGACAAGTCAGGGGACCTCTGGGTTCTGGGCCCAAAACTCACTCTGCCACTACGCCACCGTGACACGTTTACAGCTATCTACGCAGTGGAAACCCTCTGTTCTAACTTCAAATAAATGTTTATTGAATGCGGGGCTGTTTTGTTTTGACGGGGTTCCAAGAGATTTTCCCATGCCTCAGCTGACTCTTGACACTTTCCTTTATTTTGCAGTGACGGGAAAAGTACCGAAGACCTCACAAAGTGATGCACCGCACGTGTCTCCCTAGGCCTTTGTCGTTGTAAGATTATATGGACACGAGACAGAGCCAGAAAAGGATGGCAGAGTATAAATGTGATCAAAGTGAAATTCACAGTTTGTGGTATATGTACATGCAAGAAAGGTTCTTGCCTCAGTTGAAAATGACGTCCTCGGGTAGCACATATGGTAGCTACCCCATGTCGTTCATTAAATGCCACAAAAGGAATCATGCCTTGTGTTATTTGTGGTTTCATTAGTTTCAGGACAGTATATTGTATACGCACACTTATACGGACACTTAGTCGTAAACACCCATGAAGCAGATACCGTTGATGCATTGTTTGATTTTTTCATTAATGACACACGCAAAATCGGATAAAGAGATGCCAAGTTTCAGTCATATCACTCATCAATGCAACTCCCAACTTACAGAAAACAGGAATACTAACTTATGATTTCCCCATGATCAGCAGTAAACGAGAGCATGATCCGCCATATCAAGGAGTTTTATGATCGTAATTATTGAAGTCAGTCCGATGATTTTTGATCCCGTGTATCCATCCTACAGTAACGCAAGAGCTCTGGTCTCTTGAATCCGATATTGGATGGTTAAGCGCTACTAACAGGCTACCGGAGGACTAGGAGGAGGGCTTCTCTTGCTTGCAATCAGGGCTTATGTATAAAGCCCTCCTCTCACTGGACCTGCGGCACGCTGGCGGCGTCACTGCGGCCGATCGAATTGACAAGGCGCTCAACGAATTTCATCGACAAAAAACCTTTTTAACTTAAGCTTTGTGTGTTTTGTTGTCTTTTTGGTCATACTTGTACGTTTTGAATGATATTCCCATTATAAAGTCAAGGGTAACACACATCCAGTTTAAGACGCCGCCAGCGTGCCACGGGTCCAGTGAGAGTGCAGGCAACCTGTACAGTCGCCGCGGCTACCGGGTGAGCCGGTACTGCATGGCAGCGCTCCAGGTAAAAGTCACCCCTTGGAAAATCGATGCCTCGAAAGGCCGTCGTTGCCATTCCCGCCAACCAATGTTAGCGTTGTACATGCCGTGATGTAAACGATTGCCAATACATGTATACAGTACCTGATTTGACGAACCCTGTCGTCTATTCATTTTCAACTATTCTTCGCAAACGTACAAGTGCGCTCCAAGAATCTACGGAGACTGGACTAGACCTGGACGGAGACCGGACTCCCCAATTAATGGCAACTTTAAACTCCATAGCATGTTAAAGGTTATAAAGAAAGGACTCAAATAACAGACGATATTATAGGCTGGAAAAGCAGCATATTATTCAGGCCATTTGCACTAAAATTACATCTCTTATGTGATCTGTACTCATCTGGACACTAAACCTCATCTGTACATACTGTAATAAATAGGCTTCAATCTCACAACGTTACCATTGATCCGGGTACAGGTCAGACACAGTTGATGAATGCAACAATCACAACAGTTGTCAGCTTACAATCAGCCACAAAACTGAGGTGCTGTGGTGTTGCCTACTACAGAGCTTGCTATACTGTCGATATCTGAACTTTCATTTGTCTGTAAAATATTCCAGTATCCTGTGACTCAGCACTGTATTTCTGTCCTTCAAGGTAGTCAAAATGCATAGATGGCCATGGATGACGTTAATGTCATTCTTCCTCCGTCTCAGAGATGTCATGTCATGTTGTAAGTATATAGATAAAGTGTCCCATCTTGCGGAGTAACCAGAAAAGTGAAGAATATAAAATATGTCAAGGAAAACACCATGTCTTGGTGTTTCTTATGTAATTTCACATTAAACCCCTGGGCAGTGGTTCCGAAGAGTGATTACAAGATTTTTGGCAACATCATCACAGCTTGGGTATGACATCATCACCTAATGTGATGACATCATCAAACTGTATTCTATCATCACCTAATGTGATGACATCATCAAAGTGTCTAACATCCATCAACATAATTCCACCAGGGCACATATCTATTCCGCCACCATGAAAAGATATGTCCAAACCCAACGTACCAAGTATAATGCACTCCTGTATATCTTAACTGTGTATACCTGGGGGTGCTGCACTAGAGATCTGTCAAACCCAGTGTTTTTCAAAGTGGCAGATTTATGTAACTCGGCGGATTAATGTTAATGGAGGTTAAATGAAGGTATAATAACCACACTCAGGACAGTGTTCTGACACTTTTTTTCAGTAAAATATTACCAGCACCAAACACTCCACAGGTATCGTCTCTAACAAAGATCCAAGCACATTGCTAATGACAGTATAGCAACCCCTGTTCAGGCTGTAGCAGTACAATGTCTCCATCTACTCATACTTTGGCTTGTAATACATTTACATAACATGGCAGTCTGTGCACTTGTGCTAGGCTATCACTGTACAGTTAGATATACATGTGGACCCACATCAGTGCAAAGACATTAATATTAAGAGACGCACAGTTAGATTCCTGATGGCTTTATATTAAATTCATATATCATTACACAGACAAAATACTGCATTAGGCATCTTCTTATGGGAGTCATAGTATTTGTATCTGACCAGAATGTTACACCGTCTAGAGTAAGAATTCTGAAACTATGCACTTTCATCATTCCAGATGCTACAATAGAATCTTGAGACACAAACAAGGCTGAGGTCATACCTTCCAACAGCAAATGGTGCTGAGAAGTGAACAAAGACATTAGAAGAGTTGACAACTATTTCATAGACTCCTTGTGTACTGAATTACTGTTACAAAACAGAACTTCTAAAGATTAACATAGACTTAGATTTCATTTTAAATTTGGAACATGTTCATGCTAGGCAGTACATTTTGGACCATTTGGTACTTTCCAAAACATTAGAAAGACGTAATAGCTTTTTCCGTTTCAAAACGACTGTGATTCTGTCTATCCACCACTAAATCCACCATTCCATGCACACTGGTGAAACTGTATTCCATGTTGAGTTGGCAAGGTCTTGTGATCATGTTGTATTCATTATCTGAAGGCTTGACTGAAACAGCAGCCCAAGCACTGATACCACTGGGAAACTATGTAAGGGAGTTATAATATGATATTCTTTATACACCAAACCTTTATTTGGCCACAATACAATGATGACTAAGCAACAAAGAAGCATGACTTGTTGTGCGGCGACCCATAGGAATAGGTAAAAAAAAGATGCAGGTACAGTAGGACCTCAATCCTTACATTCAAATGGTTGAATTCCTGTTCACAAAAGTTTAGGATGTTGGAAGTCAACACAATGCAGCACGGGATAGCATTCCATTCCAAACATATGCCTGTAGCACCAGGCTAACTCATGGATCACAAAAGAAGGTTCAATATCCCTGCACAGAAAATCAACGCACAAAGCAGTATACATGTACACATATATGTACCGGCAAGTTAAAAATCTACTTGCTGACTACATCCATTTCAGAGCTGTTGACATTATGACATGTTTTAAAAAGAAATATTTTAGAGAAATTAGAGTGCAGAACCTGGTCAGACCCAGTTTAAGTTGACAACCTCGAAAGTACAAACAAGTGCTGAAAGCTTGTCAAGTAGGGCTGCCTACCGATGCAATATCACAAAAATCATTCAGGTACAGGTCAAAAATACCAGGACATCAATGTAACGGTACTGTACCTGAATAGACTTACACTCAAGTATGTAACTTTTTGACTTGTTTTGGTACTAAAAATGTGCTATTCCCTCCACAAGGATGAAATTTAGCACTGGAAAAGATGAAAACATTGTAAGGATGTTGAAATTAGCACCGTCTTGGATTCCTTGCATAAGATACCTGAAGTCTAAACAAACATTCTGTTAACTGTTTTACTCATGTTTATTTATGTTTTTGTCATAATTGAGGATCACGGGTTAATTTAACAAATTGTTCAGGTACAGTACACTGTTACAGGTCCGGACAAACCTCTGTACCTGTACCTGGTGTTACGTTTATGTACGCAGTCCTATTGTGAAGTGCTTAGACACCATTCAGACACCTTTCCATGACGTACATGATGTATGTCTGCTATTTGCTAATACAAGGCATCTTTGCTAATAAAAGTCATCTAATCACGCTTGTTCCATTTTCCCCACTATTTCCCTATAAGACCCTTAAACAGTGATCTAGTATATCTGTGATTTAGCTAAAACTCTTCCAATTAACATCTTCCAGTAAGTTAAATTAACTTCTGATAAACTCACAAATGGTCATAAATCATGGCTAGTTCTCAGAATTATGCAACAAACATCACTAACGAATCAGAAGCTGGACACAAAACACTCTGGTGAAATGCAACACAATACTGATATAACATTACATACAAGAACAATTACACTAAGCCATGAGAGAACAGCATTTCCTACTCTACCACTGTTTCTTCATGAATCACATTTTGCATCACAGGTTAAAATATCTAGAAACAAAGACAAATCAACAGATACTTCAAGCTAAAGAATTGTCATGCCACACCAATGTGATACAATGCTTCTCAGACTCCTTTTCTATATCAAAAGCAAAAGAAATCATTTCTCTAAAACAAAACGATAGTCAACGCAGTTTTCAATATTGCAGTGCAGATTAGGTACCAATAAAAAATATCAACAGCTTTTGATCTTGATAGTGCATGCTAAATGTTTGCTGTAATTGAGTCATCCACAGATCTTTATGTTAACCAGGCCATTCTAAACAACACAGGTACATTTACCCAGCGTGACATGGACTCTGCCCAATATGGGTACCTCTGCTTTTGTTGCCAGCCCATTTTTTTGTACAGAAGAAAAAAATCTGTGAACCAAGTTATCAAAGTGGTGTTGGTCAGGAAGACACAACTATCGCTACTGGTACATACCAACAAATCATACATATACAGAAATGCTAGCTAAAACAGATTTTTTCAAACTTCCAAATGCTACATGACTGATTCATGTAAAGAGTGTGAACTCAAGCAGTTCACATTGGAGTCAGGTCAGTGTCATTCTTACCTACAAAGTAACAAAATAAGACATTTTCTTCTTGACAATAATCTGAACATACCAATTCACACCACAAAGCTTAGCCATGATTGACTGCCATATTACAGCTAATGATAATGAGGGTACAGAATGGACATGTCTCCGCTATACACAAAGGTCTTGAACAATTCTGCATTTATGAGGTCATAGCTGGGAAGTGGTTCGTCTGGGGTCAAACACTGTGGGGAAGTTTTCAACAGGACAGAGATGAATGAGGTATGGGTATTTTCCAATGGGACATATATTGTACATATCACCTCCATCATGCACTACGGCAGAAACAAACTTACATGTGGACGGCATCATTATGTTAAAGATTGTCAACCACCCCAAGGAATATTCTCCATCTGATTTTCCTACCAATAGACATCTTCGGGAAACGTTTCTACATAAAATATACCTGTCCCTTCACTACCTACTGCAAAAGCCTCCTTTAGAGTTCATTGGTGTGGTACCAAAACCCCTCACTAGGTGGCACTACAACATGACATGGTGTGGTACCAAACCGCCTCACTAGGTAGCACTGCAACATCACATGGACAAGAGACAGACTGAACACAGCTACTGCTTGATACATACAAGTCACAGCATCTGAATCTGAGAAGTATCTTCAACATTTATTGAGGCTCTATTGAAGCCTTAATATTGAGGCTTTATCAAAGATAAGCCGTTAGTGTATTCATTTACTCTTCTTTGTGAAATGGGCACAAGCCACCTATTCATGGGATCTTTCACCACCTTGAAAATGTGGGCACAAAGCAACTGCCAGTTAAAAGACAACTCTTTTAGAATGTGAATAGAGTACAAGTGGAGTTCCTCAGGCATCAACAATGACACACTGAATCATTGGAATTAGGATTTTAATTCTATCAGATACATGAAACAGAATCACATCTGCGTTTTAGCTTCACAACTAGAATACAAGGCTTGTCCACATTCTTTTATCTGAGTTCTTGGAAATGAAATGTTGTGTTCTTTTCAGATATGGACACTTTGGCTTACATAGCTTATACTTGGTACATAAGCACTTTAAATTTTCTCTTTATATACATATAATTTGGAATGATTAAAGCATGTTGGGCCTAGAGCTGTGTATTATTTTTGACCCTATCAAGATCCATTACCATTTTGTTGAAAATAGGCTATAATGTTAACAGCTAAAATATGGTTTCAAGACTTCTTTTAGTTTGCCAGGAAGACTTGTTATCTTCTTGCCTGATATTGTTTTGGGTTTCAAAGACTGTTATATCTGTTACAACAAGGAAAAAATCTCAATAACAGCACACAGCAGACTTTGTCTGTGGAATCATTGTGCTAATCTAACATGCAGGGCTGGTTTCATGATGTAAACAGCTTAACCCTAATCAATATAACACCTTGACAATTCTGCTGCAACATATGTTGACTAAGCTATTCCGTCCTTAATGCTTTGGGGGAGACAGAGCGCAGAGTTGTCCACTCTTTTGAAACTTTCTGTACATTACATTTGTCTAGTCTGTGTACCTTTCCATAATTATTTTGCTTTATTCTTATAAATAAGTCTTATCTTCATCCCTGCAACTTTCATTTCCCATTCTCTATATACGACCTTTCATCAAAAATGGTATGTGTGTGTGTGTGCATTGTTATTTTAAAAGCAAGCATCTTATTCATCAATCAATCTAACTGCATTGGCATCTTCAGTTCCAAAGCTCAGAAAAGCATTTGGTCCCCCCCCCCTCTAATTTGGCTTTCACACATAATCTTACTTGACCTATTAAATCTTTCAATAGAGTAAAAAAAGATAGGGTGAGTTTACCCGGGTATGTGGTATTATGTCGAGACTGCCAGGTGATGTAGTAACAAATAATGAACTAAAGTGGAAAAAAAAAACTGAAAATTTTCCAAAGTCAGATACCTTCAAACAGATGACTCCTGGGTCAAAACTGCCTGATATGCACAGCAAGGTTCATGTTACAAACACTGCCCTTATCCTCATTTGTACCCATCCACTGTCCCGTTTCTAGAAGAAAGACTACCTACACATACAAAACTCTTGACTAGCAGGATTACAAGCCCTTCCCTACAAGCCCCAGCCCCAACACAGTTGCAACAATACACAGTTCTGAAGAATCACAGCAGAGCAACCCTGCGCAGGTTGATATCTACGATAATGTTGTGCACATCACTGATGATGGTCTTCATTAGGTTGGTGTCTGTGGCACAGGTTATGTGGGGATAGACAGTCTTCTTCACAGGTTTTCTCTTCAGGAATTCCCCTTGAATAAAGTCCGTACAATCCTCTGGCGTGTTGGGACCTTCAGGAGAGAGAGAGAACAGAACATGCAATGTTAGCAGTAGCTCTACCATCACCAGGTCAATCTCAAATCCATACAGAAGCTATAGAATGTGTAATATTGCTATGGCTTCGTAAAAGTCTGAATAACATTTTCTTGCCAAATCGTGGAATAGTGTATGTTTTGATTATTGTTAGCAAGTGTGGTATCGAGTGCAATATCATGCATCCATTTTACCATTCTTAATGTACAATATCAGTCCATTAGCAAGTTAATGATTCTAACCTTTGTAAATTGAATGTATTTCAGTGTTCCACTACAACATTTCAATAAATACATCTTGAATTTTGAATCCAATGTCAGCAAGTTATGTTTTCAAATCCAGTTAGGAGATATGATTCCCTTACTAACTTTCTCACAACTTATCCCCCCCCAAACACACAACCCCCACCCACATCCCTAAAGTTTACTCTGATATGTGCAGTACCATCATAGTGTGGGAAGCAGCTTTTAATGCTGGTTGTCTTGAGTTTCTCCACGAACAGGTCATGCTTGTTCAGGAACAGGATGAAGTCTGTCTGCTCCAGCCACTTGTTGTAGGCCAGGTCACGGAACAGGTCCAGGCTGTCGTGCAAACAGTTCTGCAAAGAGACACAGCTCAGAATCAACACCGTCATACCATTTATGGATAAGACAATGATATGTAGTTAATCAGACTTATTGAACAAAACTTTGCAATACTACTCTACTCTACTCTACTCTACTCTACTCTACTCTACTCTACTCTACTCTACCCTACCCTACCCTACCCTACCCTACCCTACCCTACCCTACCCTACCCTACCCTACCCTACCCTACCCTACCCTACTCGAGTAGATAGCCCTGTATTATATGCATCATGAAAATCGAAGTGATGATGGGACTATGTGCCAAAGATACATGGGCATTGCTCTCTTCTATAGGGAAAATCAAAAATGAGTTCCCAAAAGTTAAGGAACAGAGTTTAGAATAGAATTATACCTAAAGTTTACAATTTACAACTTGAGTAGATGAAAAAGATGTTACAAGAGAATGAGGTTATTTTTGGACTCTTTCTCAACGTCTTTGTTCTTAAGATGACTCCAGCTCCATAAGAGTCTTACCACTTTATCATCATCGTCCATGAGCTCATTGAAACCACTCAGGGCTGTGAAGAACAGAACGGCTGTCACTCCCTCAAAGAAATGGATCCACTTCTTCCGTTGACTCTTCTGGCCTGCTACATCAATGACTCTGCAAAATAAATGGGGAAACTGTCCACTTAAGTATACATTTTGATTGCCTAAATGTGAAAAAGTCAACTTTTGCAATCATCAGTGGGCTAGGCTGAAGAGAGATCTGCACATACAGCGTACAGGCATGCCTCTACTTCATAGAAATGTCACCATTTTATAGTAGTACCTCTTCTGCAACTGTGTCCTGTAGCTGTCAATCACTCATCTTGGTATATGTCTATTGTAAATTTATTTACTTTCGTAGTTGTTTTATTTTGTGGTAGGTACCACTAGGAGGAGAAAGAATCTTTTCGCAGTGCTTTAAATTTGCAGTTGAAACAAATCTTTAGTACAGTAGTCATACAAAGGAGACATTCATGGTGTCATTGATTTGTGGTGGAGAGATAACAACAAAAAAACAACAACACGAAAATAAAACCACTGTGAAAGTTTCAGTATTTACAGTAAGTAATATTCCTAATCATGGATGAATTCATCTTTTTTCAAACCTTGAGAGACCACTTGAATTTCTAAAGGTGTATCTCTTTTATGAAGACTAGGTGAAGTGTAAATGCAAAATGTCTTCAGAATCTGTGGTAACCAAATAGTACAAGTTCAAGACGAATGGATGGACCTACAGTTCCTTTCAAAGTATCAATCCACTGGAGTAAAGTAGATGGAAAACAAGAGTTCTACGACCTCATACCTTCGCGAAATGATTTTGACCTTTATGACTGACGTATTAGGAGTGTTTTTCATCAATCAAAAATCATACCAGTTGATCCTCCTCACCCAAATAACATAAGTTGTCCAAACCTCCTTGTTATGATTATGAGCTTAACAAAGAAGGTTATGCTAACATTTTTCATCAATAATGCAAATAAGCTCCTTATTAGCATAATTTGATTCAATGGTGTTCACATTCACACAACTTCTAAATGCTACAAGTATGAAATTGCCGTTATTTACTAGTATGGAATGATAGTAGTTTCTCATGAATTATGCAAATTAGGCCTACATTTGCATAATTTCTATCTATTGACATTCCTCTCTTCCTCAGTTACAAATGTCACATATTTGAATAGTCATATCATGGAACACAGCAGGTTTTTAAAATTGCCTCATTAATTATAATCTGATTTGCATAATTATCATCCAATCATACAAAGCATCACATAAGCTATCTACATACCAAAAATCATGACCATCCATCAAGCCCATCTCGAGTTATATTATTTTGTCATTAATTATGTAAATGAGGTTCTCATTTGCATAGCTGATATCTATTAATATTTCTCTCTTCCTCAGTTACATATGTCACATGTTTGCGAGTCCTATCATGGAAATTGATGAATGTATAAACTTTCCTCATTAATTATGCAAATTAGTTACTGATTTGCATAATAAGTATCCAATCATGTACATCATCGCTCAAGCTATGTACATGCAAAAAATCATGACCTTCCATCAAGCCCTTCTTGAGTTATTCCCTTTCAAAGTCTGAAGCAAAACCTACCCCTGCAGTTCCAAAAAAGTTGCTAGGGGGCCCAAACCTATACCACTTACTCTCTGCCCAACGAGCTATCTACCACTCAAAAATCAGTTCCATAGCATGTCCACAACACGAGATATCATAACATGAAGTTCCGCTGCAGTACCGTAACAAGCCGATAGGGGGCCCAAAATCTAATCATTTTCAGGTTTCATCGAGACCTACCAACATACCAAATACCAAGACAATCCTTCCAAGAATTCTCGACTTATCGTGTTCACTAACAGACACACAGACATGCTCGGTATTCCCATGCTGTCTCCAACAATACTATTCCTTTATTGGCTTTACGGCCATACAAGTTGCGTAATATAACATGTAAACCAACACATTGCGCTCAGAGGGGACTTATGTCACGAACCCTACTTTGCCACAGAAGGGACTTAGAGACTGTCAACGGCTTCTTTATATAAACGTTTTCTTTTCAAATGTCAGTGTAGCGTCTTATTTTCCCGTTCACTTCGTAAAGTCATAGCGATATTCATCGATTTCTTACCAGTGACGCCAGGATAATTCTCACAATGCCGTTAAAGCCTTTAGGGCATGCCCCAGCGCAACCTTGGTCTTCCTGTCAATCGCCTCTTCCTTCTTAGATATAACATGGTTAACTCACCTACCCTGAACAACGTCCCTTTCCCATACTGTGACACACGAGTACTGCTGGTTCTCCCCGAGGTAAGGCAGTGTATATCCAATTTTGGTCTCCCCCCGCCCAATTCCACACCACTTTCTCCTAATACCTTTTCCCTACCCCTTCCGACATCTGACTTTTGCCTCGTCCACCACATTCCACACCAATGAATACAGCTGGCTGATAGCCAATTTTTCCCAATAACTGACGTCTCCCGCCTGACCCCTCATGACCAACTTTGCCCCCCATCTGTGACCCCATCAATATCCCCTGAAACAATACACCCCACACGTCCCAACCAGAACGCATAGTAAAGCATACAATTGAACACATTTTTACACTTTTCTCGTTAATTATGCAAAACACTTTGCCCAAAATCTAATCATCTTGAGATTTGACACATACACACCGACACACCAACTACGACAACAAACCATCCAGGCGTTCTCGACTTATTCTGTTCACTAACAGACACACAGACAAGCACCGTCGCATAACCTTCTCGACGAAACCATTCGTCGCGAAGGTAATAAGTCAGACCTCTGTCGAAACACACAACCTTCTGCAGGAAAATACCCAACAATTCTAGCGATGTTACTTCAATTTAGATTCGACCATCTATATTATAATCCAACTAGTGTCACTTGGCTTGGAAAGCTATCTAGAGCACACTCAAAGGAAATCCTATAATTCAATAGATTGGCACCACAGATTGCATGTCAGGAATACTAAAGGTCAAAGCCATGCACTTCTGTCTCGAGTTACCAGATTAACAATCAATCCAAGACTACATATTTCACAACTTTGAATGAATAGCTGATAAATCATAAGTTTGGTAAAATAAAAGAACGACAATAATCTACTTTTCACAAAAAGCTTAGCCGTATCTGATTGAGACAGCATTGGTGTGCTCTTACACAGGTCAATTGTTCCTGTCATAATGTATCTGTTTGTGAGCACAAGTAATGACAGTTGTAAGGGAAATGGTGCTGCCTTTGCTGATTAGTCTAACACTAGAAACAGGATACCTTGGGCAACATATTGTATCATCATTGCCGGTAACATAATTTCAATACCTGCTAGCTTTAACTTTTGAACTAACAGGAGGAAGTCAATAAAATGTATTCTGATTATAACATATATAATCAAGTAAAAATCCATCTTCTTCATACAAAGGGTTTTAACAGGGCTCATTTCCACATTTCATCTCTCAAAATATTCAAACAGCTTCACCTACTTCTTGTTTCTGTATATGATAAAAAAAAGACTTTCCAAACAGCATTTCTACAGATCAATATGTTTTTTTCATTTTTTTTTATTATAGAAAAGGGGTCCCCTTCATTTGCATTACCCGAAACATTCACCCAGACTGGGAATTATTAATTTCAAATATCATGACAAACTTAATCAAGAAATGAAGTTGGCTTCCAGTCACTGCGGAGGTGTCCCTAAGGGATGGATGTACATGATAGGGGTGACTGATGGAAATGGAATCATGAGTCTCTAGGCACTCTCTCAACTTTCTGTCTGTAAATCACTTGAAGATGTCTGGCAAAACGCAGACTTGGTGTCTGGCCAATGTTGCCATTTATTTCATACAACACATGCAAAGTTTGCACGTATGGCACTGGGTTTGGGAACGTAAGGTAGTCATGATCACAAGGGGGTAGTCATGATCACAAGGCAGTAGTCCTTCCCAGCAGACAGGTTTGTTGTTCTCAGTAAGGGACAGGGAGAGATCTGTATTTCAATCAAATCAAAAGGAACAGCCTTCTTGCAACCACGGTAGACATTGATGATTAATATAACTGTATAGATGAGGCCTTAATCAGGATAGATTACATGTAGATGCCATCAGACAACAGTTCAGCCAAGTTGCTTCAAACAATCCGACATCCCAACCATTCTCCATTTTCTGTTATTGTTTGTCACAGCTCTAATACCAGCTTTCACATGCTTATATCAACCTATATGTAGGACTGGTGCATTACCTACCTGTACGTTAGTCCATTGACAGAAAATTCATGCTCTTCAATGGCAGTGGTGGGTAATCTGATATACAGGATGTCTTGCACAGAAGGGATGTATGTCTCCGTGGAGATCTGGTCAATGTTGTCGAGGAAACTGTTAGGGAAGCACAAAACACAACGTTTGAGAAAATTCTTGAGTTGATAACACACAGAGTTGTCTCCAAGACCTGTCACTATATCCAAGGATGGAAATTTGCTTGTTGGGACAGACAAAAAATTTCACCCTGCCCATCCAAAAAAACTGAGCTTCATGGCATGAAATTGATGAAAATGCATTTTTCATGAGCTTAAAATGACAGATTTAACAACAAAAACTAACAACATGGGATACCAAACAATGAGTGGGATAGAAAAGAAATGTATAGCCCTTATCACACACAACACAATCTGAAAATCCATATCAAGTTGGGGTTTTTCTTGTTTCTGTGATAATCTTTGATCTGCATATCTTAGTAATACCTTTTATCTTCTTTTCCATCAGATAACTAGTCTACACTTACATCTGCAACATGTAAATTATCCAACGATGGCTAAAGAGGCCACTTACGCTAACCCAGAAAAATTGCCAGCTCTCTTTTCAATCATCAGTTGATGTAGCACAAGTGCAGGTAGCACTTAACAGATCCACACTGAGAACATCTCAAGGACGAGTAACGTATTACATGAACCTCTTGACCTCAATACATCCTTATGTAAGATGTTTTCAAGGTAAAATTAGCTTGAAGTTATTTTTCCCATCAAAAAGTGTTTCCGACAGCTTCATACAACATTCAGTCGTTTTACATGTATGATATAGTTAACTATAATTCTCTTCAGTACTACATTGATATTCTGTCCTCAAACATCTGACTTGACAGTGTCATTTCCTGCATTAATGGATTATGTAATGGACCAATTTGCAGCAAAGCCACTGCAAGTAAGTTTTGTGGATTACATTTTCTGCAGACATACATACATACACGAACATACACACACACACACACACACACACACACACACACACACACACACACAAAACTGGAGTACATACATAACTGGAGTGTGTGTGTGTATGCGTACGTACATGCATGCTTGTGTGTGTCCATTCTTAGGTCTCAGGGTGCGAAATACCTGGTTGCACGTTGCACAGTGCAACAAGATTTCGGTTGGTGCAAGTTAATTCCAAACCCAGGTAGCGCAGTGTGCAACCTTATATTTTGAGCCAAAGATCTCAATCGGAGCCCTGGAAGCTCACAGAAACACAGTGTCACTCTCATAAAATTCGGTAAATCTTCAATTGAAATAAAGAAATCAACACTTTTTCATTTTAAACCATCCGAAAACCCTTCATAGATCATGGAATTTGAGCTGAAAAAGACGAAAACACACTGCTCTCGGCTAAACAAGATGTTGTTAGGTCAATGGGAACACAATACTATCTAATTCATATTTTGAGATATTAGTAGTATTATACGCTACATACGAGCTTGATTTGAAGAAATCAGTGAATGTTGCTGGAGCAACCTGAAATTTGGATGTGCAACCTAGCCTTTACCCTAGGTTGCAACATGGGCAACCTGGCTCAAAAAAAATATTTCGCACCCTGGGTCTTGACTGAGGTGGGCAACTACAACTACAACATTTTTACTGTAAATGTAGTCACAAAGATTTGACTCCATTAACAAGTGTAAACTTAGATGGAGAGTACTGACTATTTGGCTGACTCTGCCAGGTGGTATAGATGTCTCTGTTCCCAGGCATCCTGCACCCCCTTGTCTTGCCACAGCGCCCGGATTGCCACCGTCTCTTCCAAACTCAGCTTGTCGTCTGCACACAGCTCATAGCAGTGTTGCCCATTCTCCACGCTCACTAGGTTTTCTGAGAGGTCCTGGAGAAGAAATCACATTGAAAATTACTGTTGAGAAGCATGAGAACATATCCAAGTACATTTGGAGCAAGTTGGTGTCAGACCAGGAAAGACTGTTTGGAGGAGGAGGGTTATGTGAAAATCTTGCGGCTACAGTTTTTTCCAGACTAGGTGTACAGTTTGTGCTGTATATTGACTTTCTTTTGTTCTCCCTATTTTTGCATATTCCTGGTCCTTCCTGGTCTGCCTCTTCCATGAAAGGAAGACATTCTGGAAGTGTATGGAGAAAAGAGGTAAAGTTAGTGGTCCGGTATCAGAAATATATTTTCAAAATGTATAATAAAACTTAAACTTCTCAAACTATCAAGCTGCTTTATCTTTTCAACCCGGGGGTTTGATAAGGCAAATGCTTGCATGTCTGAACATTGTTATCTTTATTTTTGTTTACAAATGTTGCTTTTTCCATGTTTCAATTGATAATTGTAATATCCATGACTTTGCATAGTTTTACCGGTATTGTCATTTTCATGTACAATACAATCAATAGATGTAAGTCACCTGTAAGTTCATAGTCTCATTAAGTACTCTATTTGCTTCCAGGAATGAGTTGTTCCATACCACATGTATCTCCCAGTCCACTGGTACATGGTACAACATGGTAGAGACTGCACCCATTCATATTGCATTGCTTATACCATTCTTATATAAACATGTACTAAACTAATATAAACTAAAAATATGTGATGTACATCTTTGATTCAAACTTCCTAAAATTTCAGATAAAAAAAGCAATCTCAGTTGAAACCCACAGGAGCTTCAAAAACTCTTATGGAGTCCTCGCATGTGCCAAGTGCAATGATAGATGTAACTACTCAAAGATTCTGTCCAACAAGGAAACTGAAAAGTCTGAGGTGGTGACATTTGCCTGCTACATTACCATATTGTGAATAATCGTTTTTCACTCATTTGCGCTGATCTTTCTTAAAAGGGTAAACATATAATCTAAAGCATACATTTAAACCAAATGCAGCATCTTCTGACAAAACTTCTACAAAAGGATGAGACTTTACTACAAACCATAGTTCATGTAGCAAGAACAACCCTACCCTTCAGCATTCTGAATGTTGCAATTCCATGATCCCTGCCTAAGACTTAATGCACCACAGATTAACAAGTATTGTATAATGAATTTTGGATGTGTTAAATCCTTTACAGCACCAACATTTGGAACTTTTTATCTGTTTTAGTACTATTAGCAGAAACCAGTTGAAACATCATTGTCACCAGAATTCTATCCTTCAACATTTTTATACCATAGTGAATACTTTCCCAGCAGGATGCACTGTCCTTGGTTCTATAATCCTTACATCCAAGCAGCAAGATGCCAACTTTTCAGTCTGATTGTATGTTTTCACAAGAAAGTTCCAGATGTCTTCACACGAGGCTCATCTTGGACCAGTTCCCCGTGTTCCATCACAACTAGCATGTGACATCATCTTTCATCAGGCTGCAGTGTTCCTTCAAGGTGAAAAGTGTCCAGGGGAAGAGCCAGTTTCTGTCACAAGAAGAATCACAAGATTTTCTTGAGAGTGACAGAAACTGTTTCTCACATGTTTGATTGATCAATGGGAAGAAAGGTTAGTCACAAACTGTGTTGAAATGATTATCAATTCTACCAACAAGACAGGCATAACCATGCAAACCAGGCTAATGACGCCAAAGGGATATCCAGTGGACTAGAATTTTAGTCCTTCCAAGGCTGGACTGACCCAGTGGGCCATGGCTTATCCCACTTTCTGGAGAATGACGCAGCTGAGAACACAACACTCCTCCTGGGGGGATGCCTGTTCTTCACAGCTACCATCACAACAGGCTTCAAAGAATCTAGTCCTGAGTTTCAACAGTCATGCCCATAGTAGGAACTGAAATCACAGTATAGACCGTTGCCCTCTGCCATTCACATCAAGAACAATACCAGGACACACGTCTGTTCCAACAGGCATATGGTTACACTACGGTACGTCTCCAACCGTCTAGTCATCCTGGGATAGGGTTGAGCACTGTTGATGCAGATGTAACTGGTCAATCCGTCTGTATCAGGAACATTCTCCAACATTGTGGGCAGGGAACAGTGGCAGGAATAATAGACTCAGGTGTCCTAACAGAGAGAGCCATGGCCAGAGGAGCCAATGTAAGCAAATATGGGAGACAACCCCACATGAAAACCTGGCACTTGACTACCAGCAGAGAGAGTAGTGACTGTGACAGCTCAGTGCTGTGAGGCAGGATGTCCCCACATGACTGTAGTGAAGAGGCTGGAGCTGGAGGATCCTGCAGGGTGCTGTGTCTGGAGAAGGGGAGGTGCAGATGTATCAAGAGGGTGGGCCTCCTAAATGTTTCTGCATGTAACAAGGAATTAACAGGGAAGCTGGATTACATGCAAAATAATAGATTTTAACAACATAGCATTTGCAGGCAGAAGGAATCAGCTATGGGGAAGGGATTTAATGGCTGAGAAACACCAAAATAAGTCATAGTGATGTGCAATTGGGCCCCAGAAGTGGTTACTGGACAGTGCAGCTGATTTATCTAGTACAGGAAAAAGAGTTTGTGGGAGACTGCATTTGACTAACAGTGGGAACAACCACACCACCACCACCACCACTACCACCATCACTACCTCAAACGGACTGACAATCTAACTGAATGACGACTTCTCCGTGGAAAGAAGAGGACGGCGCTCATCCCAGAGATAAAAGCAGCCCGACAACGTGGGAATGTCGCCTACCTGCGCATCGCCCATCTCAGGGTCCAGCCACTGAAGACCCCGGAGACAGCATCTTGCCAAGCCTAGGGCTGCGTTCCAGCATTCACGTCTGAAGACTCCAGCCAGAAAGCAGAGAGAATTCTGCTAGAGCACCAAACAAACCAACCCAGAGTGAACATCAATAAAACCAGAGATAACAACAAATGTTTGTAAACATCAAAGAGAATCTTAAGATATCACAATATTACGCTTTTCCTGTTAATGAGTTGCCTTTCATACTACCTTGCCTGAAATTCAGATTTTACAGAATCGAAAGACCTGAGAGCTATTTTTACACCTACAAACCTCAGTTGTTGGTGTCTATATGCCTCTTGTTCTTATAAAAAGAATTCATAAGTCATAAATGATCTTTAGAATTGGAATCAATTTTCTTTTCTCAGAAAAATAAATTTCATCAAACTAAGGATGACTATTAAGATAGAAACATCAGTTTGATATGTTCTCAGAAGCATGCCCTAACACCATATTCCCTTTTCTTTAGACACCTTGTATCAGACTTCAGATTAGAATGATCTGATTTTTATGGCCTGCCTACCTACAGAGGTCACATTAGGTTGGTTGCTAAGGAACCAGGTCAAAAGTTTAACAGCCAGACCTAACAAGACAATCGTTGCAAGATTAAACTTTCCCTAATAGCCACTTGGCACCACTAAACATCTACATGCACCAAGGAGGCACATACAGGGGTACAGAAATAATACAAAACCTTTAGGGCCTCCTGAAGATTTCACTTTGTTAGGGCTAGAAAGGAGGGGTATTTGCAAAAATAAACATGCAATTCTTTAAATCAGCTTGTCTTAGGTCCATCATCTTCAACAAATTTGGTAAAGCTCATATATAGTGCAAACATTTGCCTTTTGTGCTCACAAACCCACTTGAACCTCTGCAGTGCGTCCCTACGTAACCCTCACTAATACGCACAGTTACTGCCATGTTTTTTTGTTATTAGACATGGGCAAAAGCAGAAATAGTCTTCACAATGACCCCTCGACCTTTCCATCTCAATGGTTTCAGTGATTACGGTACTGGGTTGAAAATGATGTCATGCTTTTCAAAATACATTACAGGTGACAACACTAATGATATCATTTATATTCAAAACACAGCCTCATCTACTGGTAGATATCTGTAGCCATTAAAAGTGGCACTATCAACAGCATCTGCCACAGGTAATGACAAATGGCATCAATCAAAGACACTTAGCCTCGTCTACAAAATTTGCCTTACATTTCCTAATAGAAACATTTTCATTTAGACCGAATAACCATTTTGGTTTACCAAAAATAACACGTCTTCAATCAGTGATGGGCAAATGGCAGGAAAACTAGATCTAGTTTCTAATTGCTGCTTGCAATTTCTAAAACAGCATCACCATGGAACACATCAGGAAATTTGTTTGTCTAGTGGCAATTTCCAGTCGCGATAGATTCAGCAAAAACTCTTACTATAGGAATGGTAGGTCAGGTTTATGAACATCTTATGTCTTACCAATTAAAAATGATATTCAAATCTATTACACACAAACTGTTTGATAAACAGTTTGGTAGGCATGCAAAGGGATAAATAACCAAAATCACAGGTGGTTGACCATGTGTGCTTGAGACACCAGATTCTAAGAAAACATCAGCAGAAAGATGTCACCAAACCTTTGACTCTTCTCTCTCAAACTGGATTCCTAGCTTCTCCATGGCTCGTACCAGTCGCTTGATGGCCACCCGGACATTGCTGTACACGTTTGGCCGTAGCTTGACCCTCTCTGCCTCTGGAAACCCATCCCCGTACAGGACACGCAGCTGTTTACTAAAGGTACTTTTACCTGATCCAGCAGAACCTGAAAGAAAAACGACAAAAACAGTCTGGTCAAACATGGTAGTCACACCAAGACACAAAAAATCCAAACTATTACACAAGGCAAGAAATAATTTTTATCATTTTCTTCCTTAAAAGAGCCTAGAAAAGAGAACCACTGAAGCTGAGTTCTCTTGAATTTATTGATCTTCTCCTATCGTACAGTCCCTGTGAGACCCTACATATTTATGAATTATGATATTGTATAAACGAAATTCTGTGTTCACCTGTTGAATATAATGCAGCCATCAACCTTTCATTATGGAGCCAACACAATTACTTGCTTAAGAGCATGTAACAGAGATTCCTGTTCAGCCTAATAAGGTCACGTTCAATTTGCCAGATGTGCATAGTTGGACACTGCTGGCACTTTTGTACACAGGTTTGATGCTCTAACAGTACAAGGTTTTCTACGAGCTCCCTTGGAAATCAGTTACTCATCAGATGCAATTGAAGGGACTACCCTTAAGTTAAGATTTATAAATAGCAAAAATAGATAAATAAATGTTACAATCATGTTCTAAACACAAAAGTTGTCCTGCTGAAAAACAAGTCTAGAAATTCACTGAGCTTCCATTTTGGCAGACCTAAGGACAGTATGATATAGGAAGGCCTCATTGGGCGATAGAAGTACCACAGTGTTCACCAAAAGAATTGCTAGTGGAGCATTAGCTATCAAATTACACCACAGCCTACTATGTGCTGGCAGGTGCCAGCCCTGGTGCGATTCATCATTTGTCGCCTCTAATTATAACTGTTCCATGTTTAACTGTCTGCAACATGGAACACTTCACAGCCACCTGACTGCAAATTATGCCTGACACAGCAATGTAGAAGCCTATTCTAACTTTCGTTTATAAAGGTTATGCTTGTCTTTACAGATGGTTTAATTCAGTGGTACAAATGCACAATTTTCTGTAAAGGAAATTAAAGAAAAGGCTTACGTCATCAGTATTTTCCACACTAAGTATTCCTAAATCTAACTACTATGAGTGCATTTTTTTTAGTATTTTACAATTTATATTTCTAACCACTGAGAGCTATCAAAATAGAGCTATCAAAATATGTGACCACAGAAATAGATCTAGAAGGCTTATATCTCAATTGGTAAAACATCTGTTTTTGTGTCTATGGATACTGATATGGTTTTAAGTCTCATATTCAAGATTTAAGACTTTCTTATTTCAAATTACCCATATCAACATTTCTAGCGTACATTTTCAATGGCATGTAAAATGAAAAATGAAATCATTGGGACAACGGAGGCCTGTATTCAATGATAAAACTTCGTTATCTAGCTCTAGTCCAGGCAATATACAGATGCCAGACAAAAAAAAATCCTTTGGAATTGTTCAAAGCATGTCATGAAGTGTACAAATCTGGAATGTCCATTTGGAGCATTACATCCGGATACAAGATATACAACAACAACCATTCACTACGGACGTTACTTGTATGCACTGACTGTCCTTGCCTGGGGCTATACATGTATTGATACTAATGTCGTAATGATAGACATCAATGAGATTCAATGGCAATGCATGCATAGTTCTCCTCAGCAACCTATCTAAATCTGTTGCACTAATCATATTTTGGGTCCTCCATATTTGAAAAAGTCGCATTGAGTATTCAGCAATCTTGCTTTTGTATCACAAGTTTATCATTATGGATTTGAATTTTTGCTTACCCAATCAGAATCTTGAACCTCAAAAGGCGGCCTAGTTAGATATAAATGTCAAATTCATGTAGAGGTAGTCTAAAATCCTAATGTTATGGAGTAATAGGCATCTCCACAACTGTGTGACATTACCATATCAAAATAGTTCCCTATCAAATGAATCAGTCATGCTTTTCATTGAAGGGTCTCCGGTGCATGCTGAAAATATATGTCTATCAATTTTTAAACAAAACTTCCAAAAACGAAATGGTATAGCAGAATACGCAGTGTTGTACATTACAGAGATACATCTTTTTTGAGTCTAGGAAAGGAATGTTGCTCCATTTATAATCTTAACAGTAACTACAAAACAAAGGGTGAAAAAAAGTTAAGTCTCAAGCAATCTTCTTAGACCTTTCTTGTTTCTTTTGACACCATGTTTTATCATCAGATATCTCAGCTTTTTGTAAATATTTCTAAGTGGTAACTTTGCGATAACCATTTCAGCACCAAGGACAGATACCATTATACAAATGATGTTCTTTCCTATTGATTAATGCTGCAACAGTGAATCAGTGAAATAAAATCAGCACAAACCACATCACTTGCCAGTGCAGACCCATCTGTAACCCTAATCTTTTGTAGTGAAAGGGCTACCAATAGGCACAGCCGATGCTGATCTCCCACATTCACTGACTTTAACTGATTAAAAACAGGTGTGTTTTTAAAAAAGATGAACATCCTGAAATTGTTTGGACCTGATAGTATCTTAATTTTCATTGTTTTTGGTAAAAGAAGTTGTGAAAGATTTATTTCAATGAAACAGGTTGTTTTGACTTACTTGTGGTATAAAAAGGTGACATTGTTTCCCCAAGCCCTGAACTACTTTGTTTGGTCAGGATGATACAATAAGTATTTACGTGTGGTGACAGGTCTTGAGTACAATGGTGGACGAATGAAACCTCTTGACACTATGCCAGAATATTCATGAAGGACACAACTGTGACTGACATTTCCTGAAGGGTCTTAGGGATTCTTTGAAGTTAATACATTGTAAAACCATTAGCCTGACTAGACCCATGCTCCTAGCAACCCATCCGACTTAACAACAAGATGGAAGATTGCCAATTAATTTCAAAGCTGCCTATGAGTCAGAGGAAAAATAATAAGCTCACAGGGTTCTGTGATGCTGCTGAGAATCAGATGTGATTCTTTTAAGCTTATTATATAAGACTATAGAGGATCAGGACGGGCATACAAAATATAAAGTACTGATTAAGGAACAACTGACCCAGCATCTTGGCATATTTTTCTAAACTGACATTTCAGTCAGTATCAGGTCAAGAATGTCTTGGTATCACCTTCATAGCCTGGAATCTAATCAACTCTACTGGCACTTTGATGTAACTGCCCGCCCTCCTGGCAGCATAACCGATCGCCTTGCTACCGATTCAGATAAGAGAAGAGCATGAGAAACAAAGCAAGCAATACAGGACAGTGAGGTAACCATTCAATACAATTACCTGTTATGACATTTGTCTTCCAATTACATATGATAAAATTCCAATGCAATGGAAATAATTCTTTTACTTTATTTTGCAAACTTTGCGCTTGTGTCAACTGATCGAGGTTCAGGAAAATCATAATGTATGAAAACATGACAATTAAATAATGATTGGTACGGCCTAAAGAAAAATGAGGCCTCTTGTCTTTGACAAATGAAACTTGGGTATGGACTATGGAGTCATTCCCTGTGACAGACACTCTCACATTGCTATTGCACGGCTGATCCACAATCTATCATTTTCACCTGACAAGTTTCCACACAGGGATCTATAATGCAGCAAACTGACAGATCATCAGTCTACATTCTATTTCCTGAGAAATTCATCCATTTCATAGTGGTATCAAGCATTATAACATGCAAAGACCCGCGGTGCAGAATGTATATATGGTTATAGCTGCGACATGATTCACGTGAGCCTGCATGATTTGCCTGGTCAGCTTTACGTCACAGCCATCCTTGAAATGGTAATCCCTCTATAGTCTCTTTGAAAATCAATGACTTCTACAAATCCTATCAAAATTCATGACATGGTGTCTGGCAACAGCAGAATGACATTCAAGTAATATTTCAATGAGATCAACCTTCTGCTATTGTCCCTGAAAACGTGGAAACCAGAATTCAACAAGACCACTAACGAGGACATATACTATAGTCACTGGCATATGGAAACATATTTTATTTCAAAGTGACATCATATGGATTAGCATAGATGGTGTGCCAATAACTAAGGATTCAAAAAGACAAAAGGAGTGAATTTCTTGCATCTATGATTTTTCTTACTTTGAAAATTCACACACAAATTTGTTGATTTCACTTTTTGCTTCAAGCTTTCATTTTTTAAGCTATCTGGAAGGGTCTGGCAAATATATGCAATATCTTTAATCCTTGAAAAGCCTTGCAATAAATTTTGAATACACACTGTGTACTAAAAAATGTACACTGCTGCATCATTTTATGTGTTTCAAATCTATCTATAAACCATATATGGTTTATATATACTTCTACATGTAGGTACGGTTCTTCTCAACCAACCTTTTGTAACCCTGACCCTGATCCTTTCTGGTTCTTTCTCTGTAGGTTTTTGTTCCTACCATTAGGTGTTCTGTTTTATCTGACCCCTACACATCACAGCAGAGCCTGCTGAGTGCCAGTCACTTTACCTAAGGCAGCCCTCTATAGTTCTGTGATAGGGATATACATTTATCAGTGGTCACCCAAGTGCTGTAATAAAGACTGTATCTCCTCATGAGAAAAGCCAGACATGTTTATCTATCACCCTTGTAGTGTGCCACAAATTACTAGCAAAAGCTGGAATGTTTCTTTTTCCTCAGGCTCCATCTGTTAAATATGAGCATCACATTAATAACCACAGAAACAATACACACTAAAAAATTATACATAGAATACAACACAGTGTTTTCCGTATCGCTCAAGGTACCAGTCCGACCGCAGGTCGTATCGCTCGAAGGCCGGAGGGCCACCTGCGGGAGGGCTGGGACCGAGGGTGATACGGAATACAGTGTATTGTATTTTATTTATGTCATACCCACCCGAAAGAACACACAATTCAATGCGAAATGTGCCAGAAGTTGAGAGAGTCCTCAAACAAAAAAAATTGATTCCAACCCCCGAACCCGGTATCTAAATTTTCGACAGTGGCGCAACCGGCGCACTCTAAATATTTCTATGGAACCCCATGTGATGAAAGTAGAACCCCGTGTAATAACGAAGGTTATTGCCCTGTCCAGGTATGAGATAAGATTTAATATTGGAGCAACTTTGATATTACTTTCCAATCAAACAAGAGTGTCCTTGTGAAATGCCTAATGAGCTGCTTGAGCAGAGGCTGTGCAGAGAGTACAGAAGCATTAAGAATTGATGTAGTGGGCCCTAGAGGGCTGGGTGCAACCACCAAGCAGAAGTGGTCAATTTGTTAATGATTATGCTTCATAAAGACGGAGCAAAATGACCATTTTGCATGGTTGATTGAAGCCCTCTAATTGACAATGATATACACGTTTTAACAACATGGTGTTGCTACGCATTCTAACACATGCATACAATTTGTCCCTTTTATGATTCAACAGATTGTCACCACAAATCTAACCTCATCTTCATACCCCTTGATTTGTGAATAGCCAATATGCATCTAAAAAAATCACAAAAACACAAAATAGAATGATCAGACATTGAAACTTGTCATTATGGAGCCATATGGCACATCTTAAAAAGAACTCGCAGTACTCAAGACCTTCGGACGAATGATGCTATTGCTGGTCATACCACCTGTAAACCTCAGACTTGGAAGGTGGACCCAAGCAGGAGAGGTGATTCTCCGGGATGGGTACTCAGAAAAATGCACTGCTGCTATCTCTTACAGTGGAGAGAGGTCTGCCCTTCCAGGGAGACACATACATATGTTATACAGCATGCCACTGAACCCTCTCAATTGCCGTTTCTGCTCCCTGTTTTAGGACTGCTATTTGCAGCCAGCCTTGCAATACTTGGTAGGACTCAGGAGCTCTTATGTGTCATCACTACAACTTAGTACAACTACAAGGGACCAAATGTCATCACCATGGCAGTATAGCAGGCTGTCCAGTACAGCTCACAGCCAGATCATTCTTCAAAATTTATTGGGCACTGGAGGTTGAACTACCTCTAATGGCCCTTGTGCTAGTCACAACCTGACATTAGATGATAAAGAACAAACATGCAGAAAATTCTGTGATTTGAATTTTGATAGTTTCAGCCTCAGAATGACAAAAACTAAGCCGGTAACCATGGTATTGTTTCTTATACCCTGAGGCCACACGAATTTAATTTATTTAATTTAATTTATCAGCCAAAAAAAAATCATGAAAACAGAAGGCTGGGGTGAAAACTTGCACCTGACCCTGTTCATTCCCTGAAATTATGTGCACCAAAGTACAAAGTTTCCTCTGAGATTCTGTTTTCCTGTTGCTTTTCCAATCTACCGGTAGCATTTTTTTTTAAATTCCGTTAACCAAGAAATTAAAATGGTGTGGCCTGAGGCTTTTACCGGTATGCTGAAGGCCATACCAGACGTGATGGCCTTACCTACCATAAGTTCTTAGCTGTGAAAAGGATTTTTACAGAGTAGCTTTCTCTACTTCTTGGAAATGGTTGAACTGGAAACAATCCAGGGATAACACAGCAGTCCTACAATGTCTACCTACCAGGCTTGGGTAAACCCAACCTGTTGTAGCCATGAATATCTAGGCCAGGGGTAACCGTTACATGTGAATTAGCATATTTCACTGGCACAAACTGCCATTTTTGCCAGGCTTGTTTAGTTCTAGGTCCAGATCCAGGCCCAGACCTGTACCTGAAAAAATATTCTGACCTTCGCACCTAACTGAATATTTGAACACTATCAACGTAAGTATCTTGCAGAAATTTGGTTCCATATTGTACCCATAGAGAAAAAAACATCTTCTGCTCCCTGACTACATAAGTTATGTAGTAGACCATGCTTAGACAAGTTAGAGCTGACTTGACATATATGGAATGTTTCCTGAGCCAGATGCCAGCTGTTCAGGGCTTTCTCACCAATGTTGTACTAAAGCCACTTGACTCATGTAAACCTCTAACAGCTCCAACAATGTACAATCCAAACATCCCAACCTGGGCCAGTAAACCTGGCTTCTGACCAAACGTATAACCCGTTCACACTCATTTTTTTCAATCGCGATTGAAGTATAATCGCGATTGTTCGATCCGATCGCGATTGAACGCAAAGAAACTTTTGCGTTCACACTGCTTTTCGCCAAGTGGATTAAAGTACGCCGTGATCCGATTGCGATTGAAGCACGATTGAAGCATGTTATCGGCGATCATCTGGTAAATGTTGTTGTTGTCCTTGTTGTCCTTGTTTTGTGTATATTTTTCCGCTAGACATTGTCACTTGGTGCGGTAAATGTCCCTCTTTCGGTGACATTTCCCCAGTTTGGCCTGCACCTCCTCACTCCTCCAGATTGCGATGAGGACCCTGGTCTCCTCATCGCGCCATCTGCCACCAGCTGAAGTTGCTGACGGAGTTTTATTCTTCTTCTTGGGCATTGTTGACGATGAAAAGTTGTTGTTGTTGTAAAAGAGCGATCTGACGTGCGGATTGGGTTTGTTTTCCCGCGCGATGCGAACTATGACCCCACGTACCCGCATGTATGACCTCCCACCCCCGGAACCAGCCGAAATCTCCGCCGATCGCGATGGAATGAATCGTAGTTGTGTTCACACTCAAAATTTGATAGGATTGGATTGGATCCGATCGCGATTAATCCAATCAAACTACCTCCGGAGGTAGTTACAATCCAATCGCGATTGGATCGTTTTGGATCGTTCCAATCGCGATTGGGAGCGTTCACACTGAAAAAATCAATCGCGATCGGATCGATTCAATCGCGATTATACTTCAATCGCGATTGAAAAAAATGAGTGTGAACGGGGTCGTAGTACTGGACTGGACTGGAATACACTCAGTACTAAAAAAAATCAAGGTGTCAGAGGATATTCATTTATATCTATCCATGTTCCTTCCTTTCTCAGTTCCATATGTTACATGTTTGAATAGTGCTATCATGGAATATAGCACATTTATAGAATTTCATTAATTACGCAAATTGAATACAATTAATCATGTTAAGCATTTATTCAAGATATCTACATACCAAAAATTATGACGATCTATCAAACCGTTCTTGAGTTATTCTCCTTCAAATTTGCAAACAATATCAGCCCATGCAGTTCAGAAAAGCTGCTACCTGGGAACAAAACCTATACCACTTATTCCCTGTCCCAAGAGCTATCTAAAAAAATCATGATCATGGCATGTCCAAAACACGAGATATCAAAAACAGTATCCTAGAAAGTAGCTAGGAGGTCCATTATCGAACTTGACCTTTGTTTTCCCAACCTCTACCCTCACGCCAAATATCATAAAGATCCATCGACAGCTTCTTGAGTTATGCTGGCAATAAACATACAGACACAAAAACAAACGGCACCAAAAAGATTATTCTTCTTGGCGAAGGTAAATACACCAAAGCAAACTGCCAAATGCAGATGACGGTAAAATTCATTATTTGCAGACAGCACTGAGATAAATATAGTGCAGAGATTTTCACAAAAGGGCAGGATGATATGTCATCTGTGTGGTGTTAAGTTATTGATATCACTTCTGCTTTCATTTGAAATCCAGGCCGTTTCAACGGTATAATAAATATTGCTGGCAATCTCAGTCTAGACGTGTAGAGCCTGTCAGCTGCAGGAGTACGAGAGATTGCTCTCTCACTAGTCTCAGGCTGGGACTCATCAGGCTTAGGAAAAAAATATTATAAGTATTACAAGGCTAGACAGAAAGGAAACTTTACAAAGGCAACAGAATTTGTCCCATATCCTTCAAGTTAATTATTGTAGAATTTGGTGGGCAAAAACTACAAATATTCAGAATTTGAAAAATCTAAATCCAGATTCACATTTGTAACTTATTTTCAACATATTCCTGGTATTTTATCATATTTCCATCATTTTCCATCATTACTAAACGCACAAAATCTAGCTTATTTGCATATTATTTCTGGGCCCCCAATTGACCGTTGCTGTCGGAGATCGAGCGTCGCAACAGGAATATCATCATAAGTGAACAAACTTCAGAGCTCTGTACGTTTGATCGTGTGTTCCGTGGTTAGTCGAAATATTGGACAAAATGGCGGACAAGTCAAGTGGCGGTGGGAATTGCGTATATCAAGACGTTCGCATATCACTACAAAGTAGCATTCATACGTGATGAATATCGTTGTGCAGAATAAGGTAGATTCAACTCATGGTGTAGAAAAATAACCAAAAACAGTGAATTTTGTTTTTGTTCTGATTGCAATACGTCCCTTAGCTTTAACCTCACCTTAAAAATGGTCAATAAAAAATTGTGTTACCACATAGATAAGTACGGTATGCTATAAAGAGATTGTAATTTTGTTACATATAGGATACTGACTTAAGTGCCATGCTGGGTACAAATCCAATTTGCGCTAAATTTGGCTAATAGTGAGTTGCAAATGGAGGATGCAGCAAAATGACTAGTATTAGTAAATGGTAGGTTAGAAAATATGTTCTGTTTTGATCACAAGATGTAGAAATGTTCGTGGTGGTTTTATGCTCATGGTTTTAGCTCTTTGCCGCAAACTTAAAACCACTGCAAATTCTTTTGCCCTTCTAAAAACACCGCATACACCCCATTTTCTCCCTATCGCGAAAATAAAAACCATGCGAACTTAAATGCATTTACAGTAATGCTGCAGACACTTACTAGTACAGTACCCTGTAGAACTTTTGTGATGTTTTCACACAACACTTTCCTCCCCCAATTCATCTTGGTAATGTACCTCCATGCATCAACAAAAACAGTGTTTGAAGTGTCTGAGGTATGTAATGACAAAATAAAACGATCAATCGGTATTGTACACAACATTACCATAACGAGAAAATGTGATTAGTCTCATCTCTTGCTAATCAGGGACCATAGAAATAGTGATCCCTCATCTGCTATATGGTTTTGGTAAAAGGTAGCAAACTGAACTGACTAGGAAAGGACAGTCATTTGTAGCATATATGCAGCCTTGTCACAAAGTTGTAGAGTAGGAGGCTAATTGCAAAAAGTAACAGGCGGGCCACGTAGTGGCCCTAGGCGAGCCACGAAGTGGCTCGCGGGGGGTGGGCACGGGAGGGGGTTCTCCCCCTCCCGTAGGGGGGGTCTGGGGGGCCTCCCCCTGAAAAAAATTTTAATTGAGACCCCCTAAACATGGGTTTTGGTGTATTTTGGGTAACTTTTATGTGCATTTTAAAACTTACTTTTGTAACTGAAATTTACCATATTTTGTAAATTCTCTTAGAATCCATTTATGTTCGCAATCGGCTGTGAGTTTTATTTCAATGGGCCTTAGAAAAAACGTTTTTTTGATTACAGTCATGAAATAAATAGGGTCAGTAGAAACTTTTTTCCTTTACATTTAGGAGACCCAACATTTACCAGTATTCCAACATGTACTTTGACAAAGCAAAACTGAAATGTATCAGGACATTGGTATTTTCAAAGTAAAATGCAGGTTGCCAACATAAATGGGACTTTTGATCAGTGACTCTGATTATCATCTTCAAGTCACTTTTTCGATATATTGAAACAGAAATGAGTAGAAGCAAGGACATTAGTAGAAGTACATGTTCATGTAAGAACATGTTGGAAAATGATTCTACAATGTTTTCATCACTCAGATGTCAAAAAAGGGTCAGCAGGTTTTCCTAGGGTCAGTGGGGTATACGAAACTGGAAACATAATTTTTCCCTAGGCCTTACAGTTACACACAAAAATAGACGTGACAGAAGGGCGCTGACCCCATCATGAGCGGGTCGCTACACCTATCAGTGAAGCTCGTCCTGTTCAACACATTATCAGTTATTATTGTCTGTCAAATTCCCTAGAAAATGATGTAAGCCGGCATGGGAAATGCTTAGAAATAACAGGAGAAACCTCGCCCCTCCCCTTTGTAAACATCAAACCTTTTCGCCCTTCCTGCGTATTACTTCCTGCGTTCCAAATTCCAAAGGAGGTTCTCTATTACCTCCTTGGATTCCTGATTTAACACGCTCTATTAGCAAATCCTCTGTGTGATGGATTTTAGGCATGGTGGTCACACGTTTTCCTGGGACAGAAAAAAATCGGCAGGCATGTTTACGGCAAGCATGTTTGGAGGGGAACTTCTGTGAGTCCATATATGGTTAATATATGCAAAGCTTCCCGAGCTTTGGTACAGTTTCCATGGCAGCGATGTCAATCAAAGGCCGGCCTTTACCAGCCGTCAAAGAAGCTGTCAAAGAAACAAGACTTTAAAACTCCGCCCTCCGCCCTGGCTGCACGTGCACAGGCAAAGGACACCCGATCCAAGCGGCAAATTACCACTGGGGAAAGGGACGTCAGCCAATGTAAACAATGTTACACACATCAGAAAAGGCAGTTTTCAATCCCAGAAGATCACGGAAGCTATCAGAAAAATGCCAGACGTTTGTTACAGAATTGGCCGGAGGAATTTGTAACGGAGACTACTGGAGTTATGCTTCTAATTTTTGAAATTCTAAACCAAAAAGTAGCCGGCTCGAAATTGTAAGTAGGCGGCGAAAACAGCCGGCTGCCGGTTACTTTTGACAAGGCTGATATATGTGACCTTTAAAAATGATATTTCAACTGTAGAGGTTTATTGTAGCAACATACATGCCAACTTTATGACCCACTTTATAATTTGTACCATGTGGTCCAATGGAACTGCAAGTCTCCTCTCCCAAAACTTTATAGCTATACCTCCTTGCCTATTTCTTCGTTTTCACAGCCTGTCACAGTATTAGAAATTCCAGCCAAAACTTTGTCATTGACAAGGACAGTTGGGCAAGTATGGAATGAGCTTCATATCTCCCCGTCACCCGGTGAGTGACAAGTGACTTTTGTTCTTAAACACACTTTCACAGATGGCATACTGGCTGATTTGAGAACAGCAAAATGCCATTGATGAAATATGCACAGAAAAATGTATATTTTGAAATGTTTATTTTCACATCTCCGTTAAGATAAATGAATTCACAATACCTGTCAACAGTGGCAATTCTTATCAAATCTGATTCAGCATTCCGACTCAACTGTGACTATCAAGTATGACACATTTCAATTTTTAACCCGACAGGTCATAAATCCATGGTCAACTGCGCAGACGTATATAAACCGACTGTGCTATATCTAGTGCTCTTTGCCACATCTAAAATATATTTACAATATGATTAACAACCAAACCTTCATGAAAAATTAATGACAGGAAATCTCTTGGATGATCAGATATATGGCTATTACTTTGATGTACAACTCTTACGTCTGGAGGCATAATAAGATTTTGTGGTTGATTTAATGGTCTTAGTCATTTTCGATTCTATTACTGTACCTTGGATTCAATAATGTACTGAGTGGTCGAAATGAAGAAAATGGCAATTTATACTTGTTTTGTCACAATTGTGGCTATAGTTGGATGGAATTCAATTTGTTTCCCAACCAGACTTTCCTTTGCAGTCATGATCAGAAAGAAGGAAACAGGAAATAACCTGAGGCTCTTACATGCACAAACCATGCAGGAAATCATCTTCCTTGTTTCACTTGTGGAACCAAGGAGGTTGAAATTCTATCCTTTAATATCTTAAGTTAACCTCCTTTTAATTGGTTGAATCCAGCATGTGAAAGCACAATCAAGTCTGCTGTGACTGCTGTTTTCGAATTGAAGGACATTTGACCCGTTTTTAATTGATCGAAAAAAGAAGGAAAACTAGACAAGACAGGAAAAAGTATAACTGAAGCTTTCTGGTTGGTTTTACTATGTCTCATCAATAACAAAAGCCTCTTATAGTGTGGTCAGGATTCAGGAATACAAAATTACAATACCCATATCATTCACGTCATAAATAATAGCATGTTTCACAATCTCAAGTCTTCTATGATGAATAGAAAAATGTACAAAAATGTCCCCTTTGTTGCTTCCCCCTTTCATAGGTTTTACAAATCTCAGAGATAACAATATAAATATTATATTATATTTTACATAAATTTACCCTTCCATATGGAAACATATCATGATGCACTGCTACTTTAACTGGTATAATTTTAACCTTTCTTTTACATTTTTAGAGCAAGACTTTGAGAGAAAGAAGCCAAATAACAAAAGGTCACTTTTAGTCCACCAGTATCAATAAAACATTAACCAATAGGTTATCATGATCATCGAAATAGGCATCCTAATGGCAATAAATTATGTTGAAAGTCTATATGAGTTCAAGTGAATTATTGTTCACATGTCACGATAGCAATGTTTACACAGCACATTATGACAAAAATAGCTTCCCATATGTTTACCAGTGGGGCAACTATAAATTTAAACAGTATCCATCAAAACCCACTGTCCATTGACGGATATCAAAGATCAACTGTACTTATGTTGCCATGATAGTATATAAATAGTATATAACATTACACATGCTTCCTATACAAGTGTATGCAGATCAATTACAGAATGAGATCATTAGAAAGACAGGGACACATTTTGAATTTGACTTAATTTGCGTATACAAAAGGACGATTAATTATATATAAACTTGAACTTTTTGATAATGCTCTGTTTTCTTCCAGTTTGAAATGCATTGCGTGTGTGTGTGTGTGTGCACCTTTCTGCCTTGTTTCCAAATCTACTGTGAAGAAAAGCCTTTGCAAAGCACCAAAAATTCAGCCAGCCAGCAATGTGTGTTCAATACTTGCATTGGTGGAGGAAATCACCCATGTATTCATGCTGTATGCATCTATCCAAAGCCACACCCTGCCAGAGCTGCAATATCTTTCAAGTTTGCACAGACACGTCATGTGACAGCCCCTGATGCAGTGCAGACTGATTAGGTAGAGCCGAAGCTGTTAGCTAAATTGGATGTATTGTTGGATGGGTATGCAGTGCTTTTAACTAGGCTAACTCCAAGGCCAGAGTGTAGTCAGAGTCAGACTCCTTCTTGGCAAACACAAATGGAAAGCCAGGGCCGGGAGGCAATAAGAAGTTAATTTGTTACTTCTCAGATCTTGTCAGCAAAATGACAAGAAGCAATAAAAAGACTGCTCTTAATCTTATTGTCTTTGCTGTACTCGAATTGTCACATTTCTGGTTGATTCTTTCTATCACAGGGCTCGAAATACTGGGTGCATGTGCACCTGTGTGCACCCAAAATTGGAGCTGTGCACCTAATTTTTGACTGTACATGTAGGTGCACTGGTGCACCTAGATATTTTTGTAGGCTATAGAGTAAAGGTACCATTGTACACTAGTAAACAGTATCAGAAAAAGCAATAGAACCCTTTGTTGCACTTTATTTGATGTATTACTTGTTTGAAATTTGATTACAGATTGCGAAGTTCTTGATTACAATCATAAGAGCATTAAACTGTAATTATGTTTTGCTGACATTCAACTTTATTTTATGTGGTGCACCTAAATTTCTTTCTGTGCATCCAATTCTCTTGGTTGGTTGCACCAGTGCACCTATTTCCAAAAATGAATTTCGAGCCCTGTATCACTCTCCCTTACTGAATTTTCTACTTTCCACATCAAACATGTTCCTTCCTGGGTGTGTACCTGTCATGTGTGAGCTTGTTCCTGAATGGTTGTTGTGGGAATGGTCCTGTATCCTTGTAATTGCTTTTCATCACATATCATCAGAAGCCATGAAAAAGGATTTACATATACAGTATCCTGTTACTCCTGTCCTGTTCACTCTATTGTGACAAAGCTGAAATAAATATATACCTTCATTATGAATTTATCCATTTCATACAAAGTTATCTATGTTTTCTTCTTCACAAAAATATCACTCGCCTCACAAAATGGACTCCACAAGTTGTAGATAGGCATGCAGAAGGGTCAAGTGCCTTAAATGCCTTACTAATCACATGGTGGGAATTATTTGAGCAGGATATATGTTGACTCTCCAAGGAAATGGTCTGTATATCAAGAGAACAGCACATCCTTGATAAGGCAATTGGGAAGAGCATATGTTTTTGGATAAACCTTGCTGGGAAATCAAGATCTGGTAAGGCTCCTTCCTTGCCACAGAATGCAAAAGAACCTTACCTATATGTACATGTATAGAGTAAATAGCAATTGTTATCACCAGAATCAATGGCACTGTTGGCAAGGCATTCTTTTCATTTTGATACCGGAAACACTAGGCTGACTGGAAACCTGCACTAAATGTACCATCTTGAATGTAACACTTAATTTCATGAACTAGTTATATCACAAGAAGTGGTTTACAACATTTTCTTCCAATCATTTATAGTCTTGCTTTTGGGCATGCATTTCTCTCTAGGCAGCCTTGAAGTTCATTGTGGTTAACAAATCATGAGGTATAAGTAAGGGTTTCTGATGAACAGTTACACATACAGCTAACCTAAGATGTCTGAACATGAAATCATTTATGAGAACCTTAAGGAGCTAGTCTTTTTATCATTACAAATTTTAAATTTAGGGATTGAGTGTAAAGTTGTATGCAATATTGACCATAGCAATCAACAATCCCTGAAGGGCAAATATTTAAATTCTCAGATTTATTATATAGACAATCAATCAATATATTACTTATCAGCTCCCACTCCACTGCAGGCATACACAAGGTCAAAAAGCATTCATTTCACAGTATCTGCAGGCAAAACAAAATCAACACTATATGAACATGTGCTGATTTTGAGACATCTAATGATCTATACCGTTTCATCAGTTCACATAATTCTTGACAAAGAGTAACTATCACATAGTGTTGATATAGTAGCCAGATCAAACTTGAAATTCAAAGGGAATTGTGAAAAGGGCCGGTCAACTAGTCTGGCTCCCAGGGTAACCTTCGTGCATTCATCAAACACTATAAATATTTACCTGTTTGATAGCCAGAACAATAAATCATTTTTGGGAATCTTACAAGTTACAATAAGTAATGAATTTGACCTCACTTAGTTGACATGATTGCCTCCCTTAGGGGGGCGAAGGGGGGGTTCTATGTGAGAAACCAATGCCACTGTGGGTGGATGTACATATTCATAAGCAGGATCTGTGGGGCACATGTCATCTTTTCAAGTTCAGAATCTGACATTGGTTATGTGACAAAATGCAGAGAATCTGGTTTTGGGTGCAGCCATCTGAAACCAAGTTCAATCTCCTAAGAGGCCGTCCTTGTCCAAGAAACATGTTCCCTTGAGTCCTCATGGACTAAACATACTGTCTACATCAAAATTGAGGTTTTTAGATTGACATATGGGATACCTAAACAACAGACAGCTGTGACCACTTTCCCATCATTTCCTTTTTTCAGTTAATATCTTACAAATTACAGGGCCCAAATGAAGAAGAAAATTTATTTGACAATCTGTATCTGATGATTTGAAAGAATTTTAAATATGATTAAAATACCTGTGTGGTGGACCTGAAATGGACTCTACACAGTCAGGCTTTTCATATGACGTAATTTCCGCCATGTTGGATTACAGTGTATATCTGTTCAACGTAAACAGCTGCTGCAGTAATTCAATTAACCACCAACACGGTTACCGGGAGATTCAAATTGTAATCATTATGACGTCAATGAAAAGCCTCTAGATATATACATGTGTTTGATTTTTTATTTATTTACTTGTTGACTTGAACTTGAAGATGGCAGCTGCTCAGCATTATTTCTCTGTGGGTCCAGAAGGAAATCTATGTAATATACCCAGCTGGCCATTAAACCACCTCTTCATCATTCTTGCGATGATGCTCTGATATCATTTTGTGCAAGCACACTACATGTATTGAAAAGTCCTGGACTAAAATATGATAATCATAATGTTTGCTTGTACTTCAAACAACACCTGTGATACTGTCATCAACAAATCCACAAATCAGCGAAACAAGAAATGGGAGGAACTTGTGACCAGTGCTAGAAGTAGTTGGCAGATGAGAGTACTTAGCTGGAAGAAGAGTATGCTGCCTCTACTGGAAATTAAGTACACTGTGAGTATAATCATTGACATGCATTATAGCATTCAAAGCAGCAAAGAAGGTCATTTACCTCTGAGAGATGAATAACAATGACAATCAGAGTTAAATCTATTCTGTGCCAAAAGATCTGTGAATCATCAAAGTCAAACTGTTTGATGTGCAAGGACTGAATTACAAGTTGCCAGACAGGGGTTAATGAACTATTGACTGCGAGCTTCAAAAGGTTACCTCCTATGCAAACAGTAACTTACACCATGAATCATCAGTTATTATGAATATTCTACATGATCAAGGATTACATTATAGGTAGGTTTTGAGACAAAATACATGTATTGTAATCCATATTATCATATAGGTAGATGTCGTCGACCAATCAGAAGGCCCCATTTGTGGGTCTGTAATCTTCATATGGACCCGCAAAAGCGGGTCTGTAAACTTCGTATGGACCCGAGGGGTCTGTAAACTTCGTACGGCCCCGCTTTTGCGTTCGAATGTTCAACAGCAGCTCAACCGGAACACTCGAAATGCATTCTAATCATTCTCTAGCAGGGATCTCCCCAGAAATATAGAGCAGGATGGGGGGGAGGGTGCCAAGCTTGTAAGATGTGTATCATGAGGGGGGAGGTCTGTTGCATTTTGCCTTTCCCAGTCACAAATGGAAGTCATTTCCTGCAACTTCAGCTTTACATCTTGTCTTCAATTAACGAAATCTCGAGCAAAATTACTGAGGAAATATTTGAAGAAATATCCTTAGGCTCTCTTTACATTATACTTTTGCCGTCAGCGCCACTGGCGTCAGCGCCACTGGCGACAGCGGGAACCCCGTGTAAAGACAATTCCCGTCGACGTAGTCCCGCTGTCAACAAATTTTCTCCCGTCAGCTACGAAGCCGTCGCCCGTCAGCACAGCGGGAGTCCCCGTCAACTTCAAACTCCGTCTGAAGAGAATACGACGGGCTCGCGTCAGCGGGAGTCAGGGTTTCGGCGATTAGCATAAAGCACGCGATGATTAGCATACTGTAAGTCTACTTAGACCCCGGTATATATATATATATAGAGAGAGATTCGCGGGATCCGCGGCGACTTTTGTGCCGTGCATTCATTTCCCCGCGGATATGTTTATCGTACTTGTGCCCCCCTCCCCACATTTACGAGTGATGAGCATGGAATATCGACACATACTGACAAGGCTATGCATGGTAGTCTAAAGGCGGGGAGACGCCGTCTACCGTTGTACAATCATACAATTTCGTTTCTTGCTTTTGTTATGCTTGCGCACAATCGAAATCGGTGCCTTTGACATACGTTGATCTCATTAAAAACCTGTTTTTCAAGACTCATTCAAAAAAAGCCAGCGAAAACTTACCAAGTCCTTGAAAAATACAACACTTTCGCCCGACCATTTGAGCCCATACGCTGTAATTTGCCGCGATTTGCCGATATTTGTGGTCGTAATTGGCGAAGAGTCTATTCCTTTAATTTCATCCCGTGAAAATTTTGCGTAGGTAAATCGTATTTTACGCCGTAATTTCACAGGTTCAACCTTCAAAATAGCGACGGCATTTTTGCATGCACGTTACCGCTTGTATGTTGTAAGCGCTGATTGGTTCGCGTCAGAAAACATGTGCTATGATTGGTTGACTGCAAGCTTTCACGTGATCAAATGTGGCGGGATCCGGGAATACCCCCCAAAAATTAAAATGGCGGGGTGAAAGACTGAGCACTGGACGCTGTACGTCGAGCGACCCCGAAACCGGTTGCCTGATCAGTATATGGTCGGAGAACGAGATCCAGAAGAAGCTGGAGTCATCCAGGAACAAGATAGCCTACGTAAAAATACAACAGCGGTTGCGAGAGGCCAAGCAAGTAAAAGGAAAGTTCGCGACCTGCCCGATACTTTCAACAAGATGGCGAAATGCAAGCACCGCAGGTGTCTGTCAGATTTCCGGGCGGTGTGTCTAGAGACGTTGCGACAGCGGCCTCCCGACAGCGGGAAATTTCGCCGCTGACGCGAAAAACGTAATGTAAACTGCCCCTAACTTTGATTATCAACAGGATGGAGCTGGGATTAGAACAGGATGAAGGAGCGCCACTGGTCCATTCTTTAGGGAGATCCCTGTATAGAACCCCGTGTGATGCGGAACACCCGTAGTGAACGTTTTTACGGCCCAGGTGTGACACAAAATCAAATACTGCACACAGTACTACTAACTACTAGTTCTACATGGACAATGGCTGTATGATAATAACGTTAATGACCTGCTTTCCTTCGGTCTATACGGTGTGATAAGGCATGGTCGTTCCTATAACCACCTCATAAAGTGCCTCGGTCGCTTCGAGACCTCGGTACTTTATTCAGCATGGAGAGAGAGTAAGACTAAGAAGAGAAAAAATTCACGACCTCGGTACTTTATTCGGTGGTTATAGGAACGACCATGCCTTATCACACCGTATAGACCTCAGGGCGGGTCATTAACCCTATATTATTTAGTGAGGTGGGTTCTGGAACATTTTTTAAATTTTTTCTCTTCTTAGTCTTACTCTCTCTCCATGCTGCAGGCTCATTTATGTACCTAGTGGTATTGATGACAGGAAGGGGTGGGGGGAGGGGGTGAATATGGACCCAACAGGTTTTAACAGCCTGTCCAAAGAACTGCAGACCGTACTGTAGTGTGTATGTTGGGATCAGAACTCCTATCAATCAAACTGGTCTCTAACCCACACTACACCACATGTACATGCTCTGCCACATACATACTACTTGCAGATGTAATGCTACCAGTCAGTGGCTACCAGTACTGAACCTGGTAAATTCTTATCTGAAGCCATGGCCATCATCTTTCTGCCATGGTGAACCACAAGTGTCACAATACTGTGTTGTATCTGTTAACATTTGGTTTGTACCAAAGTGCATTTGAACATTTACATGTGAACTACTGATCATTGAACATGATAGCATACCCTCTGCCTCATCTCCAACCACCCTTCTTTTATATATTAGATCTGTTGTATTGATGATCAAATTTCACCAGGTTCATATTCTGGTTTTTCATCGTGCTCACACTAAAGTCAAGTGCCTTGTCAATACTGAATAGATTCACTTTGCAGCTGCTACTGTGACTCACAAACTTGTGAGTCAAGAAAAATAAGACCTTGTTACCAATGGTGCTGAATCCCTTGTGACACCTGTGAGGAAAAAGCATGCATAAAGGAAGCCCATAAGACTTATCACTTACTCTTTGAAAGCCTTTTGTCGTGTGCATGGAGGGATTTTGAGATTATCTGGCATCTACAAATTCTTTGGTGATTCATGAATGTGACACTTTACATAGAACAAATAATATTTCAGAAAGGATCTCTTTCTTAATTCTTAATATGTGCATAGTAAATTATACAACAAAATGTTAAGCTGTGTCAAATCTAGTATATATATTTCCAGTAAGGAGTGCTGGTAATGGCCATCACGCACACACATACACATGCACAGTGGCATTTATATACAATATGAATACATTCATGTAGTTGTACTATTTGTATGCACAGGTTCAAATGTAGGAAAAAAGGCCATTTGTCATTGTTACTCTGAGTCTGACACCACTGTCATAGAGCAGAAAATGAGTAAGAACCATTGCAAGGTCAAGTGCCTGGGACCTTTAGATACCACCTTGCTAAGACTATATACTAAGACCCACAAAGAGCATAAAAGATCATTTCAACATGTATCCTAATCATATCTGTATGAAACGAAATGCACACTGTGACTTCTCATATCATTTTGAAAATATACCCAAAAAAAATAGTTGATTACTATGGCATTGTTCACTGAGCCGTTCCACTTACAATCCTTAAAACATTGCAGGGGCTGTCCCTTCCTACATGGTCAAGGACATATGATCTGCCAATCGATGTAATGGACTTGGCAGATGGATACTTCCACTCGGTCAATACCATAACTACAAAGTAGTACAATACAAATCAAGAAAAATAAGTGTGGTCTTGGAGTTGGAAACAAAAAATCCCTTGGGGGAGGGGTATAGGGCTGAACTATATCCCAGGAAAGAGTAACGAACCATACTTGACATGGCACTACAGCACCAGAACTGGGTGGCATCAAGCTTTAAGGGGGGGCAGGGTCAAACATGATGTCAACATGGGTTACTAAATACTTGCTTAGTATCTTATTACAATGTCACTGGAGCATCCAAAGTAATCTGTTCCCTTCCAGGGTCACCTGGTGCAGTAAATGTGTGCTGGAAATTTCTTTCCTTTTTCTTTTAAATCTGTGACATAGATCTAGCTTTATATGATTTGTTTAAACACTAATGCCAGATACTGCCTATATTTAATTCAAGGGTCAAACTTTAATGGCTTTATAAAAATTTGGGTCTCCCTTTGGATGTTTTCAAACCTAAAGATATATCTTGCTGCTTGAAGTGGCCACAATCACACCAAACATGCAAACTTATTGAGAATGATTGTCAACAACCGGTTACACATGAATGGGCGTAGCCAGGAAACATGGTTATTGTCACCTGGCGATTTCCTTACATCTGGTGGCCTGATTGTTATGGAGGCTGCAATGTAAACAATAGACTGTAACCCGAAAAATACACTCCAATGGGTGGTGATTCTGTCAACTTTCATATCCACATATTTCACTCTGGCTAGATGGTTATGGACTGGACTAATTAATCATACTAACAAGGTCTGTGACAGGCCCAGTGTTAACTATAACATGAATGGACAAGAGGTTATGTTTCCCTTTCACATATGCTTGACTGATTACCAATAAATGCAGTCTGATGTGGAAGAATATCTTATGTTTATGTTGCAGCATGGCATCCCTAACCATCTCTAAACACCCACACCTTGGAAAAGATTACCAGCACATTTTAATGCAGAGCACATGACCAAAGACATGGAAACTGAGCCATTTTACCTGTCTTTACCAAGCTCCCATCTAATCACGGCACAAAGCTTGTTGAAACAATAGAAGATTATACTTTGCATCCTATTCCTTCCTGTCGCCATCAACAGATAATTAAAGCCAAACAGCAGCTTCCCCACAGCAGCTGTGATCCTTACCTAGTGTAAGCAGTTGCACCTCGCGTTGTTTTTTCTTCCTCTCCTCATTAAGCTCTGCATCTATAGTCCTGCTGCGTAGAAAGGCTTCCTTTAGATCCTTGGTTTTCTTAGGCTCCATGTTCCATTCCAATCAGGCAAGACAGTCAGCGCGGCAAAATACCCAGATTGTTCAGACTGAATCGGAATCGAGGGCTATCCCGGCAGGTAGGCTCCTGCAGCAGCCGGCGGGCACACCCGTTCCTGGTCCTCCTCCGGGTCGTGCTCCCTTCTTGCAATATTCCTATGGGTGGAGAATTGTGATGGCTGTAAAATATGCGTCCAACTATGGGTTTGGAACAATCCAATGTGAGAAATCGGGTTGAAATTGGGCAGAAATCACAGCGATGAGGCCATGGCATGAAAACAAGCACGCCGGTTCATGAGGAACGGTGGTCGGGACTGCGTGACGCTGTTCCACTGAATATTAATGCCGTAAAGAGCGCCGGATAGCGTTATAGCGACCTGCTCAGAATCTGACGTGACGTAACGTAGGCCGTGCGTTCAGTCGGCTTATTTCTGTTCCGCCAAGCCCAGGTCCGCTACCTGCATCCCACCAGCGTCCCTCACTGGCAACAATGGAAACAAATAACGGTTCGAATTTCGCCACACGACAAGACAAATATTGGGTGGGCACACAGCCAGACCTGAAGTGCCAAAGACGTTCCACTGTAACCCAGAACCGAGCGCGATGCTCTGTTCATCAATCAAAACCTGTGTAAACTGCTAGGAAAAGATCAACCATTTTGTTCCCCACAGAAAAATGAGATGTCCTTTCCTTACAAAATTGCGCGGTATTCTCTTGCAATTACTCGTGGTAAACACTTCGAATGGTATAAGTGTAAACAAGTCTCGATAAGGTTGTGGAAGAGAGACTATGGGTCACGGCAGCGGCGGATAAACAGGATAAATACCTTTTTTTCTAGGAAGAAAAGTTAAATCCACACTAAAATGCCGCCATTTTGTCACCCAGCATGCCCTTAAAAATCAGCCAATCAGAGATGATGTGACTAAACAAGGTAGATGTGTACCAATGAAACATCACGTTTGATTGGCTGATGTAGAGGTCATTCCAGAGTCAAGATGGCGGCGTTCATATTTTGGAACCGTCCGAAGGCGATTTCTCCCAATATTCTAACTCGACAGCAATCGTATGGATCGACAATTTGTGCTTTAAAGCATAACTGATATTTATTTGTAACACTAGGCTAAAGCACAGTAACTAATCAAGCCATATTTCGTTGAATCCCAGCTGTATTTTCTCAACGTCGTTCGACCAACTTGCAACTTCCAGTGTAAAGAACAGTTTGTTTTGGGAATCGTTGATACCTTGAATCACCTTCAATGTAAGTTACTTAGAATAAACGCGAATGTACAGTCAACGATTTTCATTTCTTCGCGAACTCTGCTCCAAGAGTTCTGGAGAAGATACAAGGATAAACACCGTTTGGAGAATCAGTAAGTACGATTAGAGCGCGTGGTGATTTTATGATTATAGCAAAGTCAGCTGCCATGTCAGTAAAACGTCGTCTGCTAGCCTACACAGGTGTGTATGATAATTATAAAGCCTTGATCACCTGTCGCTGATCGATGTCAATGGTGTTTTCAAGTTCGATATCCATCAAAAGTGGGATATTTTCATGCCCAATATTTTCAATGTTGTCATTGTCTAGAACTGCGTAAAAGTTTTGACAGATGTTCTTGTGTCATAGACTGATGGAGACATCCAGTAAAAGGCCAAATTCATATTCCATACCTCCCTCCTGCCATGATGACCAATATGGTTTTAGAAGTCTTGTTCTTCATTCTTCTTGATATTTAGGGACAATGGAGTCATTTTTGTCACTTGTCATGCCCAAATATGTGTCCACATGCAACAGGTTGATATCATAGCACTGTCATTGAATATTTTGAGACAAGTCTAACATAGCTTCTGACTCTGAAGTCACAAGTCATGTATGATTCTTTTTTTTTAGCAAAGATTGCTGCTTGGACGTCACTAGTTCTTGGGTAGGTATACCTCGTATATTGGTTTTATGATACAATGGATTTTCAAACTGATTGATTTTTTTTATTGATTAATTGATTGATTGATTGATTGATGTATTATCCAAAATAAGCCAATATTGATCATGAGTTGGCAGCAGAAATTATGATGATGGAAAGAAATATAGAGTTGGTCAGAGCCCTGGGTACAATTGTCTCAATGCCACATTTGGAATTGGGTTGATATATTATTCATGGAATTAGGACTTGTAAACAGGACACCATTTTGACTGAAAAGTACATGTTGAGTTGAGTTTATTGAGACCCACTGCCAGCTATTCTTCCAGTGGTTTTACATGTACGTACATATAACATATACTTTACAATACATGTATAGATTTATGTAATACAAGTCTCAAGGAAAACAGAAATTGATTGTACAGTCAAAAGGTACAACTACAACGTTAACCTGTCTTGTTTAATCTAAATCATGCTCAAGAATATGCTAGATTTTATCAATCAACAAGCTCTCTTTTCTTTGCCTCCAGTGGGACATTTATTGCAAGCCAAGTCTACAGTTTGAGGGATGCCTTTAGACACCGGACCAATGCTGTGAACAATGAGAACAGACCATCCTCCTACATCTACCCAACTACCTCACTGCCAGCTGACACACAAGAATGCAGAAAAGGTTTTTTTATGTCTATTTTGATAATGTTATCCTTCAAATGTAGTCACAAGTGATTCAACCACTGGACAAAGATATCTGAATCTAAAATCTTTATCGTTTACACTGTCATCTTTTTTGATTACTGCATATGTGTTGAATAATAAGGTGAAAATGACTAGTAAGTGTAGTTTATTAAATGCACAATATAATAATGACATGCCCATGCTGTCTGTGGGAGCAATAATCAAAGTGGCACAGATTGCAGAGCAGGGTTAGACAAGTTTCAAAATATCCACTTGCCCTGTAGGGCAAGCACATAAAAAATTAACTGGCCTGAACCAACTTTTCACTAGCCAGAAACTAAAATGACGTAATTCTATGCATTTTGGCTTGCAGCAAACAGATTTCTTCATCAAAAAAAGTACTTTATCGAATCAAATCATATCAAATCAAAGAGCAAGGACTCTTTCAGCTTGCTAAATAAATGTTACATTGAAAAAATTTTAAATGTTAAAAAGCTATAGAGATAAGAATATATTTTTGTTTTTCATCCAGCAAATAATGATTTTCTTCTTTTTGAACATGTATTTGAGGTGCCACTGACATGTACAAGTCAGATTGGATGTCGCAGGTACCGCAGGTCTCCCGCTGGGCGGTCGTACGTCCACCCTGGAGTTGGTGTTAAGTCGTACGGGCTATGAAAAGGCCTGTCCTACAATGAGCTGGGCCAATTTACACAGAGGGAAAAGGCGTTGTACACTAAAGACGTACCTCGTAAACAGTAGTCGTACATCCAGAAATTTTCCTAGTGTAAATCGGGTCTAACTTGGAGTGGGCTATCAGCAAGGCAAGCTGGTTAAGTGAAATGGCCTTGACTCTACTGATTTAACCTTAAGTCTTCGGTAGGTTTATTCTGCCACTACTGAAATTTGCCTGGCATCTGGATGTAATTGATGCCCAATCTATGTCAATAGAGAGGGTTCAAAAGCTACTCTGTATGCAAGATGTTTTCATCCAGACTTTTACCTGTTACATAACTGCTATGAAGCACCATTCCTGTTACTCAGAAGTGCCTTGAGGCATATGCACAATTCCTTGTCAAACCTTGGACAACTTAAAAAACTGGCTTCTTCACAGACATGTAGACCATCATGGCAATTAGGACCATAGAGTCAAGCACAAGCAGTCTTCAGAAGGCTTTGAAATCAAGGCTTTTATTTTTTTAAACATGGAGAGGCCCATGTCTTGTCGATGCAGTTTGGTATGTTTATAATTAGTCTGTGTAACGCAAACTCCAGCTGTCCGGGGATTTCTGTCCCCTCCCCGCGGCTATGCGGTTACAGGGCGGCAAGCCGTTACAGGAGCTTGATCGAGTTCAGGCTAGTTCATAATGACTCTGGAGTGGGTTTTTTTGGCACTGGTTTCTAATACAGCGTAGATCTAGTTACTAGTATAGAAAGCTCTGCATTTGCCAAGTCTTTTTCCACTGGCAATTTGGACGTCTTCACAGGATTGACTGGTGAGCCTGGATCCAAAAGCTGTACATGTGATGTCAGCATCTAATCATGTTATTGCTGGCCAGGTGTCTCTGTTTACCAAACAAGAGGAGACAGTTCAGGATATAATTTAATTATCTTTATCTGTTTATGCCATTTCAGGGCTCCAATGTTACTGTCTTGTCAACCATCTTTCCCAACCTGCCCCAAGGGTCATTCTTGTTTGTTTGACATCTACACATGAAACGGCAGATTTGAACAGATGTGAACAGTGCTGTGTGCAGAAAACCCTTAACTACCATTGCTGGAGGAACAATTTGTAGTTCAGATTGAAAATTTTAGTGTCATAAGTTTTCAATGCAGGACACAATTGTCAGAGGCACAACTTGCCAACAATGGGATGTAAAGATGGGGCTGTGTTTAGGGGCAGATTTTGTCATTTCAAGGACTAGATAATTTCCTTGGTCATTTTAAATCCATGGCCAGCTCTTCATGATCAGCTGCCGAGTGGCTGACCAAACCAGATGTGATATTTCCTGCAAGAAAATCTTAACTCCAGTTCAGTCACACCGCCTTTATTAAACTCCCTCAAAATTGGAGGTATTGTTTTTGACATGTCTGTCTGCATGTCTGTGTTTTCAGACATTTGCAATCAGCATAACTTGAGAATGGCTTGATGGATTGTAATGATATGTGGTTTGTGGGTAGGTTTTTGGAAGACAAAGGTCAAGGTCAAGTTTGGGCCTCCTAGTAGCTATCCTTGGTATTGCAGCAGAACTTCCGGTTTTTGTATCTTTTGTCCTGGTCATGCTGTGGTCTTCATTTTTTGGTGGTAGATATTTTGATGTTAGGTTTGGACCCCTAGCAGCTTATTCTGGAACTGCAGGGATGTTTTTGTTAAATACCTCAGAGAGGATAATTGAACAAAGGAACAGAAGGATTTCCAGGCAGGTACCTTAGAGATAAATACAATTAGATGTAAATTATGTAAATTAGGACTTAATTTTCAAATAATTAATGGAGTAATTCTATGACTCCAGTACTTTCCATGACATGACTTTAATAGTATGGGATATGTAATTTGTGGCAGGTGAAACATTAACAGATATCCAAGACATACTTAGTAGTAGTACCTAATTTGTATACTTCATGCAAAAGTGCCATAATTCCTTAGTGGTAAACAAAGAGCTGAGAAACTGACAACATGCTGCAATTTTCCTATCATTCGAACTTGTTATTAAAGGTGACATGATCTACATGTATTTCCAAGCAGTGTTAGAGTTTTGTCCCTCAATGTACATGTAGTTCAGTACTTCAGTATAACACCGCTAGGCATCTCAGACTTTCAATGGGTTAAGCCGGCGTCACAATTCATGCGAGCATCGGCCGATTTTGTAGATCGCCGAAAGCTCGCCGAATTTCACAATCGCCCGAGCTTCGACCGTATTTTTCGCTGAAAACCTGCCCCGTCACAAATTGAACGGAGCTCGGGCGACGTCCGTCAAACACTAATAATCATAAATACCTCATGAGACGGTACCATCTCTTGGACACGGACGAAGTCAGAATCAACTGACCTGGTAACAAGCGCATACTTGGACCAACTTTACTTTCTGAGTTGTGGCAAATCTGTAGGGCATGAGTGAAGTGGACGGCCACACTGAAAATAATACTATAGACAGGAATTTTGTTATAGACCAATCCAAATACAAGCTCAGGAGCCACAAAGTCAATAGATCAGTCGTTCAACCCCGATCCAAACATTTTCACCAAATGGAAATCGACCGAAGCTCGGGCGAACGCCGTCCGAGCTTCGGCCGACCGTTGGTAAGCCTATCGACGCCCTGCCGGCGCCTGGGCGTGCCTCGGCCGACAAACATAGATCTATAATAACTCAGTGGACTTTCAAATACTAGTAGTCGTTTTGTGGAGGAAAAACTCAGGAAGTCAAGTCAAGCCTCAGAAGTCAAGCCCCAGTTCATTGATATATAAATTGAAACATCCAAAACAATAACAAAAACGAAACAGGTATTGTTTTAGGTGTCCAAATCTCATTGATGATAATTTTTTTTTTTCAATGAAAATTTAACTTTGCAATTGAATTGTCTTTCATTAGAAAGGTTTGGCAGCATTCTTTGACAAGATGATATTAGTATTAGTTAATATTACAGTATCATCATGCTATCATCTTATGTCATAAACTAAACTGTCGTTACCTTTTATATATAAACAAGAAGGAGTTCGGCCGGAGCCCATCCAAGCGCCCATCGATACCAGTACAACGATCGCCCGAAGCACGCCTTATTTTTCATGAGTCGGCCGGAACACTGACGACGGTCGTCCAATTATTGTACAAAGCCTGTGCGAGGCTCGCACGAGGCCGAAGAGCTCGGGCGACCTCCGGCCGACCAAAAATCGGGTCTAAAATCGTCGGATACCGCCCGAATATTGGCTGAGCGCTGGGCGTTGCTCGGGCGAGCTACGGGCAAACTGTTGACGAGCTGTGCGAGTTTAAAAATCGTCGCCGAGGCCTCGCTGAATTTAAGCGCAGCTTCCAGTGACCCGCGAACGTCGGCCGAGCTCCGAAAAATCGCCCGAAGCTCGCAGAATCGCCAGGACGTCGGTCGTACTTCGGCCGAAAATCGCCATTTGGAGCTCGCCGACAAGTCGGCCGAGCGAAATTGTTGATTTGTGACGGGGGCTTTACCAAAAGCTCAGGCATATGTCAGAGCAAGGTCGTTTTCTTTGAGCTCTCACTTCCGGGAAGCCAGGCATGGATTAGGCCTTTTTCCTGGAAGGCTGGTGGGAAATACGTACGTCCAAGAATTAAGCTTAAGCTTTCGTAGCCAGGAAAAATGGATCTAGAAAATGTGCATGAAGGCATTTTTCAGTTAGATATATGTTTCTTTTTCATGAACCAAACCACCTGAAATATTCTCGGTACATTCTTTTGAAAATATCACAATACACTCTTTTTTCTCTTTGACAGATCCTTTTAATCAACAGTTGTAATTACATGAGCTTGATGTACACCAGATCTAATTCATGGACATGTGTAACACCATTTGAGATCATTAGGGTCTTTATCCTTCAGTTTTTTCCTATTGATGCTTTGTAGAGCTTTCTAATTCAAGCATCCATTTAATCTTTTGTTCTGTGGGTAGCTTCATCATGTTGGGAAGTCATTTTGCAAGTTAACCTTCTCCCTGCTGCCTAACCCCATAACTAGTACAAATTTGGTGCCAAATGGCTACTTGAGCATGGAGAACACAATCCCAGGCAACCACAGCAAGAAGTGACAGACTCATTAGAGTACACAGAACTCGGGGTAGAAGGCAGCTGAAAGCATGTCGCTTATGTTGCGTTAAGTTTAAACATGTCTTTACATGCAATTCATTTAAAGCTGGCAGTGATTCAAGTACTTTTTTTGTCATTCTATCTTTGAAACTTTCTTGCTACGGTTGTACTTGCAAACTTGAGTGAACTGAGGAGTGAGATAAGTGTGCCTAAATTGTCATTCTAACTTTGAAAATTTCTTGCTACGGTTGTACATGTGTACTTGCAAACTGGAGTGAACTGAGGAGTTAGATAAGTGTTTGTGCCTAAAATAGCATGATGCATTATGCAATGGAGGTAATAGCAAGACCAAATAGGAATGGAATTGGAGATGGATTGCCAAAGTGGTATGTCAGGCTAATTTACTTGGTGATGAACAGTCTTGTTAGTCAGTATCACTCTCTATTAGCTGTTCCCTTCCCCTATCAGTGTTGTATAGCTTTAGCATATGACAGCTTTGGGCTAGCAACAGGGCAAAGTCATTATGTGCATTTTGTGGGGGACAAGTTTTGGGACATCGTGTGAATGGGTAAGTTTGGCAGAGTTACGGTAACCATTTTATATTTGAACCCAAAATGTAGCAATATTACAGACTTTTGAAATAACAATTTGACTTTGTGGATGGTGCTGTTCTCAGGCACTATAGACAAAAATTGAGTGGCCTACTGATAAGGCATTTCTTGTAGCCATTCTCATGATATGAATCACCTGAGCTGATTTTGTACACATATTGACGTCAAAAGGGAACATAGTATATCATTCTCAATTGTATCCACAGCAGATGCTACCTAATGTTTTCATGTGACAAGATTTATCATCCACTTTGAATTTTCACTGGCATTGGTTGGTGTTTGATTTTTTTACAGGATTGCATTTTAAACAGGATGACTACAAGATTACCTGTTAAGAGGCTTGCTAAGTGATAAGATTTGGGAAAAATCCAGATGCAGGCCCGCAAGTTATTTCATGTTTCTTGGTGGCTAGATTGAAAGCAATGAAGAACAAAGTCCCAAACTCATTATCCGGTAACTAGATGTGTCAGCCTTCCACAAACTAGGTCATCTGGTGCAAGAAGGTTAAACTTTGCTTTATCATCCAGGTCTTTAGTAATGTAGGTGGGCAGTAGGTCATTCTATTAAAGTGACCTGTATCTCAGCTGGCAATCCAAGATGATGACATGAGAGCCTACAGCTTTCAAACTGGTTCATGAGGACATGTAAGGAATTGTGCTAAATTTTGGCAGGATTACATGGAACAAAATTGATATAGTAATTCTCAATTTCTTTGCAGATATTACCAAAGTGGAAGATGGCGAATCATTTACAAAGATGCCCAGCATTCCATTCCCAAATCCTCAAGTCAGCAATAACATTTGTAAGTATGCAATTTAGATTCCTACAATATCTAAGATATTGATACAGGACATTGTGTCACAGTATTTCTTATGAAATTACTTACCACAAGTCTTATTGAATGACAGATTCAAAGCATACTTTGTGTCCTTTTTTAGGTATACATGCTCTCTTTTGCTTACATGTTTCTCTGATGTCGCTCAATTTGAATACATTTTCAGGAGGTTTTAGACCAAAAAAAAGGAAGAAGAATATTATTTTCTAAAAACTTAATACATATGGCACAGCGCCTTCCAAACATTGAAATTAGGGTTCAACCCATAGCACACAAGGAAGAAATATTTTTCCAGAATGACTTATATACCGGTAGGTCTTTGTAACGACCTTGTGCTGCATGTAGCCATTACAGCAGCCTTATCATTTTTTTTTCTTATTAAACACTGTTTGCTGATTACTATCATGCTCATATGCCAAATAAAGATGAAATGGCAGCAATCAAGAGAACATTTAATAATCAGAAAAGGAAATGGCAAATACTGTCAAACCTATACAAGTGACCACCTGTACATAAGGACCACCTGGCCAATGTTACCCGACGTTTTGTCTGTGATAAAATCAACAAGAATTCTATCTTTAGTGACCACCTGTCGCACTCACTCAGTTCCATAGCTAATAGCGTAGGGGCAGCATGTCTGTCCACAAAGGTCCTCCACCTCACATAGACCACATTTTATATGTCCCCTGAGTGGTCTTCTGGTGCAGTTTTAACTGTTAACTGTCATATCTTGCTATATGGAAACAGAAACTCTGTCATTCTACAGTGACCAGCTGGCTGCCCTGGGTGCCCTCCCCCCTGGCACGCCCTAAGGTGCATCAGAGACCAGATGATCCCTGGAGATTCCTTAAGGCTGCCCAGTCTGAACACCGAGCCACAAGAATGGAGGGAGTGGAGAAATTAGCGTCCATCAAGCACTGGGGCGGTAAGTTACGCACAGGGTGTTTATATGGGGAAAAGAACGGTAAAGCAAGTTGAACTTGAAGTGTAATGGTTGAGACGAAGCTTTACCGATAGCTTAGTAATGCAATGCAGCATTTCCAGCCAAACACACCTGGTCACCCCTACTCTTCTCGATAGATATGCTGAGTTCTTTTTCAGAAAAGGGTTTGATGCCTGAAGCTCCCCCATACACAGGGCCTCCAGCTTTATGTCCCCATCCAGAAGGACAAATACAGCCCCAAACGGTTGTCCCGAGCAGTGCTCAAACCTCAGCCCTTGGATCCACGGAGTATGATCCATATTGCAAAACAGCGGGGTCATTTACCGCTTGTGCTACAGGAGCACAGCTGTGATTCTGTTGGTCAGATGTGCAGTCTTTGGAAGACTTTGGGGAGGGTACTGCATTTGCTGCAGTAACACATGTTGCCCCCCTCATCCACTTGTTTTCTTGCAATCAGTCTGCTCCTTTTAGCTTGGTCATCTGAGTACGTCTTACCATGGCCTTATTCAGCACATTGTTTTTCCTTGTACATGCTTGATGAAGACCTAATGGCAAAGGTGAAGAAAAAATAGAGACAGAGCCAAGGCCAGAGTAATTGTACAAACATTGCACATGAACCTGTGACCCTCAGTTGTGCAATGGATTCACAAATCTCTTACACAGAAACAAGAATAACAAGAATAAAGTGCAAGCAAGGACATTAAATAATGTCCTTGGTCCTAGGTTACTCGAGAAACTGGTTATTGACCTGAGTGTACTCAAGAAACAGGTCATTGAACTGAGTGTGGACTTCTGTGAAAATAAATAGACTGAAACTTAGTCAAAACAACCCTGCCAACATGACATTGTTTGACAGTATACATCAGCTACTATGTAGCCCTGTAGTTGGCATTCTCTGCAGTTCTGGTTGCACTTTCCCATGTGATGAAAAACATGAAAAGAATATCTCCTTCATGGCTCCTTTTCAGCGCCCTGAGGAGATGTCCGTGCAGACATGGTAACTGCTGATGCTGTCATTCTGTGTTAGTGAGCGGGCGGTGAAAGTGTAATCTCGTAGATCCATGCATTACTCACACAATGCAAGCACCTGCTATTCAGCACTATTGTTCTACAGGATGTGGCAGATCCATTTATCTTGCTTTCCGGTTGCCAGATAGAGCCCAGGAGTCACATCTATATTTGACATTTACTGTTACAGGGGTTGTTTTAAAAGCCTTCATTTGGCAAAAACAGACATTGGTATGATAAGTCAGATTCTTTCTAACTTCCGAAAACCATCCATGCAAGCGAATGCTGTCTGAAACCTCTAGCCGTTTCCAAGTTTTATCGAGTTGCTTGAGTAACTGTTACCTTGTGTATCTTATTATTACCTGGATATCTAATCTTCATGGACACATCCATGCAAGTTTCATTTGCACCATGAGCTCAACACTGTTACCGTATGTGTGTTATAGTAAGGATTGCAAAACATTGAGCATGTTGGAGAAATATCTTTCCCATAAAGACTAGGGAGATACCTTGTTATGAATGTGATGACTATGATGCATACTCTGTACCTTAGGTATATCAGAATATTGTTTCTGTATAATGCAACTGCTGCCTAGTCCAAATTCATTTGTGTTTTTGGTCAGAAAAATGTTATACCGGTAGCCAGAACCAGAACACTTTCCTCTGCTGTTGATCAATCTTTTATTTATCTGAATATCTACCATTTGTGACTTTGTGTCTTACAACATATCAATGGAATTTCTGCTCTTGACAACAAAATTTCATCATTAGTTGTATATGTTCCACCATAAAGCACACTCTCTAAGTATAAGATTTAGTTCCAGCTTTGCTTTTATCAATTGTCCCAGTGAAAAACCTTTCAAAAGCCATGATTTGAGTATTTTGTTCTTCCCTCTACATTTCTTACAGATTCCGATTACCGGGCAGTTGCACAGGCTCTTGACAACCGGACCCTGGTTGGTTTAGCCAGGTCACATGATCCAGACTCCAGATTTTTCTTACCACCACCCTCTCCACCCAAAACAGGTGTAAGTTGGTTGCACATACTATACTTACTGTTATGTAGTTCTTCATGTTTGATAAAGCCACTTTTCTACAATATTTAGTGTTGCTGTCTGACTTACTTGACAATGCTTTTCATTAATACCATTACTCCAACATGCAAGTCTGTTTGACTAAGATACTAGAATGTTGAAGTTGATGTAGACATAGATGATGCCCTTGAAAATTTTAAGTTGAAACATTTTAGTACTGCTATGTTGGATGTGGTGATTTCTATCCTGATGCAGTGCCCAGTAGGTTGGATTTGGTAGAATCCCTGTGTATGGATCTCAGCGCTTCCACTTTATGGAAGGGTGCTGAAATTCACCTGACCCGAACTAATCTGGGGGCATTGCAGTGTGTAGGGTCCTGTGGTGTAAGCTCACAGGTCAAAGACTCGGGTCTTTCCTTGGGGCAAGGATTCTGATGTTGCTACATTCGAAGGTTGGCTTACCAACACTATGGGGAGTAAAAATTACCATTTTTAGAAAATTTATAAACGACAATCGATATGCAGATGACTTACATAATTTTATGATGTATTTACATGTATATTGTATTGAAAATGGCCTCTTAACTTCAGTATGCTTAATCAATATTCCTCCCAATATGTTTCATCTGTGACTTTGTGTCTTTCAATATATCAATGGACGTTTTGTTCTTGACAACAAAATTCCACCATTAGTTGTACCAGGCTAGAAATATTACTACATGTAGTATTATATATGTAGCTTGGTAGAACCTACAATACAATGAACTTGTATATCAGATGCAAGACATTTGCAACAACTGTATCTCTTAGTTAGCATGTCAAAGGTTAATTTATAATGTTCCATTGCATCTTTCTAGGGTCTGCTGGAAGATGAGCTCAGGTCACTGCTCAGCTCCTTGCCTCGGGATGGGATCGACAAATGCACCCTGCACTTCACATCCAAGGCCATGCAACATGGTAGAGCAGCATTTGCTGAAGACAGGGTAAGTTTTGCTCTTTCTCTCTGATACCACTCATTGCTATGCTTGGCATACTGGTTGCATATGCACTTTAGTGCACCCGAAATCGGAGCTGTACACATAATTTTTTTACAGCGGGTGTACCGGTACACCTACATTTTAGTGTATGGTTACATAAAACAAAAAATACTACAATAATTATTGTACACTCAGTGCTGTTACATTATCAGATCTTGTAAGCTGAATTTTAAGTGTGCCGTGTCTTATAAATCTTGCTATTTAGATATGACCTGTCATCGTATTCATGTTGCTGAATCTTTTGTAGAAAAGAAATAATGTGCACTGATCTGTATATTTCTTCTCATGCTGCAATCTGACTTCCAACATGTGATATATAGGTGGTAAGAATATATCTGAGGTTCAACTTTAGCCCTACTTTTTTGTCCATTTACTTACCCAGATGGACTAAGTTAATTTAACAGGCTAAAGGGAGCTATGGGTTGCAGCCCTGGCATTTTTTTAACTTTTCTGAATTGAGCTATTCAACTCTAATTCTACCTGATCAACCATTTGGGGTATATGATGTTATTATAGTGTATGTAATGTTGCTTAGACTTGTTTAGGATTTGAGACTATTTTGAAAGAACAGACTATGATCATGACTCATGATCTATGACAATGGTCATGATTATGACTCATGATCTATGGCAAATTCCTAGGATTATGCAAAATTATATGCAGAAAACTTTTGTTATATATGCTCTAATTCCCAGTTCTTGCATAGGCAGCAGTTGTCAGCTTTGGCTTACCACTGGTTTAGAAAGAGAGGAAGGAAACTGCAGCAGGTTCCTTCTGGCAGGGCTGCAATCATATACATTTGTACTACAATGTAGTAGACTCTCAATACAATTCTCTGTCATTATTGATTGTTCTAAATGTACCCCTTGAGTATGCACTGACCACAGTTTTATATCTTACGGTCCATTTAAGAAAATGCTTTAAATTTGTGCCATCTGTGATTTCAGGGAGGATTGTGGTGCTTTGGAGGAAATGGACTGTCCTTTGCACAAAGTCTCAGCAATGTGCCTGAGGAGAAAGTCTTGTCCTTCTGTCTTCAGGCATTGGTCAAACACTCAAAGGCAGGTTACATCTCTTGTATTAGATCCGCCATTGTGTCTTTGTCAAAGCTATCTCTTTACCTCATAATGATAGATTTTTGTATTCTCCACGCAATGAGAAATGTGTACACTTACTAGTATCAAATACAATACCTAATGATTACATGTATTCGTTGGCCTAAGTCATCTTCCTTTTTGTTTTGAACTTTGGACATGAATAATATGAAAAGGGGTCGACAGATCGTCGTGATGTTTGGTATGTAGATAGCTCAGATGGTGCTTTACATATTCAATGATTTATTATGCAAATCAGGAGCTCATTGGCATAATCAGTAAGGAAAGTTAGTAAATCCGCTTCATTTCATATTGGGACTCTCAAACATGTGACAGTGTCGCCGTTAACAGGTCATATAAACAATGGCCTGGCAAAAGTAGGTCATATATTTTATCAAACAAATGAAGCACAACACCACTTTCCAAGCAGAGGTGTGGGTCCGGCTGGTTTTTCACGTGTTCAGTTTAGGCATTTTTGTCCAAAGCACGTTGGTGACATAACAAAAAGGGGACAAAACAGAAAGCCCGACAAAAACACGTCAAAAACCAGCCGGACCCACTGCTCTGCTTGGAGAGTACACTGCTCCAAAACTGCACCACTGCTAGGAACGGAAAAGTCACATTTACTATGTCTTTCAAAATGTGTATGATATGGAATAAAGATTTATTCTATTCATATATATTGACTGTACCATTTCATCATCACTTTCAACTTACGACACTGCAATATTAAATCTTTGTGGCCCATATAATATCAACATACTCATATTTTTTCATGACCAGTTTTAACTTTTAACATATATCAGCACACTAGACACATATACTAGTCCTGTACCACCAAATGATTCCTAACCCTATCTAGGCTGTCCCCCCCTCATAACTTCCAAACGGCATGGTGTATGATCAAATTTGCATGGGGTGATATTAAAGCATGTAAATATTATTCACTATCCATAATAAGCCTTGATTATTTGGCGAATATAATGTGTTTGTGGAACTCTAGTTTTCTATATTTTGTACTGCATATCTTTCACGTGCTTCTTATTCTTATTGTGTGGAAATGTTGACACCCAAAAAGTGATATCTGTGGGTAGTCATGTAGTATGGAATGACATAGGCAGTAATCGTATAGGCAGTATGGAATGACATTCACAGTAACATCAGCACCACATCATGGTTCCTGTCCCTGGTGCTGAAAATCATTTACACCAACATTTAAGATCCTTTCCTTGCTCCTGACAAATATTCACACTAATACCACTATACCATTACCCAGAACTCAATAACAACCATGATAACCTGGTAGGCCCTGTGCTTGGTGCTGACTAACATTCACGCTTATACAATATGAATGAATGGTATCCGCACTGACTTCATCACCACCACCCCTCTTACTGAGTAACAATTACGCTAATGTAATGGGTACTCTCTCTGGGTATGAATAGCATTCATGCAGTGGATTTGGTTTCTGTATTTCTGTACCTCTTTGAATGAACACTTACATCCCTGGTAACTGCACTGACTTGCAGGAGCCAGTACTCCTTTCCCTGGTTCTGGGTGATGTTTACCGATTTTTTCCACACGATATTCATATTCAAAACCACGTACAACTGATCCTTCGCCGCAATACAGGTGCCTTCCCACTGCTCAGACATTGTGCGGCTGGGAGGCTTGCAGCTGCTGCAGCGAGCATACAGGTCCAGAAACCATTCCGCTCAGAAGATCCTCCGCAACGTTGTGCGAGTCATCGGAAACCTCGCTGTGCACGAACACCTGCACCGACAAATCATACAAGCTGGTAGGAACAGCATTATCTCACTGCTCTAAAGAACTTTAAACCAAAATGAGAATCACATTTTGATACAGATATTGCATTTCAGACTCACTTATAAAGTTATATCAAAAAGACGTCAATTTTTTTGTCATCTAGGTGTCATGTATATGACTTGTATATTTGCCATGTGGTAGTTTTAGCTCTAAGGTCTCATAAAGATGATGGCTTATAAACGATTGTTGTAACCAGGAAACATTCTTTGACACCTTTCCATTAACAAGCAACAAATCCTTGAAGTAATTCCTTGGGAACATTAGATATATATCTCTCCTAAATGTCGTTCAGGATGTGACTTAGAGGCTACTTAAAGGATCATGTCAAGGTTTCATTTGAAACCAAGGGTCAGATTCTCAAAGTGTGATACATAGGCAACAACTTATAAACAATTGTTGTAACCAGGAAACACCTTTCTATTAACAAGTTACAAACCCTTGAGGTAATCACTCATGAACATTTATATATATCTCCTAAATGTTGTTAAGGATGTGGCTTAGATGCTATATAAGGATCATGTCAGAGTTTCATTTAAAACCAAGGGTAAGATTCGTGAAATTAGATACATAGGCAACAACTTATAAACAATTGTTGTAACCAGGAAACATTCTTAACACCTTTCCATTAACAAGTTGCAAAAGTAATCACTTAGGAATATTTATTTATATCTCCTTAGTGTTGTTAAGGATGTGATGCTACTATAAAGGATCATTTCAGACTTTCATTTAAAACCAAGGACCAGATTCTGGAAGTGTGATATGTAGGTGATACGTAGCTCCCAAACAATTTTACAGTAAGGTTACACATTGATTTCAGTTCTTGGTTGTCAATTGTGCTGAAAAATTGATGGAGAAAGCAGGTGAAAGAAAAAGAAACTGAGGCATTCAGTAATGGACGCAAATGCTGCCACACGAGCCACAAAGTCAACATAACAGGCTTGTCAACATTTTAAGCAATGGATTTCAAAGTTTTAATGTACTTGTATTCATAAATGGAAAAACTGTAACAACTAGGAAGCCAAGGACTTCCTTTAACTGTTGGTGTCAAAACATGAGCTGGAATTGATTTATACCCGGAATGGTACATATGACGTTTTTGTTTTTTTTAATCAGAAAAAAATGAAACTGTAAATCTGAAAACCAGGAAATCAAATTGTTGTGGCCTAATGAGGTGTTTCAAAGAGATTTAGGTCATCAGAAAAAGCTCCTTTTTTCACGTCCAAGTCTGCAAGTTCATCATACAAGTCTATACACTTGTAAGCACTGTGGAATCACCCTTAGAGAAAAGTGTTGATATTTGTTGACAGGGTGGGTGACTGTTCTAGCATCTCTGATGAAAAGTGACCACATCTCTCTGGTCACCCATGCTGCGCGAGCATTAGCCAACTTGGACAGAGACACCTGCAGTCCTGAGAAGTACCAAGACGGGGTTTACTTGTTTCACCCGCAGGATAGGTCAAGGTAAGTGTTAGTTCAAAAGCCTACATGTACATGTGGATAAGACACCAGATCTAGACTCCTTATGGAAAGGTTTGATACCCACTGGTGATGTAATAGAGAAATTATTGCATGAATGAATGAAATTCAATGAATGAATGAAAACTTTTATTGTAAATTTTTGCCCTACTGAGCTAAGGACTGGTTAACAAACATGTCTAGTATAAAGGATCGGCTTCTCCTGACTACTTTTTAATGGCAAAAATGTCAGTTTATTGAATTGGATTTTTACCTTTGTTTGTTTAATCAAGTCTATCCTGCTAATTTGGATCTAGATGGGCTCTTTAGCATGCCTAAGTTGTGACTTCTAGATTAGGCTAGAACCAACAGGTGATGTGGCATTGCCTTTAAAGGACTGTAACCACTCCTGGGATACCAAACGCCTGTGGGTAATGCAGGATTTCATTAACTGACCCAGAAAAAGGATTGCTAACCATTACATAATGTACATCACCACACACCTTTATGCACAGCGATCGATTCTTTTTCAAAAGCACTTTTCTGACACTCTAAACCATGAATACAATTTACCTAAGCTGAGCTTTAGATGATGCACCGCTCCATAAAAGCACTTGAAAGGCATGTCTGGGACATTCTAAACTCTGCTATCTCAAGTCCCTCAAAGTCATTTTTGGTAGAAAGATTGACATCAAATAGAGTCACATTGACTAGACAGTATCAAAAGCTGTACCTTCTATGTTATCCAAGCCTTTCCAAGGCATTCACTGTAGCAAAACCACCATTTTTTTACAAGAATCTTTCAGTTTCATTTCCTCACAACAAAGAATGAAAGAAAGAAAGACATTAGAGAAAATGAAATGTACATGGCACTTATAGCATAGCAATGGCCCAAGGATTTGTGAATGGCACAGAAACCTCATTTCTATGGCTTTCAATTTGTTGTGGAGAAGCCTGTAGGGGTTTCTCCCATTGTGCTTGTGTTGATTGATAGTAGGATCACTAAACAGCTGCTATTCAGCAACAGCATGTCTATCAGATTGCCAGGAGCAGTTTGTGTTCAGATTGGCACACTGCTCTTCTTTTTCATCTTTGCCCGGAAGCGAGGTTGTCTATTCTAATGTGCCAGAGAGAGCCATCCCAGTTATGGTTGTCTCCCAGTCTAGGTGTGTCTTGTCTGAACAAAAGCCTGCCGGCCATGCAAATCACTGTTTTAGAGTTAGTCTTACTGACCTAAGAGAAAGTTTGACCAACAGGTGAGTATCTTTGCCTGGTTATTTGACCCGAGCAGGTGTATAACAGTGCAGGAGCAAGGGAACCAGCAAATGTCATGAAAAACGCTAAATTACACATTGACAAACACTAATAAATGGTTCGGTCTACAGCTCTTTTAAACGAAGTGCTGTAGGCCTCTAATGCGACATGTACAAATGTTTGGGTCTGGTTAAATGTAGATAAAGAGACAATTTGCTTCGCGGCAAAATGGTGGGAATGGTGCCACTTTAAGCTAGGATTAACCCAGAACAGAGGCTGGGCTATGTATTAGGTGTTTTCCAGCAATCATGTAAAGCCATTACGCATGTTACCCTGGTAACGTTAATTCAGAAAGATGGGTATACATCTATATGATTTAGGGCTTGAAATACTCACCTGCTACCTGCAATTTGCTGGAATAAATGAGGATTGTGGGTTAGGCTACACCAAGTAATTTTTATGGATGACGTCCGCGCGCCCATTGATTTTGGTCTGTTCCCAGAAAAAAAACAGATTCCGCTGCCTGTAACTATGACCAACGAGGTCCTTTTTAATATACTATGTTTCTGTAGGCCCGCAAAATCAATGGAATATGGAAAGAAACAGGACAGGACAACTGCTGTTCAACTTCAACTGATTTATTCAAATTATTGCTGTTTTCCTGATGAATAAAAGAATTGTTAGTTTTTACACTGTGTTCTCTCATTCAATTTGTGTCCTAACATGCGTCATTGACTATGATTATTTCAAATCTAGACATCTTGTTTTTTTCGGCCCTTCTTGTTTTTTTTGCGCTCTCGCATTAGATGTTGGGTCTACAAAGGACGTCATCCATAAAAATTACTTGGTGCAGCCTTAGTGTATAGCAAATTGCAGGTAAGACTTAGAGTATTAGCAACTTGCAATTTTGCCATCTGAAAAAAGATTCAGCCTCTGTATTCTGATTTGCAAGTTTGCCATCTTGCAGTGTAGTGAAGCCAAGGTCACTTGTGCGAATTGTAGGTCACTTTGAGATTACAGACATCGGTTGCCATCTCCCGTAAGAATGCATTTTGATAAGACAATGCTTTTAAGCAAGCTGTAACTCTAATTCAGTGATATATGTGGAGAGTTGTATGGACATTGCAAGTAGTGGTCTTAATCCAGTTGGCAGGGAATTTTTCACCTCACAGAACACTACAAAGTCATGGACCTTGTGCAATCCCTCTGCAGTCTGCACTAATGCTTTTTTCAAGATCAGATTTGTAATTCTCTCAGCATATTTGTAATCATTGTCCATCATACCTGAACTGATAGAATAATGGTGTTATAGTTTTTCTGAGTTTTTTTTGTCCTGAAGTCAAACGCCCAATGTTAGACAGTATAGCGAGTACCACGTGTATCCATTAATAGGATTAAAAGGCAGTGATACCACTCAGCCAGCAGCAAAATGGGCCTTTGTAAGTTCATCCAAATTTATACTGGATTGACTGGGAACATTTCTGTCGACACTTACTGCAGTCATGATGAACCACACAAGGTTGTCTCAAGGTTGTGACAGGAGTCAATTCAGGATATTATCTGAACGGCTGGGTGGTTTTAGCTCGTTTCTGTAGGCCTTTTTGCATCTTTCTTGAGTGGTTTTGGTTGTTTTACGTCATACATGTACCTGGGCCATAACAACGTTTAATACGGGTGTTCCTGACCGGTCTGTATTTTACAGTATCTCACAGGCTGCCATAGAATAATTTGAATGCAGTTCACGGATTATATTCTTTTATGAAATCAGATTCTGACCATGGCATTGTTGTCTTTACAACTTTCTATTTGAGGTCATCAGATTTTGTCAACGTTCTCAGTTAGGAATGACATGAAAAGACTACAACATGGTGTATTTCGAGCTATACTTTGGGTACCTCAGGTGAAGAAATACACAGCGGGAGTTTCGTCACCACACGCCATATTCGCACGCGCGTGTAAAACTTCCCGTAGCGCGATGTTGGCACGCGCGTGTATTGCTTCCCGTAGCGCGGTATTCGCACGTGCGTATAAAGTTTCCCGTAGCGCGATGTTGGCACGTGTGTGTATAACTTCCCGTAGCGCGATGTTGGCACGCACGTGTATATCTTCTCGTAGCGCGATGTTGGCACGCTGGGCGCCCGCACAAAGAACCGTTGACACGCCCGCACAAGGAATGGATGACATGCGCGTGTATTCCTTCCACTAGCACGATACTGACACGTGGGTGCCTCCCACCAGTCTTAAAACGCTGTGTGTCTCGTGTTATTATCAATTCTTTTCGACAAACACAAGATCTACGGACAGATTTTCAACGCCCTAACCCTATGTTGGCACGTGGGGCGCACATACAATGAATCCCGATAACGTGTGGTTCAATTTACCAGACAAACTCATCCACCGTGCGAGCACAAGATCTACTCGGGGATTTCTTCAATTTACCGGACGAACGCACGTACCGTGCATACACGCGACCCACTGCAATATTTAGCTTAGAATATTTGTCAGGGTAAACATCCAGGATTACATTTCCTTCAATATGCCTTTTTTTTTTACTTTGGATTATCTAAAAGTGGTATATACTCTGTGGTTGTTTGTTATGAACCGTTTGTCATGCGCGTACAGATGATCTACTGAGCGAGCATTTACCGGTACCTGTATCGGTACTTCGCTCTGCTAAATTGGTAACAAAACTATGTCAGTAATTATAAGTACATTGCTATAACACAAGATATAGTAACAAAATAAAACTCATACCTGCACATCTTTAGCCACGCAGCATTGCTGTATTCCTTGACCGCTGTGCGCTGGATGGCGTCTAATTTGAAAGTGACGCGACTCTGTTTTAGATGCTAATACATATGCGCGCATGCGCGCTGCTCCTACCCATGCGTAACCAAGACAACCAGGATACAGAATTTGCATCACAATGCGTGTTCCATTCAGTTGTTAAGTGTGCTTTCTCTTTGAATGTTACTGTAGTACTTAGATAGATGTTTTTTTTATTCAAAATAAATGATAAAATAAAATAGATTGATGTTTGACGTTCATAAACGTATCATCATGCGCCATTTCTATATATTGTTATCTTGCTTTCCTTCAATAACAAAAAGTTTTGTTGTACATGTTCTTTGGAAAGTAATTTTGTTATACACGCACCACTCAACTTTATTACACAAATTTCGAACGGAAAGTGTCCGAAAATTTAGTCGGAATTTAGCAGCTTTACACACGTCATCGCCAGGCGATCGTAGCAAAGAATACTAGTATCATTGCATCGCTAACCATTACGGCAAGCTGACAGATCTTTCAATGTTCGGCTAGTCATACTTTTAAAACTCAGTAAGAGTGCAACTAAACGATCAAACACATTGGCCTTATAACCATTTTACCGTCTTTTTTATATCTTTTGGATGAAAGTGTCAGCAAATTCAGCGGGAATTAGGCAACTTCACACACACTGCCGATTGTAACAAGGACTATCCTAGCGTCACTAATAAAAACCGTTACTTTCGTCGTTCGTGTAAACTAACACATTTAGTGGTAAAACTTTAAAAAAAATTTTTTTCCAAACTTTATTCAGATAAACAAAAGATACAACACAGAAACATGAAATAAAGTAATACAGTTGTACATACGCTGACAAATGAATAACTTGTGGCCACAATCAATTGAAAACAAGGTATAACGATTCCCATGTCTTATTGTGTTTACCTATTTTGTTCCGAAATGTTGCAATATTTTCCTCCAATCTGTATATATACTTGGCAAAGGAAATAAATCTTTGGATGGATAGATTATGAGTCGCGGTTTTTATATATAAATATTTTTCCTAACAAGATAATGACATTTGAAATGACTGGTGTTTCGCTTGATAAGTTCCCCAACAATACATTCAATGGGTTGTTGATGTCTAAGTAATGTCCCGTTGTGAAATTGTACCATGTTTGCATCTTTTTCCAAAAAGAGAATACAATGTGACAGTTCCAAAATAAATGTTTCGTTGTTTCTTCTTCCTCCCCGCACTGGGAACATTTCGAAGTAGTTTTGATGTTCCAAATATGCAAAATTCTATTTGTGGCAAGAAACTTATGTAAGAGTTTGCATTGGAATGTCCTGCTTGCAGAGTCGATAGTAATTTTGTAAGGTAATTGAAATATCTGTCTCCAGGGGAGAGTTATGTTAAAATCGTCCTCCCAATACGAAAGTGGTAAAACTTGACATGATTGACTATCTCCCTTTGATAATGATAGATTAACTGTTACTGTAGTAGTAACGTTGTGTGTATGTGTGTGCGCGTGTGTGTGTATGGATCTGCTATAACATATGGTTTATCCTAACACTACATTCGAATCTTCCGGTTTCTACTAACAAGCTTTTAGTATAAACAATGATATGTAAAGTACTTGACATAAATTTAGCACTGTTTATCGAATGGCATTTAATACTTACGTCCAACCTCTTCTAAGTACTGGGTTTCCTCCCTTCGTAACAAAACAAACTATGATCTAGAATACACATCTTATCTCTGTTTGGCCATTTGCATCGACGCCAACGTCGCGTCCTCCAAGTGAACAAAGGCATTGTCTAAGTACAAACGTCGTGTCATACATTCTATTCTAACGGATAATAAAGGCATTTCCTTTATCAATTCATTGTTACCCTTTGTTATGTACATCGCACAAACAGAATGCCTAAATGTGGTCGTCGGTTTGTGAAAGCCGCTCAATTTTTATCTAGCTTTGTGATTATTTTGACTACGGTAATTTTTTCTTAGACACAGGATTTGATTTAATTTCATTGATTTCGTTTTGTATTCGACTCAGTGTTGCATACTATAAGTAACGTTTACAATAAAGGTCTTCATTTATTTATTATCAGCACCTGGTAACTTACCTTTTGCCATGCGTAAGCATGCCGATTTCAATTGTCAGAAGAAGAGTTTCCCACGCCGTTTTGCTGAGACCTCTCCTCTATGAAGTCCACGTTCTGACGAAGTTGTGTATGTTCAGCCTGCCCTGCGTTGCGTTTGTATCTAAACCGTTACCTTCTCCTAACTCAAGTTGTGGTCGGAATTATGGTTTTACGAACAGTGACACAATTTACGTCAGGGCTTACCTTTCAAAGATATATGTTTGACATTTGATGAGGAAACAACATGGATTTAACCAAGGAAGTTAAAAGAAAGGTATACACCGAAACTGATAATTCTGTACGAATAAAAAAATATCTTCCAACAATGACGTCTACTAAAGCATGAATCAGACAGAAGCAGCCGATAGTAACAATTTTCTTCATTTGCCACCAAACATCGCGTCCAAGAGCAAACAATGGCAGTATCTACAAGTGACATCAGGACTTACATTTCAAGGTCTTTCAATAATAGATCTATACGTTTGACGTTTTAGGAAATAGCAAGAATTAAACTTTAGAAGAAATGTATACAACGAAACAAATAATTTTATACCGAGGAAAAGCTTGCAACAACGACGTCTGCTAAGGCATGGATCAGACTGTCAGATAGAAATGGTCGATAGCTTCCATTTTCCACTTGCGTGCAAAGATCGTCTTTAAATAGCGGAAGGAATAGTGCAGTCTGTTCACCGTAACACCCTGGGCATAAAATTGTAGCCGCCGGGCAGGGCCGGGGGAGGGGGAGGGGGAGGGGGGAGTGCTGCGTGTAAAGATCGTCTTAGGCAGAAGGAATACACGCACTGCCAGTCTGTTCACCGTAACAAAACTAACATAGTCCGTAACACCCCGGGCATAAAATTGTAGCCGCCGGGCAGGGGAGGGGGGGTGCTGCGTGTAAAGATCGTCTTTAGCGGAAGGAATACACGCAGTCTGTTTACCCGTGACCATAACATAGTCCGTAAAACCCCGGGCAGAAAATTGTAGCCGTCGGGGGGGGGGGGGTGCTGCGTGTAAAGATCGTTTTTAAATTTTTAGCGGAAGGAATAGTGCAGTCTGTTTACCACCGTAACAAAATTACATAGTCCGTAAAGCCCCGAGCAGAAAATTGTAGCCGCCCGGGGCGGATCCGGGGGGAGTGCTGCGTGTAAAGATCGTCTTTAGCGGAAGGAATACACGCAGTCTGTAGTGTTAACCGTAACATAGTCCGTAAAACCCCGGGCAGAAAATAGTACCCGCCGGGCGGGGGGAGTTTTGCGTGCAAAGATCTTAACGGAAGGAATACACGCAATCTGTTTTACCGTAACATAGTCCGTAACACCCCGGGCAGAAAATAGTACCCGCCGGGCGGGGGGAGTTTTGCGTGCAAAGATCGTCTTAACGGAAGGAATACACGCAGTCTGTTTTACCGTAACATAGTCCGTAACACCCCGGGCAGAAAATAGTAGTACCCGCCGGGCGGGGGGAGTTTTGCGTGCAAAGATCGTCTTAACGGAAGGAATACACGCAGTCTGTTTACCGTAACATATTGAGTCTGAACCCCGGGCAGAAAATAGTAGCCGCCGGGCGGGGGGAGTTTTGCGTGCAAAGATCTTCAATGGCGAAAGGAATACACGCAGTCTGTAGTGTTTACCGTAACATAGTCCGTAAAAACCCGGGCAGAAAATAGTACCCGCCGGGCGGGGGGAGTTTTGCGTGCAAAGATCGTCTTAACGGAAGGAATACACGCAGTCTGTTTTACCGTAACATAGTCCGTAACACCCCGGGCAGAAAATAGTAGTACCCGCCGGGCGGGGGGAGTTTTGCGTGCAAAGATCGTCTTAACGGAAGGAATACACGCAGTCTGTTTACCGTAACATATTGAGTCTGAACCCCGGGCAGAAAATAGTAGCCGCCGGGCGGGGGGAGTTTTGCGTGCAAAGATCTTCAATGGCGAAAGGAATACACGCAGTCTGTAGTGTTTACCGTAACATAGTCCGTAAAAACCTGGGCAGAAAATAGTACCCGCCGGGCGGGGGGAGTTTTGCGTGTAAAGATCGTCTTAACGGAAGGAATACACGCAGTCTGTTTTACCGTAACATAGTCCGTAACACCCCGGGCCGTGAGAAAATAGTAGCCGCCGGGCGGGGGGAGTTTTGCGTGCAAAGATCGTCTTAACGGAAGGAATACACGCAGTCTGTTTACCGTAACATTGAGTCTGAACCCCGGGCAGAAAATAGTAGCCGCCGGGCGGGGGGAGTTTTGCGTGAAAAGATCGTCTTAACGGAAGGAATACACGCAGTCTGTTTACCGTAACATTGAGTCTGAACCCCGGGCAGAAAATAGTAGCCGCCGGGCGGGGGGAGTTTTGCGTGAAAAGATCGTGGATAGCGGAAGGAATACACGCAGTCTGTTTGCCACCTCAATTCGCTCAAGAAATGCGTGCCAACTCTTGTGGTGAAGAGGAAATACACGCGCGTGCCAAATTAGCGCGACGTGACGAAATACACGTACGTGCAAAGTGTGCGTGTCGTGAAGAAACTCCCGCTGTGTATTTCTTCACATTTGGGTCAGTTTATATACCTGGTATTTCTTATCACACTCAGCCCCACTCTGACCAACCCGCAGATAACTGGGACCTTGGGTGATACAGAGTGCACCACGTTGTGTTCTCTATTGTGTTCTGACTACTCAGTTGTAACACCTTCCTCTTCAAAGTCAAGTACAAGATGAGAAGGAAGTTGTGCCAGGATGAGCTGAAACTACACATCTTTCTATTGACTTAATGAGGACATTTGTTCAGCTGCCAAACCATTGCAAAGCATTGATGGACATGTAGGTTATAGAAAAAAAAGAATTCTACTTTGTAACCACAAATTACTTGTCAACTGTGCAAGTCAACTTCAGATCTGATATCCATGATTGTTGAAAAATGTCCTGTTTAAGCAGGTTGTGTAAAATAAATAGCACCTTTGGAAAAGGTGAGAAGGAAGATATTCTGCATTGACTTGCAAATGTTTTCCTTTCATCACCTCCTTTCCTAACCAATCTTCCTACTATTTTTATCAGCTTGATTGAGTAGATACCGTAGCCTACGGTTCCCAGCACCCAGTCATGAATTGTGTTTATAATTGGCTTGGTATTCGTTGTTCTCCATGATTTTATAAAAGGTATATCAATTTGACAAATTGACCTGCCCTTTAACTCAAAATGTCAGATGTATTTTTGCTTTTGCTCCAAATAAACTCATGAATAAAAAAAAATCAGATGTACAGAGGCATCCATTGCTGAATGCTTGTGAGAAAAGATCCCAGTCACCATTGAAATGAAATACTTTAAATGCAGAAATGTTCGCTGTGGTTTTATGTTCGAGGTTTTCGTGACCGTTTCACCGAAAACTTAAAACCATTTTTGTCCAATACTGTAGCAGTATGTGACTATAGTGCTGCCGCGAGCTTAAAACCACCGCAGACACTTCGTTTTCGCGCAAAATAAAAACCACACAAACTTAAATACATTTACAGTATATGTCATAAAAGAGACTGGAGCTGGGAGATACATCAGTCTGACAATGAATAAGCATCCCAGAGCTATGATTCATCTTTCATCAATAGGGGCTGAACCTATATATATATATGTCATAGTAGAGACTGCAGTCTGGCAGAATCAATGATTCACCAACAGAGATCCTTATCAGAGTCTCTGTCATCAAGATGCTAGGAATTCAAGATTTTTGCGCTAAAATTAAAAATATTTTTGTGAATAAATCGTAATGCAAATGACATGTACAACCACTTTTCAGCATATTTTCATCATTAATTCGTCTATTTCTGGCATGTCTGGTGTTTGTGAACTGTGCAAAAACAAGCTGCAAAAGGTTGTGATACCACCTCAACGTAGACCATCCTGGTGTAAACAACAACATCCATGCACACTGGTCGGTCCCCTGTGGTTAGGCTAATGACTTAGCGACACTTCAGTGGATGTTATGAAGATGGAAACACTCATATCTTTTCGCTTGAGGGTAAAATATGATGATGAATTTAGTCAAATTTGTAGGCAGGGCTCGAAGTTAACTATGTCCCGATGTCCCGGGGCCACTAAATTTTAGGCCGGGACAACTGAAAAATCTCTTTGGGACACTTTTGGGACAATAGGAAAATAATCAACGAATCAACATCAGAATGTCCGATCTCCCCGCGGTTGTCAGGCGTGCGAGCAGGTTCTCCGATCTCCCCGCGGTTTTCAGGCGCGCGAGCCGGCTCTCCGCTCCCCCAAAAGCCCCCCGAATTTGATCTGTTTGTTCTGCAATTACAGCGCGCGTGCCGCATGGGTTTCAGAGACGCGATGATTCGTGACTCCGCCCATCGCCGGAGGAAGGAGGGAGGGGGGCCGGGCGCGCGGCCAGCGAAAAAAGCAAAAACCTCACACAGAGGTAGAGCGCCCCGACCCGAGTCAGCCCCATCCACAGCTTCCACAGTGACTACTCTGACAAATGTGGTCCCTGTAAATGTACTAGACTAGTGTCACTCAGTGACTCACTATGTATTGTTGTTTGTTTTCAGAAAAAGATTATGTTCTTAAAATGACTTTTTGAAGTTCCCAATTCCCATTTGCCACTTGTTACATGATAAGGCACTGCAGCAAGTGGTCTACCTGTAAATGTGCAGTGGACATTGCACCACTATCCATAAGATACAATGTAATAAATTTGTTGTTGTTGTTGTCTAATAAAAAAGACAAGACAATTTTGCATCTGAGTTGATTTTGAGTTTATTTCAATGGACAATAAGCTTGCACAGCAATACTGTACTCTTACTAAGCTTTATAGTACATCATTTCTGAAAATAGGGTTGGGACAGTCCATCCTCACTTCGGGACAGTTGAAATTTATTTTTGGGACAATGCTGGGACAGTAGGGAAAAAGTTAATTTTGAGGCCTGGTAGGGCATTGATAAAGTGGCTTTTCCCCCTTCAAAGCTGCAAGAACTCTGGTAAGGAGCTTTTGCAGAAACTGTGGTGAAACAGGCACCCCAGCTGGGCAGTTGGGCTGATAAGCCATGTGTGGCCACACTGCCCCAACTGCCCACTGGCCTTGTATTCTTTGAACGTTCACAGTTTTTAAACAGGTTTGCATGGTGCAATGATGTTGTAACAGAGTACTTGTATGTAATTGTACAATGTTGATTCAACTTACATTGTACTATGTAAAGAAATGGTAAGAAAGTTGACTTTCTGTATTGACCAAATCTTACATAGTGCAGCTTTAAGGTGGTCCTACATTTATAGATTCTAACTTTCAATTCAATTCTGGGTTCAAAAGTGACATGAAAGTTGAAAAGTTCTGACTGTCTTTTATCAAAGGGAATAGTTTTAAATTGTCCCATCAGGATTTTTGCCGGCAGAATCTATCAGTGTTTCTGTCAGATTTAATCTTTACCCTGACATATACATATAGATGCATGTAAATGAATATGGTGTGATGTTGTAAAGAGCAGTTGTATACAGATACAGATCTGTAGTTAAATGCAAGAAAGCTGAGATGCCCTGCTGGTGGAGAGCTGGCTTTTTATAGATTTTCTATTTCCATTTACTATAGGTCACTTCAAAATAAGGCTCAAAATAAATCCCCCCCAAGGGTTACTTTGATACATGTACCGAGAATAAGAACTGTGTGAGATAGTAAGTTGAGATAGATGGAGTTAAGTCACACAAGTAGTTCATTCAATATGAAATTTGAAGTAGATTTACCAACATGTCACAAGATGACTCTTGATTTGAAGAGGTCAAGGTTATTCCCATCAGGAAAGCAATCACAAGGAACCTTTTTCTATAGAAAAGAGCTACAGTTCTAACAAGATTAAGATGAAACCTCCTTGGTTTTAGGGAAGAGTTGAATTGATTTCAAATCCACAGTTAGATAGTGCACCATTTATGACAGGAAACATATAAAGATATAGCCAAGATGTCAGTTAAGAAGTAAACCCTTCAATAAAAGGATCCCAGAAGATTTGTGTTATGCATTATGTTGGTGATGTCCTTGGTGCTGAATGGGTATTGATTGTGTACAGTATCCTACAAAAACTTGTAATTGCCATACAAAATGCCTGCTGGGAAACCTGGAGCATAAATGGTGAAAGTGGTTTCAAAAGTGTTTCAGTTCATTTCCATTTTGTCCGAATGTAAGGCTTGTTTAACCCTTCCAGCATCAATACATGCCAATAAATGCTAGCTCTGATCAGCCTCAGCACTGGAAGGGCTAAATAGTGGATCAGAGGAATATGATGATAAAATCATTTAGTTAATATTCAATTAGCAAGTTCTGTATTAGAAGAGAAATTAGTCATTAGGCCAGGAAAATTGTAGCCCCTGTAGGAAGGCCTGGTGGAGGCTAGGCTTTGGCTGACCCTCAGTTTAAGTCCCTCCTCCCAGCATTCATTTCTTTTAATCGGGCCAAATTTCTAAGGGTCTGCCATCTTTCTTGTGTGTGTTTTCCAGAGAACCTATCCGAGCAGACATAGTGTTTGTGCACGGTCTGTTGGGAGGAGCCATTAAAACATGGCGACAACAGGACAGTGCAGATGACCACCCAGAGATGGAGAACCCAGACGGTGCACACGTTCACCCAGAGGAAGGGGAGGAGGAGTACACAGAGTGCTGGCCTAAGGTCACTTTTCCTTTTGGATCAATTTACAGTGTATAAGCCTTCAGTCTGTTAGAATGACACATATCACTCTGTATACTGTTCATTTTGACTACATTAGACAAGATGGAAAAAATCAGAATCTTGCACATTTTCAAAGGCCATGCCAATGGACCGATCCAGTTCGAACACTAGAAGCCTGTTCTATTTCGAATAGTCCGTCAAAAACGGCTCTTGACGGACAAAAACGGCCGTGCGCGCTTGGCTGACGAATATGCAGACTATCTTCTGTTGAGCTTTTTTGGCTCTAAAACCCTTTCAGACCGGACCAAAAAAATGCTATGCCTTCCTTGTGGACGGCTGTATCCACTGAGTAGGGTTGTTTGAGGAGGGGGTAGATGTTGTTACGACGAGAGCGTAATATTTTCGGTCAATGTGGAAGCGGACTGCGTCGCATATCATTACCTTGTTGGTGACAATCAGTGCCCGTTTTTTGACAAGCAGCCGTTGCACGTGTAAAACAGGGTACGTATATCTGTGACAGGGTTCCCACTGTGTTGACTGCATGAATTGCAGCTGCATGTCTTATAGTAATTAACTATCAAAATACAATTCTTTTACTTACCGTGTCGCATTCATATTAATCAGTTTCATAGACAAGTACAGAAGAGGCGGAACTCTGCACTCGCGGACTTCGTAGTAGTTGGAAATGTGTTACAAGCTCCCTCCCAATGAGTGCCCGAGCCATTTTCTGTTTCATTTTGTTTTTTCCTGAGCATACATGCAGCCAATGTAGTGGAAAGCCTGTGACAGATGTACATACCCTGCTTAACGCGTGTCATTTCTGTCCAACTAGCGCTGTTCTTGACGGAGGTGTTCCAAATAGAACAGGGGGTTCTATATGTTCGATATGGTGTTCGACTGGATCGGTCCATTGAGTAGCTTTTTTATAATACTAGCTTCCAAATTTTGCCCCCCACCCAAGCAATCCATCTATTTTTTTAAAGTTACTAGTAATTCAAAGAGAGGCAACCGGTGCATAAAACATTTGTGAACAAATACCTTCCCTTGCTTGATACAAAAACCCTGAGTGGAAGCCAGGTCGTGACAAGAAGATCTCTTACTGGGGCAATGCTTTTAATTCATTTGCTTAAACCGGAACTTCTAATATTACACTCTGGTGTAAAAGAGTATCTGTTAACTTTCTTAATCTTTATGTGCATTAGAAAAAAATCTCCACCGCCTTTTGTAGATCACAGGACCTGTAAAAAGATTTGCCCTTTTCAAGCAGCCTTCAACAGCACCATTACTAGTATGATATTTATCTATGAGGATCAGTTGAGGTCCATTTGGCCTAGATGCAAGAGAGCAGTCTATGTTTCATACATGGTTGTCCATTACTCAAACTATCTGATTTCAGCATGGCAGGAACCCCATTTGACATAGGATCAAACCATGGATGATAGAAAGCTTTTATTGGTGTAAATTGGATAAAGAATATGAAAAACAGTTAATTTTTGATAACTTAAATAAGGCTTTGAAAAATTCACCGGTAAACCACAATCCTCTCTAGGATAAATTTCAGATGTCTGTCCTTTTAGATACGCCCACGCTATGAATTATTTTGGGATTTTTACTGTACGCACTTTCAACACGTCTTGAGCCGCACAAATGTTAGTAGGTCACACATACACAGGCTGGACTTAAGCAACAGTTGGTGGCAAATTAGTTCATTTCCTGGCTGACAGGATTTGAGGCTTGATTGTTTATCCCTTCTTACGATGATGAATTTTTTTCTAAAATTATGGAAGAATCCATCACATATGGCCTTGAGTTATCCTGATCACGAACAAATAAAAAACAACCAGAGCAATGAATGCTAACAAAAGTAGAACCTCCTTGGCAGATGTAAGATCTGCTGTATACAGTATTTGCAATGCTTTTACTACTGCTAGTTTTATATATAGTAAGTTTATTGATTCGATCATTCATACATCGCTGAAGTACATGGCAGCGTCCTCAGAAAAGGATGCTGAATTGCGTACATTAGGCGTATTACATTTAACAAATCTAACTTAAATTCAAACAACTAGTACCATTCAAAATCTAGAAACAAGAAGAAGATAACGTATTGTACGAGGAATTAGAAACCAAATACAGAACTTCTTGACTGAACAAATAATAAAAGAAGAAACAATGTCTAACATCAAACTGTAAACTAAATGAATAAACGTCGGGAGATTTTATCAGGTGTATGTATTCAATAGATGAGTAAAGTATGGAATGGGACTGTTTTTATAGCGATTTATTTCTGCCAAAGGGATACTAAGTTGGTGGGCGCCTTTTATAACTCAATATTTCTTTAATTAAACAGGGGATACTATGAATCTGGAAAGACACTCTAAATCCTGATTCTTAACTTAAATTCTTTTAGGAAGACAACAACATGTGATACGGATGATATTTAACACATCATGATGCAGAATATCAATAACTAAAAGGGAAACAAATTTTATTCCCTATACTATACAGTCTTCCTGAGGTTACCAGATTTCTGCCGAGTTCTGCAGAACTGCCCGTTTTCTTGGAGACAGTTAATTGTTACCTAAATATTGACAATCTTTTGTAACATCATACTTAGACATTAATTCATTTGGTCAATTGATTTAGACAAAATTTAAGTTTTCTAGATTTAGAGTGTCTTTCCGGATTTATAGTGTTGCCTGTTTAATCAATCGTTAATGTCTCTGCAGAGCTGGTTAGCGAAGGACTGCCCCAACCTGCGGATCCTGTCCGTGGAGTACGACACCCACCTGAGTGACTGGCAGCCCATCTGCCCTGTGGAACAGGAGAAGTCTGTTTTCTGTTGTTCGTTTTCTTGTTTTGTGTACATAACAGCTCCTACAGCAGTCAAATTTGCATGTGGCTATGCATTGGACAAAATATGCTGAGATATAGATATTAAAACCTGCAATATAATAAAAAACTGACGAAGAAGACAATTCAAGCACTAGAGCCTTGGACAGTGGAGTTTGTGTTACCCAATTGTATGCCTGCAAAGTAAAGGTCACAAGGATTTGAGTTTTGGACATCGATATGTAATTTATAAAGGCTTTACATTTTATAATCATGCCCCAAAACTTAAGTTATGCCCCTATTTCTGCTTGAGGTCGATCATTTTTTTAACGCCTCTCATATGTAGCTGCATGGAAACCTGTTTATTGATTGCTTGGTTGTAGTTAGATGTTCTTGCAACTGTGAAATAGCATAGAGGCTTACAAAGGCAAAACCTCCATGTTAATGACAACTATTCATGAAAGCTGTTTCTGCTCACAGAGTACTTAAGAAATTGTGCCTGTTGGGTAGCTACCAGACATTCATAACCCTGTGGGCATGGACACAAAAAAATGTATTTAACATCTGTATTGTTACTTCATATCTGTCCTTGCAGGCGTTCCCTTGCCAACCGCAGCAGAGAGATTCTGGAGAAATTGAAGGCTGCTGGAGTCGGAACCCGGCCCATCATCTGGGTCACACACTCCATGGGGGGTAAGTAGGACAAGAGAAGGTCAGTCAGCCCAAGGATACTACAGTATGTTTATATATATACAAGCTTCTTTGATTAGCCTGAGATTTTGAGTTACTAATATAGAATATTTCATACAACAGCATTAATCTGTGGGGGAAAACAACTGGATTATTGAGGTTGAATTCCTTTTTCCAGGGGATGATAAGAAGATTAGAAGGTTTAGCAGAGATAAACTCAATATGAAATAAGCTGATTTTTATGGTATCTCAAAGGATTTTGAAATCAGGTATATGCTATTTTGATTAATTAAGTCATACTCAACATGCCCACCCTTTACAGGTATGTCCTTTTCTTTGGTTAGCCAGTACCGACCTTGCTACATAGCAGGGCTGTCTCCAGCATTTTTTTCCTTCCCACTCATTCTTTGAGATCCAATGTCTTAATTCCCGTTGTTATTTGTAGGACTGTTGGTGAAGAAGATGCTGACAGACTCCCTCCAGGACAGCAGTTTTGGTGACCTTGCTGATAACACCAAGGGCATCCTGTTCTACAGCACCCCCCACTTCGGCTCCAGCCTGGCCGCTTACTCCACACAAGTACGCTACCTGCTCTTCCCATCTGTGGAGGTGCGAGAGCTCAGCCATGGTAGGTCAGAACACAAACAGCAGTTACGGAATATATCAGAGGCTGTTTGAAGTATTCATGTTCATATGTATCTCTCATTGGTGTTTTGCTGTGTGGATGTCACTACTTAGACCAGGTGCTTTTTGGGGCAGTTTTCTTCAAGTAGACTAAATGGTTTAAAATTTTGTTTTCTATTGATATTGTTGTACCTAAATTTGCCTTCCCTGTACTGGTAAGTGAAACATGTACTAGTCTTCAGTTAATCTTATCTAATCACATCAACTTACTCCATTCAGTTCATGATACATGTACTAGTGGTTCCTTCTGCCCCTATTTGACCAGACAATGCTACCCTGAAGAAACTACACGAGGACTTCACAGTCTTTGTCGACAAGAAGAGTGTGGACATCCTGACTCTGGCAGAGACTGTGCCTACAAACATCGCCCAGGGAACAACCATCAAAACACTCATCGTGCCTCTCAAGTCTGCAAGTCAGTTCTGTACTACTTTGGTGCTACCTAAACTTCATGTTGGAAACATCTTCCTTAGTGAGCCATATATGGCAGGGCCTTTCTCAAGCTACATAGTACTAAGTAATTCATGCTTTATCTAGGAAGTGAGGGGATTTGGTAAAAGATGAAATCTGAAGTATGATGATGAATAAGGGTGAAGATGTTTTCCTGTGGCAGCTGCAGGGTACAAGTTTTGAGGTGTGAAGTCGTCTGAAATATTCAAGGTTGAAAAATAAAGGTTCACCACAATTCTATGCCATGTAAAAAATACTATTTGCTAATGTTTTATGTATTTTGTTGAGGCCAACCAACACAAGGTAAGGTGTGATTCAGTTTCACGCTAATGTAATGTTTGTTGTAAGAGTCAATGACCTTGATTATCCAAGACAGATTCATTGCTTGTTAAGTTTATTTATTAAACTTCACAGAATGAAATCTGGGAGGTTTAAGTGTATCTACATTTTTATTTGCATGAAATATAAGCAAGGGACTGTACTGCTTGTATCAAGACGTTTATGAAGTCTGTGGTATTGTGCATGCAGCAGATTTGATTTTCGAGTTCGATCCCTGATATTTGATGTTGTTTCCCTCAGATCCAGGTTTTGGAGAGTTCCACCAGGTGGATGTGAATCATCTAAATGTGTGCAAACCAGAGAACAAGGGCTCCATCCTGTATGAGTTAACACTGCAGTTCATCCAGAGGAACATTCCCAAGTCCACCCTGGCAGAGAAACTGGAGAGAGGGCTGGACGAGATCATGGACAACGAGTACATCTGGAGACACATGCAGTTGTAAGTCATTCTGCTAGGAGGCGCAGGAAGCAACACACTGCATGATGTAGAATGGATGATTATCATTGACAGCTGCTTGTTACTATCAATGCAAGGTTTCCAACATAGGCCACAACCTCTTAATTTTTGAAATGCCTTTTGTACCATGTATCAAAACTGATGGTTTTGAATGTTGTCCCTCACCCATCGTAAAGAAAGAAAGGAAGGCATGGATGTTTTGACTAGATCAAGACTAGATGTAGCCTTTTCCTGACCATCTGCTGGGGTCAGTGAGGGACCTTTCAAGCTAATGCCAATGCTGCTACAGGAGCTCACAGTGATTTTCATGCATCACTTAATCTTTTTTTCTATCAAATCCATTGATGTCCCAGTACTAGGGGTGGGCACCGGTACCGTGTACCGGTACAAAACCGGTATTTTCTTATGGACCGGTCAAAAAAAAACGGTCCAGAAAAAAACAAGTGGACCGGCCTATGGACCGATTTGAAAATTCACAGTACCAGGCTACCAGCAGGCGGTCACACATAACCGGTCTGATACAAAATAAGCAGATTTAACAAGTCGTGGTTTCCTTTTTCGAAGACGTTAGCTGTTAATCATATGTAGATGAGCCAACAGACGGCGAGTGCACAATAGTGTGCACCGAGAATAATCACATTATTCTAATATACAATTTGAACATAATTGGTAGGACTCACAAAGACCTTTACTTGAGGCTCGCTCGCCAAAATATGATGTACTGCGACACTACTTTAATCAGGTACAGGTACAGGTCCGGACCTGGACCTGACCCTCTGGACCTGGACCTGGACCGGACCTGAATTTTCTGTACCGGTACCCACCCCTACCCAGTACCCATTGGATGCATGGATGTGCCCATACCAGACACAGTAGGATATAGTTGCAATGTTGTTCAACAAAGACAGAATGAGAAACATTTCAAAGTAACAAGACTTTGCCATCCTGTAACTAGTAATTGTTCACCTCCATGTTACATTGTGAATGTCTGTAGCCCTGATGTTTCCCAAGAATGCCTTATCATTGGGATGCACTATTTTATGTGTTTACTAACACTTGTAAACATTACAAATGATAATGATTGCCATTCAACTTGGTTTAGGGGGGTCAATTGGCATGCTAGCCATGAAATGTTCCTTCATATTGTTAGTTTTGCTTTGCTATTCCAATGCAAGAAAGTTACCTTGGCTGTAATATTCCTGGGCAAAAAAAACACTAACATGTACTCCAGTAGACTTATGTAAGTAATTTTATTTTTTATATTGTATACAGTGTGCAATGTTCACTTCTGTTCTTGTCAAACTCTATTTTGAAAGTTTTGAGTTTTAGTTTTTACTTTTTGTTTCAGCTTGAAGTCAGATCGATGAGTGGTATAGAGTGGGACCTGTTCTGAACGTACAGGCGTGTACACAGCAGCCAAAGCGCTATAGTTTTAAAGGACCTGACAAAGGACAGGTCAAAGTAGGCATGTACATGTGGACTTCAGTGTAGTCGTGACCTAAGAAAGTCTGTCAGGTTGGGTGCTAGTGTTTCTGAAGAGATTGGTGCCTGTAATGCTGCTACGGTTATTCTCCCAAACCAAATTTAGTTTCTCTGACTGATGAGTTCTTATAAAGATATATAAACTTAATATATTGTAACACATATAAGACAAAGACATACATTCATATAAAACTTAACTTATGAACATGTACATACACTTTACAAACAAGGAATCGTAAAACAGTCTAGTGATATAACTGTGTCACTTGAGTCAAATTGTGCAAGTAACCTGAGTTACATTTTTATGTGCTTACCAGATGAGGCCATTGGATAACTTAGTTTGCGTTGCATGAATGCTTGTTCTTTTTAAAATGCAATTTTCTTTAATTACTACATGTGGTAGTTGCTGCAATGCTTTATAAACTGTTTTCCTTTATTTCATTAGAAAGATGCATTGGTTTTAGAGAATGACAGAGTGAACCTTTTAAACAGTAAACTTATCTACATTTGTACTTACTAGTACTTTTCTCAGCATGCAATTTGTGTACATACATTTATTTCATTGATTTACAAAGGTTTTGCTTTGCTCTTGATGTTGTATTTCTCATGTAAGTTTAGAGCTACTTTTCTTCACCCTTTTGGCTTAAGTTCATTCTATCTAAGATTGAATTTTTATTTTGCCACATGTATACTGTTGTTATTAAATGTCTGGCTTCATATAAACAGGAGACAACTTCAGTAGGACTTGGCATAGTTCCAATTGATATCATAGATTAATGGGCTTTTGAAATTTTGACTGGGAAGGAGAGAGGATGGTATACTAGTATCACGTCACCCTCCCAACATGACAATTGGGGATTATATTTACTAACCAACAATCCCAGGTCCACTGCCCACTTTCCAAGATAACTTGTGGAACAACTATTTTTACCTCAGGAGTTTGCCATGAGAATTGGGGTTTTTAAGCATGTTAATTCTTTTTCAAGGAGTTCTTGAAAGTTTTATATTTGTGAACAGAGGGGGAGCTGGAATGTTGTTGTACATATGTGTCTGTAGTTAGCCATATTTTACTGAATCTGAAAACAATATTTGTGCAGAGTTTATCCATATTATATGACCAAATAAAGCAGAAATGTTGTCAAGCTTGAAAAGTAATAACTTTTACTCTTATAGCATAATAAATAGCACACTTGACTAGTATTACTTTTAATGTGAACCCCGAGGGAAAACGAAACCGAGTGATAAACGAGATCAGATTGCAGTATTTCAGTCAGCCGTAAAGTGTCTCTTTTGAGCCGTGCCAACTTCGGGCTTGTATATAAATTTACCACGCCCATTTCTTCAACCAATGAGGTTTCTGATTGAAACAACAGAAGACTTACACTGAGGAAACCATAGGAAAGGTGAATAGAACTTTTTAATGATAGATGTAACCGATTGTTGGTCAAGAATCTTCATAAGTGAACCATGGTAATACTAATAGTCTTCCTGCTCAACAGTCCAAAGATATAACTATACCATATATTTGTAGGTTAGGTCGACTGATATTACTACAAGACAGTTGACAGGTTGAAAGATGAAGGTGGTAGTATTGAGCGGCGTTCGTTCATAAAGTTCAAAATCAAGGTCATGCCCGTTGTCATCGATGCAGGTTGGTCAGGTAGCCCACGCATCACTCAACTGACCTTGCCGCGTGGCAGACCGTCACTCAGCGGTCCTTATTGATTGCTGGCTGTCATGTTTTATGCGGTGTTAGAAACAACCACGACGTACATGTAAAAGCGGCGAAGATGATAAACGTTAGCAGTGCCGTTCTGCGAGAAAGGAACGAACTGCACCCATTACTACAGTAGCTGACTGCAACTTGCCATTTTCGATGCAGTTCGTTCTGCTGATCTGTGGTTCTGTCAAGGACATTATATCACAATCACAGTATGTCCATGAAACTGGAGAGAACAGCTTAGTTAACCCAAGGAGGTTAAAATCTTATCTTAACCTCCTTGGTAAACCAGAGAACGCACAACTCTAGCCAAGTCAAGTGAAGGGTTTGCGTAACCCACGGTGAAATCAAGCACTGTCAATGTATGGTACAAGAAAGATGCAATCAACGCCTGGCCTATAACCTCCTTGATTTGATTTGAATGAAAGAACTATTAAACCGTCTGCTTGTATATAAGAGCTGTGTCTCCATACAAGTGCATGGCCTGGTTTGAGTTAATGTCCAGCTGCCTATCGGCCGTGAAATCCGCGTGAAATTGAATGGACCCGTCTTTACATTTCCACGGAACGACCTCTTGTGTTGGACATACGTTCGAAGGCGACCATGTCGGATGGCATCACTCGTCAAGTCGACCATGCAGAGATGGCTAAAACATTCTGTGCTCCGCTTTCGTGAAACCCAGTCCTTTGTCGGTGTTTAATTGGTAAACGCATTTGAACTAGAATGGGGATATCAATCTATTTGAAGGTTCTCTGCCAACGGGCTGGATGCATACAGATTGAAGTGTTTTTTCACAAATATACGACTGGATAAAATCCGATAAATAAACTTGAATTACATTGGGTAAAACTTTACATTAGTGGCCTCTCGGCATAGAGTTCTCTTTACAAAAGTGGAAAAGTCTTCAACTTGAACACGGCGATCTATAGCATGTTGTCACGCTCCCCGTTCCCTTTAAAAACCATCTGCCCTGTGAAATCATCCCAGGTTTATCAATAATCGATTTTGACATGCTGATTTCACGTTTGGTTGATTTCAACCTGTTCTGTTCGAGTGTTTTCCTTGCTGCTTGCTTTGCCTGCGTATTCTCCAAGCAGAGGCTTCGATCGAGAGGGGTAGTTTTGTCCGGGATTTTAACGTTCCTCTCCTCTCAGGAACGTTAAAATCCCGGACAAAACTACCCCTCTCGATCGAAGCCTCTGCTTGGAGAATATTGCCTGCGCCCCGTCCGTGGAGTTGTACATCTATTCTCGATAGGTGCTGGCTAAAAGGCTGTTTATTCGTATTCGCTCCCGCAAAGGCTATCTCCTACATGTACAGATGTTGACGACGTTTATTCAAGGACATTGGTTTATTATATTGTTTTGTTTCCCCCACTTTTTTTTGGTCATCTGTCCAGTCTGGGAGTCGAGGGGAGAGCATAACGAAATCCGGCGCGAAATTGCGACCTCTATGATATCCCGCAAGATAATTTGGAAATCCTCGTTTCTCGATACATAATGAATTGCTCAAAACTTTCTCCCCAAGTTTAGGGTTCAAAAGTGCAAGTATGATGAGTAAGCTGTCCTCTCTCACACAGGACGCAACATACATGACGTCATGATCAAAGTTCAAACGACAAACTCGCTAGCCCCGCTGGCGCCAAGGATCCAGACACGGCCATTGTCATGAATGACACATCTGCTTATATCGTAGGTGAAAATATCGACAACTCATCGTTAAACAACACTTTGGGGATGTCGCGAACACGAAATGAGACTATTCACAGTGAAGTGCAACGTACAGAAGTGGGCTTGTTAATGAAATTAATTGAAAAAAATCTAGAATAGAAGGGTTATACTTTGCGATGTAACGTTACAACTTGTTGCAGTTTCCAGAGACCTCTTGTACCTGAATTATGTGTAACGTCATTATATATATATATATATATATATATATATATATATATATATATATATATATATATATATATATATATATGCAACGAAGGATTTTAAACTTCCTTGATGCAGCTAAAACTTTTAGAACATTGCTATTGGGTGTGGAACTGGGTGGCATTAGGCTATCAAGACTGACCAGCCTAGCTGGCGCCCACAACCAAAACAAACCGTTTTGTTATGTATACCACAGAAGGTCCTCAGTTGTGACTGTAATAGATAATGTGCTGGGAAACAAAAGAATCAATCAAAACTATTTATTTTTGTTCGGATGCGCGAAACGGAGGGACAATGATAGGGCCTGTAAGGTCTTGAACCCTGGCTACCAAGCTGACCTACCGTTCAGTCTCAGCTCGGATCTGAAGTTTACAGATAATGTTTCACTAATATTTCAGAAAACCAGTTTGGAGTTTAGTTATTAGTCAGTGGTTATTAGTATTCGTTATGTAAATAATCAAAAAGGAGTATTAGTGGTAGTGGGGGCTATGACTAAGTTATAATGAATCAATGAAGACCTTATAGACCAACTTGTGAGCGCAACATTGAATGATTTACTTTTCTTGCCAGTAACACCATATTGCTGGGACCAGGCACATCATAGCAATAGCAGCTCGTTCGTCCGTTTACAATTTACCGTCAACAGCAAAAGATAGCAAATGAAAGAAATCTAAATAAACACAACATGGTACTAGTATTCTACGGGGGTGGTCGGCGGCACCAGACACCGAGTAAAATGGAATTTGGGGATGCCGTTTGTTTACATCTCATTTCACAGATGTAGAAGACGTCCAGGGTGAAGGATCATCAACCAGACATGAGATAAGGAGAGGTCCTGGGGAGAGTTTCAGACGGCCCCGTGGCGCACACGATGGTCTGTAGGATCACGCCGTGGGCAATACACTTTTGGGATGCACTGGCTTTTATAGCTTGGCGGGAAATCATCTTCGCACAGATGTTCATGGCTTCATCATCAAGACTTCTCGCGCCTTTTCACTGAGCCTGGCAATTTCCCCTTTACTTTTATCCGTAAACAGTGCTATTTCGGCGATCTGTGGTGCCTGTGAGACTCGCGATGATTAGTCGGAACAAGAAAGTTAATTTTTGTGGTGATCAGATCTTTATTAAAAGTACGCACGCAATGTGGTGTGATCGTTGATATGTCGTTGGCTCCGATATACTTAATTTCCTCTTATCTTCGGCAAAAAAAGTTATGTATGTTGTTCCAGGGAGATTTTATCAAAACTTACTTTGTTGTTCCAAAGTTTGTTTCAATGTATACCTAAACTTCAAATTGTATGACGCGGTTGCGTCGGTTCCTGATGGAACTCGTTCGTTCTCCTGTGAAATAGTGAACTCTGACTCTGACGCCTGCAAGTACATGTAGTTGCCAAGTTAGCTACACCAATTGAACTGATTTTATCTCCCTGAATCGTATTTTCTGACACTCGGAGGTCCTTCACACGAATTGCGGATAAGTGATTAGGTTAATCCCAATTAAGAGCGACGAATGGCGGTCGGAGATTAGCTCGTCTTTGTCAACATGGCCGAAGTGGATCAAAGGCTTTGAAACTAGAATGACCGGGCTGACCAAGGACATAACCTCAGTAACCGTCCACAAACCACGACTCGACACATGATATATCAAGGAGGTTAAAAACGGAAGCACTTATGCCTGTATTGCGAATGGCCACATACCATCTGAAAATCGCACTTTCGGTGAAAAGACAATGAATAGGATCAGGGTAATTTGGGAACCCCGTGTGAAGTTTTTAAGTTCCGGCACTGTCCCCAATCTTGTGGTAATAGATTCGATGACAGACGGCTATCTTATAAATTTTTCAACTGAATTTCGCAAGTTGTCATTTGCAAATCAGATCTGAGCTGTAAAAGTGAGAAATTTTGAAGAGAGATCTTCATAGTGTAAACTGTCATGACCTCCCACCCATCGGGAGTCCACGGGACGCGTGAGTCGTCAACTACGTGATGTGTGAAGTCAGACAGTAATCCATTTACTTTTGTCGCTTTGGTGGATCAGAATTCTATATTCTTTTGATGATTCTAAATATGCCGACACATTGCCATGTGATGCTCTTATCCAGCAGTTCGAGACAAGCGGCATGTTTTCACAGTTTTCTTGATCGACACGGCTTTGACTTTATAGATTTTTCTCTAGGTTTTGATGTGTCTTTCTGCGTTTATTACCCGGCCTTTATCAGGACCACGTGCTATATATAGCCGTGAAAGGAGGTTATATGCTTTAACTTAATATGACCCTCACGATAGAATTGTGTGATTAAAACGCAAGAGGCAAGATAGTTCGATACAACTATTTATTTTACTTATATGCATCATATATACACGGATAGAAAAATACATCACTTTCCTTTGATACAATGTTGATGTCGGAAACTTTCCCATCGACACTTGTCCTTTCGTCTTAGGATATCAACATTTAACTTACTACATGTAGTAGTGTTACATGTATGAACAAGCTACAACAACGAGGCACAGGTGGTATAACGAAAGCTATATAATATTGTCACATATAGAGAGGATTTAACATTCTTGGCCTTTGTCGTGACTCAGAAGAAAAGCGCCATCATACCTCTATGATAGCTATTACAGTAATTTTTTCGTACATATATTCTTTATAGTCCAGTTCTACAAGTTCAGATATCCTGGTGTCAGTGCACGTTGAGAAGTCCTGGGTTATGTCTCAGTGGTTCCTGGGGTGAGTTCGGTGCCCCGTACCCGGGCAGTTGGTGTGTGGGGTCCCCCCAGGGCTGGTAGGGATGACCGCGGTATCCCGACGTGAGCATCTGCCCGGGTACAGAATGTGTCGGGGGTACAGGTACAGGTGCAGATGGAGGGTGGTGAGAGGGCACGGGGACCGTGTAGGGATGATATCCCTGTCCGTAGTGATGTACGGGTCCGGCGGGATGGCCCACGGGCGCGAGACCGTGGCCGCTGTGCCCGAGCATGTTGGGGGTTAGTCCCGCCAATGTGACGCCCAGGGACGGGAGGTACGCCAGGTGAGGGTGGTGGTGGGGACCGAACATGCCGAACCGCCGCGCCTCGCTCTCCGCGTCCTGGACTTGCCGCTTCCACTTCATCCGCCGGTTCTGGAACCACGTCTTCACCTGCGGAGGACAAAACAGATATTAGGGAGATCGACCTTGTTTCACGTGACGAATCACTACAGTTTTATCATTCGACGCTCCACTCAAAAAGTTATTAAGATGCGTCTGTATATAAAAATATAATCCTGAATTTCTAAATCACTCGTATTCTCTCGACATAACAACTGGTGACATCACAGTTTGATTAGTGGAATAAAGTGTATGTTATAATTAGACATTCAATTCTTCATATAGCGAACCAAAAGTGTAGTTAGAAAGAATGTCAACGAATGAAAGCGAGAGTAGAAGGGTTGGGCCGTACCTGTGCGTCTGTGAGGTCCAGCGCCTGAGCCAGCTCCTCCCTGTCGGAGGCGGACAGGTACTTCTGCGTGCTGAACCGTTTCTCCAGCTCGTGGACCTGGTGGTTGGAGAACGCCGTGCGCAGCTTCTTGCTCTCGCGGGAGGGAACACGGTCTGGGCCCGGGGAGTCGCTATCCGGGGTGTCCGAGGAGTACCGATCTGAAAATCAACGGAACCAAATTATTATGATTTAAAAAATGCTTTTTACGAAAACATGGATATATATGACGACGAAAACGAACCTTAATACTCAATGATAAATGGTTCCAATGACAATTTGGATTATCTTACAAAATATGTGTCGGAGTAGCATGATGTATAATATGTTTGAATTGAGGAAACAAATGAGGTCACTGGTGTTTCATACCGTTCTCACCGTCGCTGGCGTTGTCTCCGTCCGACATCTGTTCTGACGTCGAGTCGGCGGGAACTGCCCGGCACCTGGCCTGTTCTGTCCGGCGGGAGTCGGGGGAGACATTCGGGGAACTGTCGCTTTCATTCGTCACTTTGGTCAGGACTGTGCGGGAACTTGGCTTCTTCATCGCCCGTGCCTGGATGAGGGATCAACATGACCGTTATTTTTCATTAAATCTAAGTTACTAATATGGCCGACATACAGATTACGAAAGTAATGAGGCTAAAATCAAATTTTTTGTCGTCCAAGACAAAAAGGAAAGCTACTTTTTAAACCTTATACAGAAGAACACTTTCAAACGATATAAAACGTTGACTTACCCTTTGGTAATAGGACGGTTGCGCAGGCTGTGGCAGTACGGGGACGTGACGCCGCACTTGAACCGGCGAGCTGGAGGAGGTTATACGGGCCACCTCGCTGTCACACGCCGTGTCCTCCTTCTCCGGGATCCGACTGCTCTGAGCTAGCCTCTCGATAGAGAAGATGTGGTTCCCTGCCATCTACACTCTGGAGCGCACAGGGCCTTCTAGAACTTTACTAGAAATATTCTGGAGCCGAGCAAATATGAGACCTATAGAGAGTTGCGTCCTGTGCGATGGCAAGTGCCTGAATGAAAACTGACAGCGAAATACGTGTGGTTTTAGAAGTTGACTAATTTCTTTATCACGTAAATTCGAAATGATTGTTGTTCAAAGAAGTCGCGGCTGCCTTTTTTCCTCTGAAATCAGGGCGCTAAATATCGGGCTTCATAACAGTTTACCTGATTAAGACAATGCCCCTCCTCCCTGCGGTCGCCCTCATCCATTCCAAACGATTATGGGACTTCAAACGAAAACTTTTGTCACCCGGGCAACGGGGCGCCATCTTAAAAGAAGCCGACTATGAACATGCACGGATCTCCCCACCCCCCGCGAGCGCCCCGCCCTTTGTTGTTGTAAGGGCGCCGGGGCGGGGAAACAGATGGAGTCGCACCCACCTTGGCTTTGGCTTCTGGCGGTGTCTTGACTGACAGGTATGGCAGACGATCTCTCTCTCCTCTGTCAGACAACACTTTGCTCTAAAGCCGTCACACTTATGATATTTTTGGTCATCAATGAATTTCACCAACATCAGTGGATGCCGACAATGGTCAACACATGCACATTGTAAAGGTGATATTGGCACCACACGTCTTCTGTCACGATATACGATATACCTATAATTCTTCACAATATTGTTTCTACCTTTACAGATGGTATGTTTACATCTGAAACAAAAAGAAAAGGACAATTCTCCGTGAAGTATTTATAGTATGTACAAGTATTGACCCACACAAATTGCATCTCTGCTCAGTCCAAGTAGTGTTTTAGAGCAAGTAAAGAAAAAGTGTTTGTTTATCTTTTTCTTTCAATACAGGAGTGGTCAACCTGCTGAAAAGTATGTTTTTACAGCATGGCACAGATGGGATCTAGAAATTCCGGGAAAAGTCACAAAGTTAGATCTAGATGGCCCCTTTTCAATTATCAACGAACCATTCAGCCTTACAACTAAGATGTATCAGAAATCACAAATATGCAGTAAATCCTCTTTCCAAAATTTATTGCAAGCCAGCCTGATCTATAGCTATCAAGCTATTTGCAATAAAAAAGGCTAATTCAATTCATATTATCGTAACATTTCACGAAGGTCAAAGGTCACCGGATCTAACCACCCGGAAGTGACACTGGCGCGCGCACTTTTCTGAGAGATATTTCTCAACAATCTTTCATCCCCTGTGTAAACTTTTTACATTGTCACAGCCTCCGTATTATAAACTACAAGTGTGGTAAGTTTGAAGGTCCAGAGATTTGCCATTTTCACACTGTGCGTAAAAGTGCATCGTCCGTCCCGTGCGCACATACTGTATGCGAGTTGCGAGGGACACGGCATACTTAATACACAGACTGGAGCTCACTCGGCACATGTTCGCAGCTAAAACTCACAATTCCCGTTGCCGCATTGGTATGTAACTTGGTATATCGTTTCCTAGGTTGCGTGTGGTGATGCACGTTGTCTATTTTTCAATGTAACAGTGACTATACGATCACAGCAAGTAAGGAAGATTTATACCCCGTATCTGCCTGAAGTATTCCAGTCATGCATAACGGATTATAACATGGTCCCTATGGCAGGGCAGTGGGACATAGTATTAATTATAGGGGTGCAATTACGATATTGAATTGACGTTTAAAGTAGTTATGGTGTAACAAAGCTATTGTGCATCCCCACGCCGAACCAGGCAAACGATATGCCAAGTTACACACCAATGCGACAACGGGATCGTGAGTAATAGCTGCGAACGCGCAAACAAATGCATTCCCAATACTCCCAGAAGGAGGTCATCCTCCTTCCCGGAGTAATGATTTTGTATTCATGAAGCAGAGCCTCGAATGACCCGATCTGGTGAGGGTAGAGGGCACGTTAGCCTGGATGCCAGACCCCCAAACTAAAATATCTATCGTGTGGGGATACGGATATTTTTGGGGTCTGGCATCCAGGCTAAGGGCACGTGTTCGCACACAGACGCTGAGATAACATGGCCGATGCCGATCTAATCAATGTAACACACATGTACTAACTAACTGTCCGCCTCACCAGACAAGATATGATAAAGACTGTCAAGCGGAAAACGCCTGGCAGGGAGATTTGCAAGAAGTCACACTGTGGTCCAAGGAAAAAAGATGTGATCTCTATCACCGAACAACCGTCTTTGGACCCCTGACGCCGTGTACACGACAGAGAAGTCGAGTCGCATTTTGAGTTCCCAGAAATGAAAAGGATATATATAAATATACCAGTGAAATTATGTATTCTGGTAGAATTATGTACCCTGATGGAATAATGAACCCTGGCTGAATTATGTATCCTGGCGAAATTATATACCATGTTGAAATTAAAATCATTTGAAAAAAAAAATGTATATATAAATATACCAGTACATCTCCGGACTTGCCAATGCCGAACTACAAGGTATCTGCAAAGGATGGAAGGCAAAAATTGTCTGATGCCTTGTGGTGGAGATCAATTGCAAACTTGATGAAAAAAAGATAAGGAGTTCTTTGCTTTGAAGTCTGCCAAAATAGAATACTTGGTCTAAAATATTGAATTCTTGCCGGCAGCGAGAAGTCACAAGTTGTCAATAACATGAAGGACACGTGGCTGCTTTCGCTATCAGCTTGTTTGCCACGTCATTGAGAGTCTGGCATGTTCGCGGTTGTTTGAGGGAAGATCACATCCAGACGATAATGTTTCGGCTTTACTGATGCTTGTTGTTTTCTTTCTGGACTAGACTTGACAGTCTAAAGACTGGCTTAAAATTCTATCATTTGTGTGACACAACTGACCACCTTGAGCAGATATCTCAGAAATCGTGAATTTTTGATTGGGGAGAGAGCTTTACAGATATTTTTGGTCTGCACACTAGAACCTCCTTGGTCTGCACTATTTGAGAAAATTAAGCAGTGTTTTAAAGACTCGTGACTCAGAATGTTACTATTGCTAGCAAGGGGGCAAGATTAGCTAGACAAGCTTTGTAAGATAGCGCTAACACTGCAATGCATGAAGTACCAGAATTGCTTGATACAGTGGTCAATTGTGTTTTTATAATCGACCCCATAAATGGTTTTTATTTTCCTCTTTATGAATCAGATTATGTTGTATTCACGTCTATTCAAGTGCATAACGAGAATCACTGCTCATAAAGACTCTCCCAGCTGACCACATCCCCTCTTGGCCATTTCTCAGCCCATCTCCTGAGGATATCTGTTTTTGTCTGGTCGTTCGTCTGATTTGCAGCCTTTAGTCCTTACTTAAGAGCTCGTTCATATTGACAAAAGGATGGCTAATCTCCCAAGGGCCGTTCGCTCTTTAATTGGAAATAACTTAATCCCCCAATTACCAGTCGTGTGAAGGACCTCCGAGTGTCCCCAGATCGAATCTTTTTCGGGGCTCTCACTCTGAACAAGGAGGTTAAAATAATCTTATTTCAACATCCTTGCTCTGAACAAGGATGTCCTTGCTCTGAAGAGCCCCATAGGATGGAAAGCGCAGGAAATAGGAACAATATAATCTACTACTATGTGCATCATGTGTACATGCTGCATGAATGGTAAACGTTTTTCAGTGAAATTTTAAAGGGAGATCTGAGCAGTAACTCCAGGCTTCTAGAAATACTGATAGATTTTGGTTTCATATAACGCATACTAGTATCTTGAAAAATAAATAAATAAATGACTTTTCCAAACTGCGTTAAACGTATATCTATCAAAGGAGATGAATGATAATGTATGAAAATGATATAGACGTAATATAAATGCATTTAAAATTTGATACAGTTTGGTAGTCCTGATCCCCCTACTCTCCAACCAGAGGAGGGGTTCCGGCTGGTTTTTGACGTGTTTTTAGACGTTAGTAGAAAGCCCAAAAACACGTCAAAAACCAGCTGGAACCCCTCCTCTGCTTGGAGAGTGTGATTCCCCCCTCTCTCTATCAAAGTTTCATTAGGTCTTCACGGGATTGCAACGGATTCTACCGTGTCCCTGGCCGAATACGAAAAAGTCTAATTGATTGTATTGTTTGTCGATATATCGCTAATTAAACTACAAAGGAAATGTCCTTTGGTCGTCATAAATGACAAAAGCTTGTTTTGGTTCCAGGCGCCAGCGGGGCTGGTCAGTCTGGCATTTGATCTTTATCGTAAAAGAGACGGGCAAAATTACCACAGTTACCAGCTAGGCGAACACCTGCCCCTCAGTTTGTTGTGCGCGCTCTCCGTGCAGTTTCTGTGTATCTGAAATGGGCACTTTTTCATTATCTTGTCCGTTGATTGAACCGATTTATGACTTTTTCTAGGCCGCTGTCTCGTCGTGATTCCTCATCACTAGCCATAATCGGATGCATTGTTTGAGGGCACGTTGTCTGTTTTCAGAAGTGTCATACATGACAATGACCGTGTTTGGGTTCCAGGCGCCAGCGGGGCTGGCGAGTCTGTCGTTTGATCATGACGTCATGTCATGTCGGTCGGTACATACGAGCACCTATCGGGCCTGGCCGTATCGGGCTACGTTATTACTCCTCAATCTTGGCATTTTTCTTAGTAGGCAGTCGGGGTTTTAAACGGCAGTCCATAGTAAGAAAATAAAAATGCAACTTTAGGACTATGTGATGATTGGTACCCATTGCAGTTTACTGCGGATCCTGGCGGTAGGAGAATTTTGCCTTTCCGATAAGCTACAAACCCTTCATATACCCGGCGCAAGTTACTATTTTAGCAGTAAAGACTCCTTAAGATTTCACAAGATAAAAAAAAAACACACGTAAAATCTTTGTCGCCAGAACACAAATAACACCCCCATGATGTAAAAACAGGGAAGTTTACACATGGTATGTTTCCCACCCCGCTCTCTAAAAGGCGTGAACGTTATATCGACCATAGTGACAAAACAAAGCTTGAGTGTTGCTTTTGTCGATCGACACGAAAGGTATCTATTTATTCTGCTGATTGGAGTACCCCATCTCAAAAATGCAATTAGCACAATTGAACTTTTCTTATTCAATTTTTGTTCATTGTATGCATGGATATTATGGAGGTTTTTGTGTTTCTAATAGACAGTACTAGCCCTCTGGTGTACTAGCAGTCAGCCTAAGGTCAGATATTGACTTATCAACTTGTGCAAAAATGCAACTTTTACTGGAATGCGCTTGCGTTGTATATACTACATGTAGTATCCGATGCCCTCCGCCTTTTTCTATCCTATGCCCTATCATATCTTTGTTCTCTTTTTAATATGTCCCCATTTCATACGGTTGGAGACGAAGAATCATTCAAACAAAACGTTACCTACAAGAATGAAAAGCTATAATATTCACTACGTCCGTAGCTGAATCATAATAGAAACTTCCTTGTCATAATGATGATAAACAACACTGATTCTGAAGATGCTCCTCTCCAGTCCTGGCGGCGCCAAAAGAAAAACAAAGTTCATTGTGATTCAACTATCATACACAGAGGGGCGGGAAAGTCGGCGATACAGAACAATTATCCAACTGTTTCGCATGTAACAACTACCGCGACTGGAACCGACTTGTCTCTCTTCCGGTCCATCTCCTTTATGTCATAACTTGCTACGCTCGATCATTAACTAGGCTAGTAGTAGTATTGTAAACGAAAGTTGTAGACAGTGTACATGATACATCATATCCTTCCCTTTTCGCTATTTTAAGGTCTATATCGATACGAACATTTGGTATAATTAAATTAGTCGTTAGACAACTGCAAGACTGCTGTCGCCAGTGGACAAATATCACCTCCAGGTAAAAAGACCCAACAATTGTCTCTAATTGGGAAATCCTCCCGTTCTTCACACCTTGTTCACCATTGACATTGTTGTCCCATCGTACTTCCAAGCAGAGCTAGGGTTTCGGCTGGTTTTTGACGTGTTTTAGGCGTTTTTGTCATGCCTTCTACTTTGTCATCGTTTTTGTTGTGTAGCAAACTTTTGTCATCGTTTTTGTTGTGTAGCAAACCCAAGGGTTTGCTACACAACAAAAACGATGACAAAGTAGAAGGCATGACAAAAACGCCTAAAACACGTCAAAAACCAGCCGAAACCCTAGCTCTGCTTGGAGAGTAGTCCCATCGGAGGTGGTGAGAGGTCGGTAAACAGAGTTGTTGGACTTCTCTATTGTGGAGCGGGCAGCGATCTGTTTGTGTGGCGGGCGGGAGAGTGTTGGTTTTGGACGGAAATACTCGTCTTGGAGTGTTTGTAGAGTTGTAAGTAGACATGTAATAGACTCATTGAGCTTGCAGACAAATACCGTCAGCTTGGACGCTTCAAGTCTTTGCGATGATAGCCGAGATCCAGAACAGTATAGGCAAACTATTAAATCGCCTGTAGGCGTTCAGTTTAACTGTCAGAAAGAGCTATTTTTTTGTTCTCCTTCAAGCCAGGAGTCCTAGAAAAAGCCAAGGCTGTCATAGAAGCTTTTACATTGGAACAGCATGGAGCGTGTAAAAAAAAAATCTAGCAAACTTCTGACAGACACGAAGATTGACCGGAAACCATGCGGTAATTAAAACCATCGTACAGAAAGAGACACTTTCGTTCAGAAAGAGACACTTTCGTTCTACAATGGTTTAATGATCTGTAATTACAGTATTTTGTTACATCTTGAAGTACCGAACATGTTAAATACCGGATATCATCATGCACATCGTGGGTTGTCATGAATAACAATGACGTTGTTTTGGTTTGGGCGCCAGCGGGGCTAGCGACGTCTGCTCTCTGATGTTACATCCGTCCGCGAAAGAGCAACGAGGTTTTAAACAGTAGAAAATATAATTAGGAAGGTAATAGAACATAGAAGGTACATTAAACGTACTGGTAGCTTTCTCCCACAGTGAAGGGAAAATGTCAACAATCTTATCGCCAGAACTAAAGTCGGCCAGGCAACAGAACAACGTTGAGGACATTCAAGGAGGTTCAATGAAATATAGAACTTCCTTGGTACAGCTATGGTCTATATAACCTCCTTGCTACTAGTATGATCTAACAGACTAGTCACCTTGCATCCTGAACGTACGGTAAATTGAGACAAATTATCTTCCTCCATTTTGATGAATATATATCTTCATTATCTTGATGACGAGCTTTACTCTTCGCCGCTGGCGCCAGCAGACCAGCCCGCTGCCTCCGGCCACCGTGCCTGCTGCCCTGCCTGGACCCGCCCCCTATCTACCGCCTCGTTGGGCGCGTCAATAGGTGATAAACGCGCGGCTGTTCACACCCTTTGGCACGTAATCGCCGCCGATGAGGCCTTTGTCTTAGGGCGGGTGAGCTATCGGCTGCACGGCGGGACACTGTCGCCTGAACCACAACAAACCCGGCGGTGGGACATTGGGATGCGTCTGAGGGGGAGGGGCTTAGTTACCGAGTAGTGTCCTTGACTGTAATGGGGTGATGAAGACAGGGTGTCATCATCACAAGTATTATGACTATGGAACCTTTAACGCAATAACATATTTTTTTACAAGACAACGTTTTGAAACTATCGAGCATATTGATGTGGCCAGATGTGTGGTGGGGGCTGTTATAAATGATATGCATAATCTGCCGTCTATGTTCATCGATATCATGTGATAAAATAGTCATGGTGATCTGGTGTCGCGCCAGGCGATTGCGGTACATCCAGGCGGAAATTCTCAGCTCGCAAAGCTCTGTGATTTCTCATCAGTTCATGTTGAAATAATTAGTCCGTCTCCAAGTGGCGCCTGAGTGGTGGCGACCCGAGTTTCTGGGTGGGAGGGCCGCGGAACATCACAGCAAACAATTAAGCTGATGAGATAATGAGCCGGAGTCGCCCAACAGGAGCGGGCCTGCCTCATTAATACGTCGCGACACTCGCTAACAAAACACGGTATAAATACGGGGTGAACCATCCAGGCTCATTCAATTCTCCCACACTCCTTCGACGAACACGCGACAACCATGACTGCCTGCAAGCTTCCCTTCGCTCTTTCCGTGGAAAACTTGATCGGCGGCGCCCGTACCGAGCTTGTCTCCGACATCAGAGCTTCCAGTCCCGAATGTCTTCCACCGAAGAAGCGTCACCTCCTGATCACCGCCTCGTCGGACACCCCCGCACGCCTGGACGAGAACACTCGGACCGCCGCTCAAGTCGCGCCGCACCCCAACAACGTGACTCTGCGGAGTGACGGGGAAACGTCTGATGAGGATGAGATCGACGTCGTGTCTATTGGCGACGCAGCCTCACCTGGTAAGCACATGTTCTGTGTCTTGATGATTTTTCCTTCAACTTTGAACATGTATTTTATCATATACAGTTTTACCCCAAAACCGAACAGTGTTTCTTATGGCATTTTCTTCTTGTCTCCTCAGCTCCCAGTACGAGTTCCGACCGCTCCAGTCCAGCACCTTCCTGCGGCGACAGCCCGTCCCCCTCCCCGGCAGGCCGCAAGGCACGCACGGCCTTCACCACAGAGCAGGTCATGGCCCTGGAGGAGCGTTTCCGCCTGCAGAAGTACCTGTCCGCCGCCGACCGGGAAACTCTGGCCAAGGCCACGGGCTTGACCGACGAGCAGGTCAAGACGTGGTTCCAGAACCGCCGCATGAAGCTGAAGCGCCAACAGCAAGACTTCGCCACCTTCCCGCTGCACGCCGCCGTCACCGTGCCCGGGATGCCCGGCTACTCCCCACAGCCCAACCCCTGGTACGACTCCGCGCACTTCGTCCCGTCCCTCGACACCGCCGTCTGTGGTCTGCGGCCTCACATGATGCCCCAGCCCGCCAACACCGTGCCCACCAGCCGTGGAGCCAGATACTCACCGTACCCGTCTGCCCGCGTGTCGCCGTCCGGCCACTGTCACCACCAGATGACCAACATGTACAACATGTCTCCGTACCAGAACAACATGGCAGGGGCGCACTACCACAACGTACCCGGCATGAACTTTTAAATTGAAGGACAATATTCTTGGACACTACTCCACTGTATTGCCGCGCAATACATGAACTTGAAACGCTAGATCAAAAGTTCGTTACAGTTCTTTTGGTTGAAACTATTCACTCAGGGATCGATTCATGTACATATGTGAGAGAAAATTATATATGTAAAGAGTTTTATGCCAAATAGATTATTTTGTTCCGTATACTACGGTATAGCCTCTGTTTTAAACTGTTGTAAATAGCGCAAAAGATTTTATATATGAAGGAAAACATTATTCTATTTTTGATATCTTTTGCTTGTCTAAAAGATTACTACAGTGTATTTATCTTTGAATAAATGAATCGAGACTTTTTAACCGGTTGAGTGTGGTCTCTCTGTTTTATACCTGCCCAGGACACAGTACAGCTCAGCTTGCTTCAGTACAAACCGTAAACCCGAGACTATTTAGCGAGCCTCCATGAGTTCCTAGTACACACGTGTGCCTTTATTAATCTCCAAGCAGATGCCAGGGTGGACAGTTGTTATGTTTTCCAACCGGCTGACAGTTTGGGTAAAGGACTAAAAAAAGTCGGTCGATTAGAAAACAT